>NC_090902.1:3832467-4159967 GCF_040956055.1 Brachionichthys hirsutus
GTTGCAATAGAAACAGAAGAACCTCGTCCCCGCGTGCTCGAGCGCGTGCTTCTTGAACGCCGCGGCGTCCGTGGAAGCGTATCCACATTTCTCACAACGCATCAGACTCAAAGCGCCCGGCGCGCGGTCCAAAACGGGACGGCCGCCGTTCACCGGCGGCGGCGGCACGCCTCGGTAGCTGACGGGCTTCATGCGGAGCGCTGGCGTCCGCCGGTCATCCAGAAGCAAAACGATGAGATGAAAAGCCGCATTTATTCAGGGGAGGAGGCGTCCATTTTCAGCTTGTGTCGAGAAATCCTTCCCTGAAAGCGGGGAAGTCTGGTGAAGTCGTCCACCTGTGAAAAACACAAGAGACGCAATGATTGGTCATGACAGCATTCAGAAAAGGCCCTTGAGCCCCTCCCCCCTCGCACCGAGATCATGCTGACTTGAATCTGTTTGTTTTTCTTTTCGGTTCATTAAGGGACCATATGTTCCCACATAAACACAAAGCTAGCATGTACCTACAGTTATTGCACTGTCGGTGCGGCTAGCCTGCTAACCCCGCTAACCCAGGCTAGCCGCATTTGAACACAAGAGGAAAAAAAGGCCTTATCTACCCACAACAAGGGCTTCACGAAGACGACGGCCCGTGTTTGAAGTGTTTACGTTTTCCCCAGAGTCAAATCACGAACCTGCTCAGAATGGTGGTTTTGCTGCTTTTTCTTTTTTTTAGTAGAGCGTTTGTTTTCAAGTGAATAAATCCGTTCGGCGTACGTGATCCTTACGCTTCTGTACGCGGGCACTTTGCTTTAGCTTTCCGTTTGCCCACAGTAGCTCGCGACGTTTCCGGAAAAGGATGGATCCTGTTTTCAAAATAAGATTATAGGAAGGAAATATTACCATTAATAACTTATTGCAGTTGCATTTGTTTCTGCAAAGAAGATTCAAGGAATGTTTTTTTCTATTTCTTGTTTTATTTTGAGTTGCAGAGTAATTTTTTACCTCTTTTTTAACGAGAGTAAAGTTTATTTTGAAAGCTGTGGCCGGAAATCCAGGTTGGTTACTAAATACAGTAGTGCATTGATCACTGCCAATGTTATGTAGCTCAAGATAATCAAAGCAGAACAACAGTCCACACGCAAATTTGAGGGACAAGTCAAAATAAAAATAATTAGAATTTCGTTTGTTGTGCCAATATGTCTCAATGTTTGCAAAGCCATAATTTTATAAAACGTAACTAAAAGGTTTCAACAATGCGAAAATACTCGAAAACCTCTAATTGTGTGTAATGCGTCGTTTAGGCGAAATGAACGAACATGGCACATCGTCTCAAGCGTTATCGAATACTGATAGACGAGACTTGGGGGGGAAATAAGAGGATTATCGGTTAATGGCGTCTTCTTTATAGTTATATTATTTTTGCGCTTTATTCTTCAAACTATTTACTTTGGCCAGGTGGTGGCAGTAATGGGTGCTTAAAATATTGTAAGTCAAAGAAGAAGAAGAAGAAGAAAAAGAAGGAGAAGAAGAATAAGGAGGCGGAGCTATGACTTGTTACGTAGTTACGATTCTTGAAGACTTACTACGCCACAAAGTCACTGGCCTCCAGAATGATAACAATACTTAATTTCAAACGGGCGGGTAGAAGGCGGCGCGCTGAAGATGTCTGCTTGGAACGTTCATAAAACAATTCAAACATGCTCCGAATCCGCACGCTGCTTCCGCTTCCGTCACTGGCGTTGCCAAGGTGAGAAAAGAATGCTCATTGTTTGCTGTGATGACGCTGTCGAGGCTTCCTGTCTTGTAATTTTTATTCTTGTATTGCATTCTTGTCGCTCCAGCCCGTATTTGTAACCCCCACCGTGACTGTTGTGTAAACACTTTCTGGGATTTGCCCGCCGTTGTTGCTATTCACAATGACACCGCGGTGGCTTTCGCGTGACCCTCCCATTCCGTGCTTGCGCCACTTTACGCACGAAGCGTACACCTAACGCGTTTCCTGGTTATGGGGCGCAAGGTCTCTGCTGGTTGGACAGGAAACAACTTCTCTGGTCTCCCCGCAGACGCTGCGTCGCCTCCCGAAGCATGGCGTCGAGCAGGACGGCGGCGGGGATCACTCGCTTCGACTATTTGGTGATCGGAGGCGGGTCTGGGGGTTTAGCCAGCGCTCGGAGGGCGTCCGAGTTCGGGGCGTCCGCCGCTGTGATCGAGAGTCACAGACTCGGAGGTACCTGCGTGAGTAACAATAAAAAAAGAACACGTAGTTACCGTACTCTGCACATTTCACGCACACGCGGGTTGCCAGGTTCGCTGCGAAGCCTCCGGACTCCCTTTATGGACGGTTTTGTTTGTTTGCACAAACCGCTGCGGGAAGCGAAAGCGTCCCAGGCGGATAGATAGCTTTAAACGTCCCTCACAGACTCCGATAAAACGTCAGAATAGCTTTAGAAAGAGTTTAAACTTTACAAGGAGGGAGATGCTTCAAGAGCTGCAGTTTTTTTGAATTAGTATTATTAGACTTACTTAAAGACATCCCTGTTCTAAAGTATATTTACTTCCACCAATGAGAGTTTATGTGGCTGCAAATACAACTGATGAACTGAATTATTCCATCTCTAGATGTAATTGGATCCGTCATTGAATTAGGTGATGCTACTGATTAATGCATGAAAAAGAATCCGAGATGTCGCCATGGCGACGGCATGCTATGCCCTGCCCTGGATCTGGATGCGACGCAACAACTGTCAATTTCCTAACAAACTAGAATGCACACTTACTCGAGCTTCAACTTCATTCTGACGCCCCAACCGGGACGGAAATTACCAAATGGGCTGTTTCAAGAGACGCTTTCGGACTGTTCAAGTGGAATTTCTAGTAGTGGGCGTGTGCGTGTGTGTGTGTGTGTGTGTGTGTCTCATTGTGTTTACATGCTACACTGACTTTCCCATAACAGAAGGGAAGTGATCAGAAGAGATATTCCTGTAGATTAATCCAGTTGAACAAGCTAACTGCAGGAAGTTGTGAAACGTTTTCTGACTCACTGAATCATACACAGATGTACTCTCCTCTCTAATAATGCAATAATATCTTTCAGGTAAATGTTGGCTGTGTTCCTAAGAAGGTACATTTTTCTGTCCCCTCTTATTTGCAACTTGGATAAAATAATTATTTTCTACGCATCAGAAATGTCTGAAGTCAAACCGGCGTCTTTGCCGCTTCGTTTTGTTTTACAGGTGATGTGGAATGCTGCCGTTCATGCAGAGTACCTCCACGACCACAGTGATTACGCCTTTGAAGTTGAGAATGTTCGTTTCAGTTGGGAGTAAGTCACATTACCCGTTTTGAGCTCTTTTTAGACCCGCTGGTTCTTCCTGGTACAGATTCATTGTCTGTGGTGCCTCGTGTTGCATAACTCCAGCCAACGACTCTTGTCTTTTGCGCACATATTTTAGTCGAGGCGATCGTTAGTGATAAGCCTCTGGTGAGGTGAGCCGTGGAGAAACTCTAACGGGCAACGGGGCTCGGAATTTGTTTAAGGTGTGGCTCCAATGGGGGTTGTGTTTCCAACTGTGAATATGCAGTACTTCCTCGTTTTTGTGTTTACTGTAGTCCTCAGTGGTACCAAGTAGTTCCTGTATTTTTTTTTTTTTTTATTGGAGCGGTTAGGATGTGTCCGTAGCTCGGATTCAATTGTACGCTAACCAACCTTGTGATTACATTTCTGCTGCTTGATACGTTAAGCCCATTTTGATGCAAGTCTTTTGGTTTGAGAGTAAAACGTTTATGATGATGACGAAATGATTCTTATCTTCGATGATGTCCTTTTGTTTGCAGAACTCTCAAGACCAAAAGGGATGCGTATGTCAGTCATCTAAATCGCATTTATCGCAACAATCTCGACAAAGTAAATTTCTCTTTCTCTCTGTTTGTATCATGTTGTGTGTTTGTGTATGAGGAAATAATGATGTCTGCCTCACTTCAGGCTAAAATCCAAACTATTCAAGGTCAAGCTCGGTTTACAAGCGACCCTGAACCGACTGTGGAGGTCAATGGACACAAATACACGGCCCCCCACATTCTCATCGCCACTGGGGGGAAACCTTCTGTTTTGAGTGATGCTGAAGTTCCAGGTGAGATGTGCTGTTGGAGAAACGGTGATAACCTTTTATTACCTCCGGCAAGGAGGTTATGTTGTGCATTTTTTCCATTTCCTTTTTCTCAAAAAAAAAATCATATTTTTTTAAATATGCATTCAAGTCACTCTTCAAAAATTACATTTTTAAAGGGGACCAATGTGCACTATCATGAAAAATGATGATAGATGGATCTGATCCAAAATGAGGACAGGAAAACATGACATTTTAAAATTTTAAACCCAACTTATGGATTCAAAAATTAGCTAAAACACACATCAACTCCGATTCACTTTTAGTTTTCGTGGTTGGTGTATAAAACCTCTCAATTTCGCTAAACGAGTGATTCGTTCATCATTTCAGGGGCGAGTCTGGGCATCACCAGCGACGGGTTTTTTGAGCTTGAAACCCTCCCAAAGTAAGTTTGCATTATATTACATGGAATCATTAAACAGTGTAAAATGTGTGTCTATAATCAAAGGTTTTGTTCTCCCAACAGGCGCAGTGTGGTTGTGGGTGCCGGTTACATTGCTGTGGAGATGGCAGGGATCCTCTCTGCCCTGGGGTCCCAAACATCCCTCATCATTCGACAAGCGGGAGTAAGAATAATATCTGTTTTTATTTAATCGTTTTAAGTAAGAAAAAGGAGAAGAAGAAGATATATGCAGCAAATTGATGCATCCCCACATACACTGGTAATCTCTCTGCAGGTATTGAGGAACTTCGACAGCTTCATTAGCATAAACTGCACCAAAGAGCTGCAAAACTCCGGCGTGGATCTGTGGAAGAACTCGCAGGTGAAGTCCGTGCGTAAAACAGATGGCGGGCTGGAGGTAACGATCGTCTCCAAAGACCCCGAGAAGAAGAACGAAGAGGAGAAGACGAGAACCATGGAGGATGTGGACTGCCTTCTGTGGGCCATTGGCAGGCAGCCCAACACCTCTTCACTGAACATTGGCAAGGTGCTAGCAGTCTGCTTCGTTAGTGAAATGTCTCCTCGTGGTGTTTACTGTAACCTGGATGCTGAAATGTGCACAACATCTATGATCAGCAAACAATAATGATCGGCCATTCCGAGATGGAGAGATGGTTTGGTTGTGTGACCTAACGGAGCCGTCAAGCGTGTTGGAGTAATCGGACGCTTCAAAGGAAAACCGGAATAACACTTCCATCCTAAAATGTGATCCTTAAGCTAAGTGATGATCTCTGTTTGCAGACTGTGGCTACAGACGAAAGAGGCCACATCATCGTGGATGAGTTTCAGAACACCAGCCAGGCAGGAATCTACGCTGTTGGGGATGTTTGCGGCAAAGCGCTGCTCACGCCTGGTGCGAAAGTTGCACGTTTGACTTCAATAATCCTGCTTAAAAAACTACATAGTTGTGTTTTGGTTCTACTCTGGACAGTATTAAATGATGTTTTACAGCCCAATGGTTTCAAAAGTATCTTTTATGCATGTAATCTAACTTTATGTGATGGAGGTTTTCATTGTTTTAATTATACAAAACGTGATTCTGCTAGGCTGATGTTGCACGCAGTCTTAATTGTGCAACATACTGTATACATCATCTCTGCAGTGTAACCCTTTGTAGACAACTGTAATGTTTTGTTACAATACTTGTTGTTGTTCAGAATTGAACTCTGGTTGTGTTGCATGTTGGGGCAGTTGCCATTGCTGCAGGCAGGAAACTGGCACACAGACTGTTTGAGGGCAAGACGGACTTGAAGATGGACTACTCTTCTATCCCGACAGTGGTGTTCAGCCACCCACCGATCGGAACAGTAGGCCTCACTGAAGGTGAGGGATGACTTTATGGTGATGATGATGATGATGTTAAAATTTCCTTTCATTGAATTTACATACTAAGTCCAGTGTTTTGATTTGTGTTTGTCACAGAGGAGGCCGGTAAATCTTGGGGAAAGGAAAATGTGAAGAGCTATAAGACTTCTTTCACTCCCATGTATCACGCCCTCACAAGCAGGAAGAGTCAGTGCATCATGAAGCTGGTGTGTGTCGGCAAAGAGGAGAAGGTAGGAGGCGTCTTTCCAGTGACGATAACTAAAAGCAAAAGCTTAAAAGGCTGTATAAGTCCTCTAAATAAATGTAAAAAAAATTCAGTCAATAAATCAAGGCAATAATCACTATTCTGGTTTGTTCCTGAGTAGAGAAATCTTCAATATGTGATTCATTTTTGACTGTTGAAATGTATTACTTGGAAGTCAATTGTGTGTTAATTTATGCGACTAAATCTTTTAAACTCTAAAGACCGCTGTGTTATACCAAACCCAATTGATTTTCTCATCTCCTCAGGTGGTGGGCCTGCACATGCAGGGCCTTGGCTGTGATGAGATGCTGCAGGGCTTCTCTGTGGCCATCAAAATGGGCGCTACCAAAGCAGACTTTGACAGTACTGTTGCCATTCACCCCACCTCCTCTGAGGAGTTTGTCACCATGCGTTAATGCCAGTACGCCCACAACGATCGCCACCACTTTGACTTGCTTTGTGAAACTGCAATCTTTACTTTCATTTTGAAGCAGCATCATGTTGCATACGTTGGGAATTTGTGCAGTTTTGTGGCCTCCGTGCTTTGTTTGCAAAATCACTTTGGTAAATACAAATTCCAGGTGTCTTTAACAATTATTAAGATTGCCTGTTGAGAAAGGGAATATATTTAAACAATGACTGATCGGTATGTTATCAGAATGATTTTGAAGCAGCTATTTTAAGGTACTATACTTGCATAATTTTGCCTTAATTTTGCCTATTTGTTTAAATTGTTTTGATTTTTTTTCTAAAATAAATGGACCAAGGCAGGGGTATGGACTTCATAAACTCCATGTGGCTCATGGTTGGGGTTGTATTATCATCTAACCCTCAGATGATTGTGAAATACAAGTGGGGAATCTGCATGTGATTGCATTTGAAATCAGAACATTTGTTTGAGTTGTTCGTCACTTGTCAGCTGAACATAAAACACGTCGCACCCTAGGGTTATATATTTGCTTGAAAGCAATGTAATACTCAGTAGAATAGAATAACTCTGCAAGCTTTATTTTTATTAGATGGCATGATTCCTTTCTCTTCATTCAGTTCTGTCTTGACACTGCTCTGTGATTGTTGGTTAAAGCTGACATATTGGGAAATAAAATAAAATTATTACAGAAAAATTGGGATGCATTCCTGCTCATTCATAAGAGATTGTGTGTAAATGTTGCAATTGAATATTACAGAATTTCCCTCGGGATTAATAAAGTATATATTATTTCAAGGTCTCATTTGTCTCTGATAATATTCCCCCCCCAACTGTGTATTGTTTGATGTAAATTGCCTTGTGTGAGCAGTGGATTAATTGATGTCTCATGGCAATTTGATGTAATAGATTGGAAAGCGTCTCGCGAGAAGACCATAAAGTCACGTGAGGGTCGAAGGTCAAGTATGTGTTAACTTGCGGGCTTTACTGGTTTATTTATTTATTTCTAGCCCCGCCCACCTCTGTTTCCATTGGCGTTTGTCGAATCTCTTCAGATGACGCCAACCAATTCCTCTCCCCGCTCGTAACCGACAAACGAAGGCAACCAGTATTACCCAATCAGAAGAAGCGTAAGGCGGGACATTACTTCGACGTCATAGGACAGAAATCAGCAAATCGCGGACTCCAGGCTCATCGCAAAGATGATGCCCTCCGGTTTTCCATAGATTCTCAAAATGGCTACACAATACACAGAACAAACATCACCATAGTAAGGTGCTAGCTTTTCCATTGTAGCCTTATCTATACTAAGTAGCTTGGGGCAGGTGTTGAGTTAATTATAACGTGACACAGCACTTGTTATGGCGGCTAGCGATGTTAGCTTACTGCTAGCTTGTTATGTTAGCCAAGTTTATGGTTCCAGAGCCGCCGGTGCCGTTACGGAGTTTTGATGTTAGCCGTTACGTATTATTGACTAGCAAAGTTAATTCCGTTGATGACAACTGTCAGCTGTGCTACCGGTAACCGTGTGTTTTGTAGCCCCGATAGATAACCCGATGAAACAGTCCTGTGAGGCGGCGTGTCGGCGTTAATCTGTTTGAAGTGGGTTAGCTTGTGGCTGGGCTATCTGTTTGAAGTGGGTTAGCTTGTGGCTGGGCTATCTGTTTGAAGTGGGTTAGCTTGTGACTGGGCTATCTGTTTGAAGTGGGTTAGCGTGTGGCTGGGCTATCTGTTTGAAGTGGGTTAGCTTGTGGCTGGGCTATCTGTTTGAAGTGGGTTAGCTTGTGGCTGGGCTATCTGTTTGAAGTGGGTTAGCTTGTGACTGGGCTATCTGTTTGAAGTGGGTTAGCTTGTGGCTGGGCTATCTGTTTGAAGTGGGTTAGCTTGTGGCTGGGCTATCTGCGGCTGCGTAGAAGCTTCCCGCACTGCCGTCCCGAGTCCCGCTGCAGCGAGGATGTTCCCCAGCCTGGTCCACCGGCCATGGCACGTCTTCTGCAGGGTTTCCTTACACCCCAAGGCGCAACTGTCCCACGGGACCCCGACGTCCCCCCTGCTGTGTCACGGTGAGGAGCTGCTGCCGCGTTACTTTTCTAGCTTCTCTCGCAGCGTAGCGTTAGATTACTCTGCGAGACAGAAGTAACGAGCGCTTGTGGATTTCCTCGTGCAGGGTGGCGGAGTAGAGGAATGCATGGCTGGCGGTTCGGTCTCCCAGAATGCCGCGGTGCCTCTGGGGGACTGTGCAAGGTGCAGCGCTACAGTACCGGCAGCAACAAAGATGGTCCCTCAAAAGCAACCTCAGGCGATGCACAATCAGCGCAGGACGTGTTGTCTGCTGCTAAAGCCGCATCTTCACCAGGTGACCGGACTTGTGCTTGCATTGTGTCGGCTGAAACTGTTGTGTTTTTATTTCCCTGCCAAA
This sequence comes from Brachionichthys hirsutus, assembly GCF_040956055.1. Classification (NCBI taxonomy): domain Eukaryota; kingdom Metazoa; phylum Chordata; class Actinopteri; order Lophiiformes; family Brachionichthyidae; genus Brachionichthys; species Brachionichthys hirsutus. The sequence continues at coordinate 3,841,474 of NC_090902.1, forward strand.
ACAATTTCATAAAAGTACTGATTTCATGTACTTTGATCACGTAGGCTCAAAACCACAGGGTCTAACTAAAGCGGAGACGATCCAAGTAAAAGGTAAAGAGCGACATTTGTATGGAAAGTCATTTAAAAATGGACGTTTCCTAGAGTAACCGCATTGGGTCTTTTCATAAAGAACATTTGGAAAGAATGAAGACGTAATCCTTTAAAAGTTATTTCCGTCTGCTGTCGTGCAGTTCGCGCGGTTCTGAAGAAGAGGGAGTACGGAGCTAAATACACTCAGAATAACTTCATCACTGCAGTCAGAGCCATGAATGAGTTCTGCCTCAAACCAAGGTAACTTCTGTTCCGTTATTTATTTAGTGTACAACAACATTAGTCTGCCATCAGTAGAAAGCTACATTAGTGGCATTGATTGTTTGCTCCATCCGTTAAGTGCAGCTAAACACGGACTAAAAATGCAGACGCACCACGACGCCACAAGTTACTGAGATGTTAATAAGTCGACGTGCTGCTGTTATTAGTAGTAATCTTTTTCCTTTTTCTCACCCCCCCACTCACATGATGACAGTGATCTAGTACAGCTCAGAAGGATCAGGAGGCGCAGCCCCCACGACGACACGGAGGCTTTCACTGTCTTTTTGCGGTCAGACGTGGAGGCCAAGTTAGTTCTGCGTCCCTTTGATATGTGTGACAAATGTTTTGTTGCTCATACCTGCATATCCGCTGATTCAGATGTTTCTCCCTGCGTTTGTCAGGGCCGTAGATGTGTGGGGAAGCCACGAGGCTCTCGCCCGGGAAAGAAATCTGAGGAAGGAGGTGGAGAGAGAGTTCCAAGAGAGTAGGTGTCTGCTTTTCCTCCCGGACCGGCTGTGCATCCTTGTCAACATGTCAAACAGATTTATTTATGTTTAGAAGCGTGTGAATTTGTTACGAAGAAAGGATGCTTTGTTAGCTTAGCTTAGCACACATCCTGGAGCTATGCTGTCCCTCTTCCAGCATGCAGTGTTAGCTTCACAAACCAATGGCTACTTAGCTCCGAGTGCTAAAAAGCACCTCATCCTGTTTGCCTAAATGTCAAACCATGGGCGGTGCTACTATTTTTAGAGGACCCTGAACGAAGTAGAAATTGTCTGTTTATAACTCGGTTGCTTCACAGCGTTCTAATTTGTCTCATCTGAATGCCTCATAGATATGTTCAGGAACCAGCAGTTGTTGAAGGAATACAAAGACTTTTGGGGAAACACTAAGGTGAGCACCTTTTCAGGGCAGGTATGAGGTCAAAGGTCAAAGTTCTGCTCCATAATCACTTGAATTAACCATGAGCGCATCTCTATATGTTTTACGAATGTTAACTTCGACACTATGCTGATTGATTCTCTTTCCAACACATCGCGCCTCTCAAATTCCTTTTTCTCACCCCCCAAAAGCCCCGATCAGGCCAGAGGTCGTTGTTTTTACACGGTCCAGGGAAGGTGGTCATGGTTGCTATTTGCATGTAAGTTTCCGTTCTCTCTCCAGTCTTCATCTTGAAAGGGGAAATGTCTTCTTCTCCTCGCTGACATATCGTTACCGGGAGTTTCTGGATTAGAGGTTTTGGTTGATCTGCTCTCTGCAGTGTTCTAATAAACAGTGTGTCCTCTGAACTATATTAAACCTGACCGCGGTCAGAACTCTGAAGCATTATGGTAACTTTATTTCTAATGGCCCAGATTAGAATTAGTATTTAAATTGTGACCACACGGGCGCTCGTCTCACATGATGTCCTTCAGTCTATTTGATTAGGATGATTGTGTTAGCTGACATGTGCATTCACATGAACGACCAAGCGTTTCCTTCATTGCTCACGCACGTGACTATTCATTCGTGTGTTCAGTTTGAGGTGTGGTCAAGACCAGAGAAACACTCATTCAAAACGGAGTTCATTTTAACATTTGCTTCAAAATGGAGGCTTAATAAATACGTTGGAATTGAACCGCTCACTTTAAGGGCCGTTACAATCCTGCCTGCTTTCAGGGTGGGGTGGGGCTAATATTAGCATGGAGGGGGAGTCAGATAAAGCAGCCTCACGTGTAGCGCGGGAGCTAACGTAGCATTGCCAGTTTCTCCCTTGTGCCGGTCCCAGGCCCGGGTGAATGCAGAGGGTTGCGTCAGGAATGGCATCCGACGTAAAAATAAAAAAATGGCAAATTAAATATGCAACTCAATCTGGGATTATTATTTTTCCCAGCCTCAATGATCATAATATGTTAAAATAGTGTCCATACTGCGGTGTTGGCGGACGTCCCCTGATCATCGTCTGTTCGTCTTCCCTCCCCAGCAACGGACTGAACTTCTTCTTCAAGCTCCTGGCTTGGGTCTACACTGGCTCGGCCAGCATGTTCTCAGAGGCCATCCACTCCTTGGCCGACACCTGCAACCAGGCGCTGCTCGCCCTGGGGATCAGCCAGTCGGCCCGCAATCCTGATGCTGGCCATCCGTAAGCAACCACCTCTAGTCACACGACATCCTGGTCACTCTGGCACCAAACTCTGGAAGGAAACGTGAAAACACAGAAACGACGCCGGATGCGTTTGGTTTAAAAATGTGCATCGACAGCCCAGACGGTTCAAGATGCTCATAAAAAAAATGGGTGTTATATTAAAAGCGTTAAAGTTTTTAACATTATTATTATATATGAATGGATTCATTATTAACAGTGTTGTACAACACTAGCAAATGAACCGTCTATTGCCACCATCAGGGACAAACAGTTGTGCTTCCTAAACTGCTGCGTCATCCAACTGGCATTAATGTTATAATTATTGTAAACGATGATGTTAAAGTTTATTTTCTGCTCTTCGTCTGTTTCAGCTATGGCTTCTCCAATATGCGCTACATTGCCTCCCTCATCAGCGGCGTGGGCATCTTCATGATGGGGGCGGGCCTCTCCTGGTACCACGGCATCATGGGAATGCTGCACCCGGAGCCCATGGAGTCTTTGTTGTGGGTGAGCGGAGGCCTTTTGTCTGTGACGCGGCGTGCACAAAGGACGGAGGCGGGCTGAACACGTGATGTTTCTGTGTCGCAGGCTTACTGTATTTTGGCCGGCTCCATGGTGTCGGAAGGAGGTGGGTTTAAAAACGGCGCCGTCGTCCGCCGGCGCCTTTCGTACTGAAACGTCTGTCTCCTTCCTCAGCCACGCTACTCATCGCCGTCAATGAGATCAAGAAGAGCGCCCGCCGGACGGGCCTTTCTTTTTACGATTACGGTCAGTGGTGCTGATGGAAACCTCTCTGTGCTCCGGAAGCACTTTAGATCCACGCTGAGTCTGATGCGAGATCAGTTGAACTCGAGTGTTGACTTTGTCCGCCCATCGCTTGGCGTGCAGTGATTCAGAGTCGGGACCCCAGCACTAACGTCGTCCTCCTGGAGGACACCGCTGCTCTGTTGGGAGTCATCCTGGCTTCTGGCTGCATGGGGCTCACCTCCATCACAGGTAAATGGACACTCCCATCAAGCGCCCCCCGATATTACTATGATCGTTTGAACCTTCTCGTCCTTTGTTTGCATCTTCCCAGGCAACCCGTTCTATGATAGTTTGGGTTCCATCGGCGTGGGGACCTTGCTGGGCACCATCTCGGCCTTCCTCATCTACAGCAACACCGAGGCCCTGCTGGGACGCTCCATACAGGCCGAGCGGGTCCAGAAGCTCACGGAGATCCTGGAGAACGATCCCGCTGTCAGGTGAAACACGGAACCCCGGTCATTCCCAAACGGAGGCTCGGAGGCTCGGCGCCTCACAAAGTCGACACGGCAGCGGTGTTCGGTTTTCTTCCTGCTTAACCCGAGGCCTCCCCGACACGTGTTTCTGTGAGCAGAGCCATCCACGACGTGAAGGCCACCGACATGGGCCTGAGTAAAGTGCGCTTCAAAGCCGAGGTCGACTTTGACGGCAGAGTGGTGACACGGTCGTATCTGGAGAAGCAAGACATTGACCAAATGCTCGGCGTAAGTTCGCTGCTGCTGATCTTCGCTGATCCCAGATCCGTTTCAAATCTGTAAAAGATACTGTAGGTTTAAAAAAAAAAAACAGCTTGAGCGTCGTCTTAGTAACATTTATGGTTATTGTTTAGATTAAGTCGTATTATCGGAGTATAACTAGAAGTAGACGGCATCAGATTTCAATCTGAAGATGAACGGCTCGCTTTCTGTTTCTGCAGGACATTCAGCAGGTGAAGACCCCCGAGGAGCTGGAGGCCTTCATGCTGAAGCACGGGGAGAACATTATCGACACCCTGGGAGCGGAGGTGGACCGCTTGGAGAAAGAACTGAAGGTACTCGTGTGTCCAAACGTGGAATTCTAACATCATCATTTATCCATTGAACGAATGCCTTTTCTAAGCTTTGGACAGATTTGGATGTAACCGCATCTTGTTCTTCCGTAGGAACGCAACCCCGAGGTTCGTCACGTAGACTTGGAGATACTATAAAGCCTGACGTGGCTCTGCCGGGGGTGGGGGGGGTGGGTGAAGAACCCACAAGAGGAAACCATGACCTCTGCAATCCACCTCCAATAGTGACTCCTGCAGGACAAGCCTCCGTCTCGGCACGAACCATCCGATCAAACTGTCCAACAATCTGCAGCTTTACCCAGACGGACGTTTGTGCTTTCTTTGCTTTGATCGAGCTTCGGTTGGCTGTTCGGGTAATTCAGGAGATCCGCGTTCACCCTCGATTCTGTGGATTTCTGTCTCGGGACTAAAGACTGCCGACAGCCTGCTGGAGCTTTAAGAGGAACGTAGGTGTGATAGCTACAAGGTTGTTGGTTTAAAAATCCTAGGACCAATATCAACGACCAAACCTTTTAAGGACACGATTCGGCCACAGCGGGAGTATTTCCTCCTCTGATACGAGCCTGAGCGCCAAGTATCCACAGGAGAATAATTTATTTTTATTTTCTTTTAACGTTGCATTAAGGACGTGAAGATGGCGCAATGCACAATGTTCTCTATTGAAGACTTAATTTATGGGTAGATTTTATTACAAGGAAAATGTGCAACACATGTTGTGTTTAGTATTTGGATTTGTGTGACAGATTAGAGGAATCCCCAGATCAGAACAAGCCGATCTTTAGGCAAATCAGGAACTTCAATTCTCGGTAATGCATCTACGCTATTTCACTATTTCTGACTCCAAACTCTGAGGTTCTTGTTCAGCGCTTTGGAAGGAGAGCGATTGTCCTTTCCCAAAGGCGAAGCGCTGGCGGGGATGCAAAATGTCTTTGCAGCCCATAGATTTTATCTGGCGTCCACAATAAAGGACGCCGCCCTGTACAATGTATGTATACCAGAGTATTTAGTACAGACTTCAGTGCTCTAGAGCGATCTCTAGAAAAAAGAAAAAAAACACGTAGTGTGGCTTTGATATATTTTTATCCTCCATTCATCACCACATCTGCCCAGACATTGTGTTTCACCTCGGAGCGTGAATATTCTACTTTAGGTTCTAACGACGTTGGCACTGCTGAAGGAGGAGGTGGAATAAATGTGAAATTATTTATTAAATTGTCCTTTCTCCATCATGTAGTCGGATTCATTATGTAGCCATTGTGGGGGGGGGGCGAGACGATGGCGTTTTCCTTCTGGAAGCTCGGACGGTTGACTGGAATGGAAACGAAGGTCCGTTGGATGCTGCAGTTGTGGGAATGAGAGGAGAGGGGAGGGGGGGAGGGGGGGGGGGGCACTCGCCCGAACGCTGACGTCAATAAAAAAAAAATAGTCATTTCCAGGCAGGCTGCGCATCGACCGACCATCCAAAACATTACGCGCGGCGTCGCGCCCGGATCTCCTTTGGCTGACGGACTGAAGATGCATATTTGCCTCGGCGGAGCGGAGGCGACGCGGACGAACCCCCGACCGCAGGTTTCTGGATGTTGTCTTTAATAGTTTTTGGCTGTTGCGCACACATCAGCGTCACGTCTGTGGCGCTGCGCGTCGTGTTTCCCGTGCTCGCTTGCGTGCACGTCGGCTGAGGAGAACCAGCGGATCCACGGTCGGGTTCGGCTCAAATGCTTTGAAGGAAACGTGCGTGGATACGCGCGTGCCACCGAACGTTCATTGATCCCGTCACGTCGTTCCCATCGCCGCCATTATTGAGTTGTGATTTATTGGAGGCTTTATTATTATTATTTGCGTTTTTTCTTCTCATATTTGATGTACTGTATCTTTTTTTTCCGTTCGTCTCTTGCAGCCCACAGATGGGGGGGGGGGGGCGACCCCCCCCCCCCCCCCCTCCATCACCACAAGCCCGTTTCTCTCCTTTGTGGAACTGGATTGAAGAAGCGTAATTTTGCGCCGCTGCGTAATCACGTGTCCGCCTTTCTCCTGTTATTTCCTTTACGCGCACTTTCTATATTTATTTTTTATTGATGTTATTTTTCCCAATCACCGCTTTGGTTGCTGTTTCAGGCTCTGGAGCGCCTCGGAGTGTGAAGTCAGGAGAAAGTCGTCATGGCGGATCGTCACCCACCCTCGCCCTGCTCTACGCTTTTAGCCTCTTTACAGTGCCGCCTTGTCTCTTCATGTTCAAGCAGCATTGTACAGGGCTATGACAGCATAGAGAGCTGAGCCGCTTGGGTGGCAGCCAGCAGATGACATCACCAGTAGAAAACACAACGGGGGGGGGGGGGACCGGATCGGAGGTGATCTTCTATCGATTGTAGGCAATAGGTTTGTCTTTGAATTCTCAAAAAGCCAAAAAGAAAATGCATGACTTTACTTTTAAGGTCATAGAAAACGAGCACGTGGAGTTTGTCATATTCAAAGCGAACCGGAGTCCATCTGCAAGCCGATATGTATTATTGAACCATTGTGGATCAGCCTGTTGTTGTGCAGCTCCTGTTACTCTGGAATCACAAAAGTTGATCATCCAAAAAGAAAAAAGGGCAACAGAGTCATCTGTGAAAGAAAAATCTGACCAGATTGTTAAAAAAAATAAATAATAAATCACAATCCAGAATCCTCAAAGACTCTTTTCTGAATGTTTGCTGCACAAATAAATCGACCTTTATCACACGCTGGGGCTACTTGTTCATTGTTTGGAGGATATATTTGCATGGCGACCCCTCAAGCAGAAAGCTCAGTACTAGCGGGGGAATATATCTGCACTGTGTTTGTATATTGAGCTGCAACCAAACCTTATTTTCATTAAGTCCATCCAAATCTTGTAACATCAATTGCTTGAAGAATTTCAGAAACAGTTTCCCACAACTCCAATTTCCTGAAGCCCTATGAAGGACAAAGAACTCCAAATCTCAAGATATTCCGTTTTCTTTCATAAAAACAAATCAGCAAATTCTTCTCGTGATTGAGGAGATGAAGCTGGAGACTTTCCTCCATTCGTTTCAATTTCTGACTATAAAATGTATTTTCTGTGAATAATATTTGTATTTCTATCCCTACTATTAAAGAGATTGAATTTGAAGTGCTTTCTGTATTTTCACATACATACTCGGCTTTATTAGACAGACCTTGAGAAAACTAATTCAGTCTAATGCCTCAGCTTTATTGCACAATATTCTCATGTTAAAACAGGAACTAATTTCGATCCGTAGTTTAAGACTGGTGGAAAACGAGTCATTGTTGGTACTCCATTGAGAGAGTATCCTCTGTAACGGACCTGACCTGCTGCGTGTCTTTGTTATCCTTCATTCTGTCTGATATGAGATTAGCAGGTGGATCATCTGTAAACACTGGGCGTCCTCATTAATGAAATAATAAGCTTACAATTACTAGAGGTGACACTAGACATTTACATACCCAAACAGAAGCATTTGGATTTACAATTCATGTTTGCTTCAGATCATATCATACAAATTAAATGCAGATCTATCGACACCACAGCGACAGCAGATTCAAAGAGTTTATTATTACAACTTACGTTTTCTTACTAAGAATGGCCATGGAAGAAGAGTCCTGCTTTGTGTCCTCTTTGCATCGCAGTCCACTTGATGCTCCTCTGTATGTTCCTTCCCAGACGAGGACTTTTTGAGGATGTAATGTCCAGGCACTTGGCATCCTCACCGGCTGCAGCTCGAGCAGGGCTGCAGGCCGTTCTCATTACAGGAGGTGCACTTTAGGGCTTTGAAGGAATCCGTGAAGCAGTTGCGAAACACGGACATCTTGCTGCCATGGCACATTGGGCACGGGATAAAGGCAAAATCCCCGCAGGTCTGGCACATCCGGGGATGCTGTACCCGCTAGAGAAATACATCTCAAGTTCATTTCTCTTCCTAATCAAAGAAACTCACTTTATACCTCAAAGTTTAACATTTTTGGGTTAAACAAATGCTTTTTCTTTCTTTCAAGATTTGCATGTGCTGCCATGTTAGCTTAGGTTAGCATGTAAATTGAAACCCCAGTAGTAGCGTGTTATGTTTGTTTAATTTGTGCATGGAAGCTTCATATCTAACATTGCCTCTTTAAAACAACTGCTGCTAATCGTCTCCTCAGATGTTTTTCCGTCATCTAATCACACTTTTCTTGTTTCTTTTTTTTTACCATATAAGCCAAGCATAATCAATAATCCACTTCATTGGTGCGTGTGTGATGTTTCCCCAGCATTAATTAATACCCTGCAGTGGCTTGTATGTCTTCAAGCTGTATCGCCGATGAAGACGTTTGTTGGCTCTGAGCTCTAGATCACAACCGAGATCAAGTTACTGCAACAACAGAACAAAGTGGGCCACGACGACGTGCTCGAACAAACCTGTTGGAAGCGGAACCAACAACAAGCTCTTATTTACTGATCACTGATTGATTTGCCTGCATCGATTCCAGTGCAGCTTTCTCATGTTTTATTGATGATGCAACAGAGGTGAAATTGACTGCTGCCGTTTGCCGTTCATTTTGATTACTTATCACAGGCAAAAGCCATTCATTTATTATGATTTTATAATTACTTTTTAATGTTTTATTTTTATTTTTATGTACTAAAACATCTAAAAGATTGTTCAGTAGATCTAACGGGAAACACTTGACGAATGCAGGATATCAGTCACAGGGTTTTTCCCAGTCTATTTTCCAGGCCTGTGAAAACTAACCTCGATTTTTGTCAGAAGGTCTTGAAGCTCTCCTGATTCATTCATGCCGAGTATTTTCTCAGCACCCTGCAAAAAAAATAACATTCGACACCGTAACCCAGTATTTAATGAATTCACGGCAGATATGCACGATGTCAATCAGAGAGGAGTATTAACCGACCCCAAGGTAGTGTCCGTCGATGAACACGACCGGAAATGAAGGAGGTTCTCCGACACGTTTGCACCGCTCCTCCAACTCCTTCCCGTACTCACAGTCCAAGGCGATGTTCTTCTCCAGGAACTTCACCCTGTGGTTCTGAAAGATCTTCCGGACCAGCTCGCATCGCTCGAAGGTCGTCCTCACCACGCGGAAACTCGTGGTGTAGATCACGATGCGCCCAAATTCAAGAGTTAGCTCTATCTAAAGAGAGTAAAAAAGAAAATATTGTATTCCTTGTTTTACTTCTTCAGGTTCAAATCAATCATGCAGACATTAACCCATGCCTTATACTTATAGCAAAGCTTTAAGTAGATGTTGAAGTAAGATTTCAGCCAATGTACTGATGGTTTGAATGCTTACTCAATGACACCGTTCAGTCATGGGGGGGGATCTACATGCACCTAAATATAGAAGTAAGTGTGTGTGTGTGTGGATGGAAGCATAACTTCCACGGTGGAGGTAATGATTAATACAATAATACAAAGGTTGTTTTTATTATGCTTGTAAATCCAAGCGTAGAACGCTGGCAGGGAGTTATCATCAACACATTTGGAGCTGGTGCCATCGCTCCACACGTCTCTGTTGACATACTGTGAGCCAATCCATTCGGACCCCCCCCCTCCATGTATACTTATTCTAAACAGAAAGATTGGATCATTGGACCGGCACCATAAACTTCTGAAGTAGAAGTCTGAACATCCTGAAAGGCCATGTGTATCAAATAAAGGGTTAAAAATAAAGATTTAAGTCATTTTTGTCTTTAACATACTGGCATCTTCAAACGGTTTGCATCCACTGTCAGAATTACGAGGTTTTGCGCTTTCTTATGAAGTTTCAGGGAGAATTCTATTTCTAACTGCTAACTGTGTTTATAGTTGAGTCAAATCAGGCAACTATTAGAGGGAATTCTGTAAAACTATGTAGAAGAATGGAGCGTGGGCTTCCTCAATGGATGGATGCACACATTGTTTAACACTAGTTGGGATGCCTTTTGAGAATTCTCTCATGACACAAAAACAAATGGAACTTTCCACGTAAATTCTGAGTATGAGTTGGGCAAGCTGAATAAAATGTGCAGGATTGCTCGCCTATGTCCAGAGCGACACCCGGATGATCGGACCTCCTTCAAAAACAGCGTGTCAGGGTGAGTCAGAGACAGTGCAAGCGACAGCCAATGACATCTGGGCATGAATTTGATGCTGACGGAACGTAGCAGTGGACTAATCCTTTAAGGTCGATCCGACTTTGATAAGCATTTAAACTTCAACCTAAATAAAGGATAAGCTCATTTAGAAGCTTCACCTGACCCACATTGATCATGTTTGTTCTCCTACAGTTTAATGTACCTCTTCGCAGAAAAATAACTTCCTAAATATGACCTTGTGCATGGACTTTCCGTCTCCATAGAGGCCTGGATTTGCCACAGAATGACAAGCACTTGTCCTTCGTGAAGGGATACTAGAAAGCAAAGTACCAAGAATTCATTAACCTGATCGGGTCTCTCTTGAAACTGAACGACATGCATCATTAAACTTTAATTGATCCGCGACCTTGCCTTCCATTGTGGGATTTTATCCCCACCGTGCACTTAGATGTGCCACCTACCTGAAGACAACAGTGATGGGAGCAGATGTCCGCAGCATGCTAATGAGGAATCATCAGGCAGAATGTATTAAAGCACATATAGAATAACTATCAGGTGTACTTACGCTGTTGGATTTAGGGAGGTTTTCAAACAGCGTCTGAGCCGCGCTGACCTTGTGCTTGACCCCTCTCACAGTCCCGTTATTACTGAGTATATTGACCCTCTTGGTGGTGAACATGCAGTCTTTGGTGGCCCCTGCATACATGAGCAAATCACCAGGCTCATACTCACTGTCGTCCAGCTCAGAGCCCACGCATCCGTGCAGGTGTCCCTGTACATCTCCACTCGTGGATGGAGTGCTAGCCCGGTCCGCATCCGAGCTGCTGGTGCAGTCCGAATCCAGCGAGTCTGAGGGCCCCTCATCCTTGAATATCTCCTTCAGCACCCGGCCGCTGTTCCCCGAAGCCACGCGGAACCTCACCCGCTTCTGGGGCTTCCCCTGTCCCTCCGTCATCATTGCCTCCTCCATTACAAACCCTCTGCTGCATTACATGGTCCGCAACACTGCAGTGCAACGCCTTGCGTGTCATTCACAGGTAGAACACGCAGCTCAGACGCAGCCGGTTGCCTGCCATGGATTATAACCGCGTTTAATCCTCACCGTTAGAGTCGGATCTAAAAATGACCGCGAGCCTGTAAGCTGTTTTACAGTCGGACTCACAATGCCAGTAAATAATACATGCATTTCTCCCGTGGTAACCTAGCAAGCTACGGTAAAGCGATAGTTGTCTTTAAATTATTGATCGCATTTTACACAGTTTTTCACCAAAGCTTTGACAGCAGATGATTTTATGGACAAAAGTTAACTCAAATTTAGGATTAAATCAAGACCCATCTTCACATTATGACCCTTATCCACGCTGGCACTCACTTTGGTCCACGTTAGTAAGATCAGAGCAAAGTTGATGAATGAAATTTGGGATTAAAATGTGATCAAATAGCTAATGTGCAGGATACAGCATAGGCCTGAGGCATTTTAGCATCCATTGATAAAGAACCGCCTTTTACTCTCTCTCCCTGTCTGTCTGTCTGTCTATAAGAATACATTTGCTAATCTTCCTGACATTTACTGAATAGATAAACCGCCTGAAGTCCACATATTTAAATGATAACTGGCAATAGCATCAAACACAAATGTTGTTCATCCTTAAGGCTATATTGTATATAAAAACCTATAGATAGATAAAAAAAAAGTTAAAAAAAAAGTAAGGATCTATCGAAGATGTGACCTGTACAAATTTAGTATTCACATTTAAATTAATTTAGCTGCAAATATAACTTTGACTACCATTACGACTTATGCCACTATACCACTTAATATTAATATATGTATAAAATCTGGTAGAACTCATTCGTAAGGGAGGCTGGTTGCATATACATCTTATATTAATGAACATATTTTATATATATCATTTGGAGGGCAGATTTTCAGGCGTGTCCGTGATAAATGTCTCCGTGACAGGAGAGTGCTGGCAGAGATGCTGCGAGTTCTATCGTGTCACAGGCGATGAAACGGCCCCCTGGAGATGTGACGCATCAGCCCGTATGGCAGCTGCAGTCTGGATCCTGAAGTTAACATTTCGGTTAGATTTATGTTGCGCTAAATCACAGCAACAATTGTCATGAGGAACTCCTTACTTTCCCCAATTCTCCATGAGTAAGCCTGGTTAGTGTGACCATGTTAAAGCCTGACATTAGGATGTCTAGACTTTGAAATTACTGCCTGAGGAGATGAGGGGGGGCTTAATTATTTAAATTTAAATTTTCTTCAGTTTTTTTTATTTAATTTTATTTAAATTCTTCCCCATTTCAAAAGCTCTTATTTTATCGATCAGATCCTTCACGTTTTGGTTATTTCATATAAAACTCAAAGCTCTTCATACCGGTTTGAAGCGAGGAGGGAAAAGGTGATGCCAGATGTCTGGACTAGAAAATATTTGTCTCAAAATGGATGGCAAAAAATGTGTTGGTCTGCCAGATTATTGTCTTGAGGTTTAATAAACAAACCGAATGGATTTCCTCTTCCTGGGAAATTGTTTTTAATCCATTTTTATTTCACCTGGGGTTTAAATCTCTGTGCATTTTATCACACTTATCATTTTAAGTGCTTTTGTCTCAGCAACTCTGTCTTTCACGATGCATTGAGTCTTTTGTGGATGAAGGAAAAGAATGAAGCACATTTATATGACACAACTTGTATGCTCAAGTATTATATTATATTATATTGTGGAATATTGGATTAGAGATCCTGTAGCTGGTTGTCTAAAGCTGCTTATGTTCCTCTGCTTGCCAGTTAAACATACTGTTCCATATCACATAAATAATGATCTTTACATATCATTTTAATTATGCTTCTATATCGTAGAGGCAACACACGCACACACACACACGCGCACACGCGCACACGCGCACACACACACACACACACACACACACACTATAACGCTCAGTCAAAGATATGAAGCTCATAAAACTGGTCTCTACTAGAAAAAGGATTTCACATAGAAACAGCCACAACAACGTGACCAAAACTGAATTGAGATTGACAAACACAACAATAACTCACCGTGTTGTTCAGTCTCCTGGAAAGAACTTCTTATCTGGAGTTCATTAAAACACACCCACATCATGTTTAGTCAAATAGCCATTTAATCTCACATCGAGCGCAGCTCATCAGTGATACTAATGCAGCCACACATCCATGTCCACTGCTGATAAAGAAGCTCTCTGACCTTTGTGCTCTGTAATTGCCGTCGTCTTTTCAGCACAGATGAAAATGTCAAACAGTGATAGATGTGTTTAATTTTGTTCAGAATAAATAAACAGATAGATTATCAGTTTTAATTTTATATTAACTTCATTAACTTTCCGGTACAAGGAACAATAAGGGGGGGGGTCATTTATATTAGTGTTTCATCTCCCCTTTTCAAATGCGCCTCCTTGAACGTTTGATTATCGACTACACGAATCAACTGTTGTGATTAGGGTTCAGGAAAATGTCCCAGAAGGAAAACCCTCCCAGACTACAGATCATCATCCACAAGAGGGCAGAACTATGTAAGTAGAGCTGGCCTAAATGCCATGCTGCCCAACCCCTGAAGAGCTGCAGGCAACAAAAGAGGAATATAAAACGCGAGGCCTGGTGGCTGCATCCAACATTTCTGCTTGATCAGTCTCAAGATAATGATTAATAATGTGCAGTTTTTACTAAGGGATATTTACCAGCTCTGTGAGACTATATTAAGGCACAACTGCAGGTTACATGCAGTTAAATGCAGTGTCAGAGAACATGTTAGCTTTGGTACCCCAGGATATTACTGCAATCTGGCAAAACCTTCAATTTATAGAACACAGATATTATTATTATTGATTTGTTACAGCAGCTACATCTGAAGACATGACAATCACATTACGGGCTTCATGGTTTCACATCACACTTGTGTATCCAGAACGTAACACCAGGTTTGGCTGTTTGTGACGCGACAAATGAAGGCTCACAGGTACTCCTGGTGAAAAGGAGATATTTGAAGGAGCACAGAGAAACTCCACACAGTTAGCAGTGAAGTGAAGGCAGCCATTTAACGGCGAACTCTGCTCACACGCAATCCTCCACTCACACAATCAACTGTGGGAAAAGGGGATAAAGGGGCTCACAGTTGATCCTTTAACTTCTTTCTCATTCAAGTAACTGCAGGACATGGAACGCTTCTTAGGACAAGCTTAAGAACTGCAGACCAAAAGCCAAAGTCACGATTGCAGACAACAGGATTTTAATGCTGAGCAAAAGATGCAGCTGCATTTCTGACCTAGATCAAATACATATTAAAAAAACAACATAATTCGCCTTTATGAGGAGAGCAGAAGATTAAAACGAGAAGCATGTTGGTCTTAATGAAGTACCACATGCAACAAATAAAGTGTTGTAAATTGTGATACGCGGCTAATTTATGCAGTGGGCAAAGAAACAACAATGTGATCAGAATCAGAATCAGAATACTTTATTAATCCCAGAGGGAAATTCTATCATTGTGAAGTCCATCCATCCATCCATCCCATCCATCCATCCATCCATCCATCCATCCATTTTCTTCAGCTTTGATTTTGTCAGCGCTAGACATTTAAGTGGCTTGTTGAACGAGTCACTGTTTGGATTGGATATGCTGTAAAAACCAACACACACAGTCATAATCGAGGAGGCGGGCCTCTTGTCACTGTTGCTTAGCAACCATAGGAGCTACGGAGCCGAATCCCCATGGTGGTGAGCTGATGTTAAATTAGGCAGAGTAGGGGTAAAGAAAGGAAATCTTTCCGATAGATTCGTCTCTCTTAGACAAAGGAGGATGCGTTCATGTTCGGCTCTTTATTTCAGATTTTGTGATGTGGTTTTCTTTACCTAAATCTTTATTCGCTGAATATTTTTTTTACTCAAAGAAATGCTCATAATACATATTGGTGTGGGAACTAATTTTATTTAAGACAATTATTTACCGGTACTAGTATTGAAATGTACCAAGTAGTTGCTATTGATTGTACTACATTTGTATCTGGCTTATATACAGATGTTACCAGATGTTAAATCTTCACAAAATAATATCAAACACATTTTAATTGTACATTTAATGATCAGTTTGGTCATGCCCACAGTCATAATTTATTTAGCACTAAATTTCAAACAGCTACTTGACCACAAGTAAAAGCATGCTATGGTTTGGCAATGAGAGTGATTATTTGCTTGCGACACAATCGATATTTATACAATAAGTCGTGATGAGCCGTCTCCCACCCACCGTACCATTGTTGCGTCTTCAACCTGTGAACATTTACTGCAGAGCGGGGGGGGGAGGGGACTTCCACTTCAACGATCAATTTGTTTGTTTATAAGAAAGTATTTGTATCGTAAACATGATGAACTCCGTCGATGTTTTCCCATGTTATACTCGGGGATACATTTTTGAATTGATCCTACAATTCTTTGCTACGGCGAAATTAGTTTGTGTATTCCGTTCCACTCCCCCCCCCCCCGCTCCTGACTTTGGTACAGTCCAGTGATAGAAGCAGCGCCGTCCTCCCCGCGTCAGTTTCTGGTCGGTCCGGTGTCCGCTAATAGCGTGTCTCGGCGTTGTAAATCCCCCCAGTGTGAGCCGGGATGCAGGGGGGGGGTTCCTGTCACAACCAGGAAATGAGCGTCATTTTCATTAGCACGTACGCAGCAGTAGTGTCTGCCCGAGAGAGGCTTCTCTGCTGAGATTTAGCCGTTCTTAAAAAAAAAAAAAAAGACAAAAAAATCTTCCGGGGGGGGTTGAGCAGAAGACCCAGAAGCTCCGGCCGCTTGACAGGTGCTGTCGCCCCGGCGGCGGTGCGATGCCCCCAGTCCAGAGAACGATGTCTGATCTTCGTAGCCGGGCGGAGGGTATGTAAAAGGACATTTTTACTTTATTTAATGTCTTTGGGGGGGAAATGCTCCGCGGCTATTTCCTTGTTATGTGCAGGAAGGCCGGCCGGCAGCTGGAACTGGTAGCGAGAGAGTCCAATAACTCGCTAGCGAGAAGCGAAAGCTGCGAGTGACGGCAGCCCGGCTGGGACAAACTGGGACAAATGGTTCCCAGGAGGCGTATCTAGAAATTATAGAGTGTCTACAGTAGAGTGGGTTTAAAATTACAGCCAATGCGACTCGACCGCCCCCCCCCCCCCCCCCCCCCCCCGCTGAAGCGCTCAAGAAGACAGCTTTCTCCTTTGATATGTTAAGCCTTGTTGTCCTGCAGGCCTTTAAACACACAACTTATTTGTAACCCTGACCTATGACCTTTCTATTGGGATCAATAACGAACTGTAGTTTACTGTTATTTATAGTCCTCTCAGTGTTTTTGTTTGCGACTGCTTCGGTTTGATTCATATCTGTGGACATAAGACTAATATCACTGATTGCTGTTGAGTATATTTTTGGCTGCAAAAGCGGTCCGACCTCTTACAGCCTCTCACTCATACCCCCCCCTGCCAAAATCTGGGCCCAAGTTTCATACCCAATATTTTCTTTCATTAAGGACATGAATTAAATATAAAATACATTAGCTAAATTAGTTTGCACAACTCTGGATACCATCTGAGTTTTCTAAAATGGGGTCTTCAGCTAAGAACTGTGGCATGTGTGTATATATATTTAAAGAGACATGTGACTCCTTTAAAAATTCAGCGCATTCGAACACGAAGGACTTTCTGAAAGCTTCAGCAGAGTAGCAAAAATACTTTTTCTCCTGATTCCCCCCAACACTGGTAGCTACAACTCGTGCTGCATTATTTAAATGCATCAGCCAAGGAAGCAGTTTAAATTTTATTCTTTTCTTTAAATGTGGTGAATCATAGCCGGTCCGGATATGTGAAAGTTTAAACTCCAGTCTTTATACCTTACTGAAGAAATACCAAATGACTAAAGGGAGCTGTTTGAGAAAGAAGATTCAGCAGTTTTGTCTTGATATCAAACATAAAATTAGATATCTTTGCCACTAAACCTAATCTCTGTCCTGTTTAACTCATTCAATACCATTGACCTCTAAGGATGTCAATCTAAATCCAATGAAAATGGCTGGCACTGAATGAGTTAATGTTGCTCTCCCTGAAATGTATTATTTTGTTTACTTGGACTGTGTGAACAAAATGGATCTCACACCACATCACGCCATCCCGCTGTAATTGGTTGCCTTCGGCGGTAGTTCTGTGACTTGGTTTTAAAAGGCCACCCAGAGAACTGGTGATTTTTAAAGCAATTCCCAATTTCCCTGAAAGAGTTAAACCTCTGGATGCTTTTTGTACTGCAAGAAACGTTAGGAATTAAATAATATAGTCCTGCAGAAGATCCTTGACCAATGCAACTGTTGCAGGACGAAAGAGTAAACGCATGAATTATGCAGCATCTATTACTGTCAACCACCAACTTCCCCACACCACCTTTGTGAGTCACAAAGAGCGATGATTTGCAGTTTTTCATCTCATTGTACTGAATGTGCTGCCCTACTTCAGTGTGTCTGATTTACATCAGGTAGATCGTATCAGGAGGTCACGCTAGGTTGATGGAACCTGCACTCCTATTTTCTGGCTCGTGGCTCCATGTCTAGTTAACTCTGCATCTGTTCTGCAGCATTTCTTTTGGCTGCCTTTATGAGGGCTTAAATACTCCATCCTCCCTTCATTTCAGCCTGTAATTTGTTTTAATCACCACAGTGTATCAGGCAGGCCTCCATCTAGAAAGGGCAGCCGTCTGCCAGGCTTACCACCTAATCCATCAGTGGCCTGTCCATCAGCTTTCCATGCCACACACTCCCCAGTCTTGCGGACCACGTGTCGCCCCGTTCCTTGTCACTCTTCCCCGCCGAGCTGTGGAAACATCTGATGCCACTGCCAGTCACTGTGTGTTCAGAATAACCCTGTCTAGGATGCTGAGGCTACAAGTGGTGAGCATGTGTGATCCCAAGATGGACAGCTAGGTCATTTGCACTGATCTCTTCAGTGCAAATTTGTAAGAGAGTAGGTGAGGTAATACCTGTTCCCACTGTCTAGATGGGACACCTGATTGATGGTCGCTGTGCAAGTGAAGCCCATTCAGATGTCAGGAAGCATCCTGTCTGCTGCACAGTACGGTACTGTATGCTGATCAGCAGACAGACCAAATCCCCACTCAGAATTGTCACTAGAGGTTCAAATAGACAGGTTAAGCCTTCCTCGCAAGGTTGCTTCTATCCAAGACCGAATACTCGCCTTCGATTCGTGATAGGTGATCTTAAGTGTCGGACTACTCGCATACTAGCTTTGATTGCCGTGAGCAATTTCCTTCTCCATTTCATCTCTACCTTTCTATCCTTCACAAGGTACTTTATGTGCAAGTGAGTCAGGGTTTTCCCCTCATAGCATTTCAATAACATCAGCTAAGCCCCAGTCTGTATGAAAAGTGGTCGCAGCGGCAGGAGGAGGGAGACTGAAGGGGGGGGGGGGGGCTATACTACTCTTTTCTGGTGGGTATGAGAGCTGCCCATGTGCCAGGGGGGATGACTGGCTGGTAATTATGTGGCACAAAACCCAAGATGGCACTAACTCCCCTGTTTGAGAATGCTGGTGTGTTACGTCAAGTCCCCTTGGTATTGTATGTGCCGACATGGGACATCACCACTGCTGTAATTTCCAATTAATGCGCCGTCTCAACACTAACCAGTAGCTCTTCTAATTTGGCTTTCTCCAGGTACTCATTCAATTTCCTCTTTTCAATGATTCCCTTCTTTTTGCAAAGCATGGCGGATGAGCCTGGACATTTTGAGGATGGGCAGTTGTGAAATAGCTTGTTTACACTGAGATGAAGAACCAGTTTTAATGTTTGCTCCTGCCTGTGCTTCTATTTACGGTAAATATCCATAAACCGGAGGGTTGGACCTTAAGTCATTTAGGCGATCAAAATAAAATGAGTCGCTTGTGAGCAAACGTATTTCTTCTGGCCTGGTTGTTTGTAAATTAGATGCACAAATGTATCAAGAGTGTCAGAAGGAACTCCAAGGAAGTGACACAATCGGTCGTTGGGGAGGGTTGATCTCTTGCTGCCCTTTACCCTGTTATAAGGTCTTTACAATTCTATGACACCATTCCTGTCTGAAGCTTTGTCCTGCTAAGTCTCATAAAATTACCTGATTCATTCTACTAAAACACTCCTTAAAGACTCTTTATTACACAGCTATAGTCACCGGCTTAAAATGTGTTTGGAGAGGTCACTGTCTTTTTGGACTTCTGGTATAGAAGGGATGGGCAGTTTCGAGCAAAAATACACACGGCTATCAAACTTGCTTTGTCTGCCAGCAAAATTAGCTATTGATTGGTGAACTATGGAAGCACCATCTTCTGCGGTGGTTTGTAGATTTACATATACTGGTAGTTTTACGTGTTGATAGTTGGTACTGCACCCCATTTTCCTGTTTCTTTTGTAAAAAGGTTTTTAGTCGACACCAGATTTTCTAATTTTCTAATCACACTAACTCTTTTGTAGACTCGGGCCTTAATATTAATAATAAAGGACGGCGTCCACGTTGTCTGTTAATATGTAGCGCTTGATAAATGGTTCATATGTATGATGTGCTTGCGCTACTTTGTACTGGTGGATGATGGAAGTGCGAATGTAGCCTGCTTAGCATATTGCTACAGCATCACATCAGGTCAATGAGCATCGCTGGGATGGATTAATTGTCATTGCTCAGCCATTTGGATATTACAACTATTTTTAGAGACCACATGGCTGAATTAATATGGCTGTCCTGATTAGGATGTTGACCCCATTTTCAAATCGAGCTGTGCACTTCACTATCGATTATTTGTGTTTTATTAGCCAGTTGTTCCTTCATACCCATGTAGGCTTGTCAGTAATAGTATCGATCCATCTTGCACTGATGGAATTAAAACCACTTTGACAGCGGAATACATCTCCCTCTTTCACAGCCAGTGAAAGAATACCTGCCAATGAGACACTCTGAAAAATACTATATTACATCTAAGAACGCTGAGTAATCCTATTTTTAATATACTGTAAGGTTACTGTTTTGTAAAGTGACTTGCTTCTGAGTTCAAACATCACTAGCACTAGTGTCCTAGGCACAATAGGAACGCAATGTGTTTGATCATTCGGAGAAAAAGGGTAACAGGCTGTCATCATCTCAACCAGTTTTAAAGAGAGAGAGAGAGAGAGAGAGAGAGGCTTCGTGGGCTGACGACAATTCTTTAAGCTGATGGCATTAGCTGAGTAAAAGTGCAAACTACTATAAAACAGCAAGGGATGCTGTGCCCTCCTAGCAAAATGCCTATTTTAATTTAATTTAACCTTTTTATTTCACCAGAATTAATACCACGATGCAGTCAAACCTTAAAATTCAGCCCCACTTGTTCCCTTTGACCTTTGACTGCCCTTTACCATTCATAAATTCCCACAGTGGAAAGGTTTCTGTCCATGCAGATCCCTCGCTAAGCTGAGCCAAGCTGAGCCAAGCCAAGGAAAGCCCTGTGATGTCACAGCGAGCCCCGGCTCCCTATGCTGTTCCTGGACTGTCCGTCTCGCTGTAGTCTGCTTGAGCCTATGGGAAGCCAGACGGAGCCGAATGAAGGGGGGGATTAATCCTGCAGCTGCCCTTGTTGTTGTTGCGAGTGCTGCTTACAGTATAGTATCTGATAAGGGACTTAAGCACAATATTCTTGCTTGCATTGAGGCAGTATCTATTTCCAGTACGGAAACAGTTAGGAATTGTTTTTTTCCCCATAATCTCTGGTCATGTAATTGTCATGGATAGAATGCGGCTGCTCTCTCCATTGACATATTTATCTGGCATGAATAAATCGCTGATTTATTTATGACCCCTGACACTAGGGTGGATTTAGGATAAAAAAAAAGAAATGCTACTAGAAGTCTGAACTTTGCTACACTCACATTTCAGTCTTGCTTTCATGAGGCGTTCATGTGTTGGTCTGTGTGTTCAAGCTTTCTCCTGCAGCCGATTCGCATGTCAGCCCGCTTCAGAAAGCTTCTTGACTGTAGTTTGGCTGCATCTCAGTAGCGTGAAGCTGCCCGCCCCACCCACCCTGTTATTATTGAATGATTTGTGTGGGAGCCTAGTTGTGGACAGGTCACGTGGTCTGTATTGACCAACCTACAACTCTCAAGCTCTTTAGTCCTCGTTCAGTGTCTCAGCCGCAAGACCGGATCCTGCCTGGACTCATTTATGAGAAGCCTTTTTTGTTTTTTTACTTGCATTGCGGTTGCCAGAAGATGGATATTATACCCCATGCAATCAAATCCTAAGGCTTAGTCATGGAGCTAACTGAATCATTGCCAAGTGATCCGAGACAGAGTACCGGTAGGTGCTAACGAAAATGTGTTGCAAAATGCTGCCGGTGCTTTGATGAAAGCTTCATTTGTGATCAGAAAAAGATCTGGTTGCTAAAATAAAGCTCAACGTTGATCCTATTTACAAGATTTTAAATTTTGAGTACTGTTACTATTTCCAAACGAAGGAAAGCAAATATAGTGACCACGTTAAAAGGGATGTGTTCAAGGTCTAAATTGATCAGTGTCCGATGAGCTGCTGTTTATTGTGTTCTTTAATATTTAACTGACTGGGGCAGGTCGTGTGATTGAGTATCAGGTCATTGTTGCTAATGATATTATGATCCCATGTTTACAATTTAATAATTTTCCACTCCAGCCTGTTCTGTGCCCCGAGGCAATCTGCAACCAGACAGGTCTTGTGTGTACTTTTCTACGAACACTAGTAAGCAGGCGTTAAAGACTAATCTTGTCATGTATACATGCAGGATGAGTTCTCGGAATGAGTGTCTCTGTTACCGACTATACTTAGTTAGGGAAGCAATTACAGGCTGGGGAAAGGCATGCCTTTCCCAGTTACAGGTTACACTGGACCCAGTTGTTTCTTCCCGAAATTTGTGCTGCCTTGTGACTTTTTGTTTCCCTCGTTCCGACTGTTGGCTGACGCAAGCAGTAATTCTGACATCTTGCCTTCGTCCAAACTAATTTCCGACACTTGACGGCATCGATCCTTCCACCTTCCATCGATCAGAAGGCTCCTGCTCTTTACTCCTTCAGAGCTTTATTTATCTTTTGGCTTTTTCTTACAGCATCTTCTCTATTCATGCATGTTTTCTATAACCAACAAGCATGGGGTGATATGCAAGTAAAGACGCAGATTGACATTCATATTAGCAGCGAGTATCGTCCCAGTTTTCCATTCCTGCCCTCTTTTTTTTTTTTTACCTCGGGGTATTTTAGCTGTGGCATTTAATAAAATTAGTGGTGGGGAAATGCACGTTGTCCATCAGGGAATATTAAGAGCTGTTCCCACTGGGGCAACTGTGGTAATGAAAGAGAGAGAGCACATTATCCGTACGGTGTGGTAGGAACAAACAATAACGGATATATAAGAGGAAGGCTGTTTTCATGGCGGAACCTCCACCTTCGCTCAACCCAAACCTCTTGAAAGTGTAGCTCTACTTTTTAAATTGGGTAAGCTAAGCTGCACGAGGATCAACCTGGTTTCTATTATCTGGTGTCTTCAGCTACAAGAGCTCTGCTTTATGACACTGAACTGTACCGGAAGGAGTTGTTACTGTCAGACAATGGAGGGTTTTTATGAATCTCGTTGACCTAAAATTGTTGTAAGATTTAATTATTAAGGATCCAATAATATACTCGCATACACATTTCAGTTTCTGCCATTCTAAAATTGGCATGAAATGCTTAGTCAAGTGGAGCTGATTAAATTCACTTAATTTTGCCCACAACAATTAAGAGACAATGTGTCTGACTGCCCCGTATTGTGTCAAAGCTGCGCGACAGAGTGACGAGCCGAAGCTGTAGCTGTGTCTGCTGCAACTGGTGCATTGCAGCACCCGGCCTACCCCCAGCACACGGGGGCCCTGTTCTCAGGGCTCATTCATAAGAAAGAGAGCGACATCAATCACGGCGGCTCAGCCAACTCCCCTGGCCTACTTTTCACTTGCGCTGCATTCGTCAGTCGTGCCAGTCCCGTCATCGTTGATGCTAATTCCTTGATCGGCCGAGACGTCTTTGATGACACGAGGATATTGTTTAACAACGTGAAAAGATTTTCCTCTGCAAGGAATGGACATTGTGACAATAGGACATCAAATGATGTGAAGAAGTGGATTAGTACATACGATTAATACGATTGTGTCGTTTACATACAAAAGAATATCACTTAAATCTGAGATGGGGATTAAATTAGAGAGAAGGAAATGACAAGCAACAGAGGTTCCGGCGATAATGACCCCCACCCCCCCGCCAGTTGACTCTGTTGCATTGGTTTGCCTTTGCCCTTCTCGTGAAAACGGACGAGTTTCACTACTTAAGCGCTGGGCGCCACTCTTAACTGCAGCGCCTCACCCTTTTTGGCACCATGCCAGTCCAAAAAATTACCTCCACTGATCTGATGTCTTGCACGGCAGGACTGGAACGGCCCACGTCCCCCCCCTCGGTGACCAAATACCTACAGGGGGTCAGTTATTTTTAGCCCAAGGGCGCACGCTTGGGAGAGAAACGATCAGGATATGATGGGAGGACACAGGATGGTATGACGACACGCCGCTGTAATCCTCTGCACTAAGCCAAGTTAAAATAACACGAGCTGCAATCTAAGAACCGGGGTTTGTGTAACACGAGTGAGAGAGCGGATGAGAGTAAAAGGAGAGAAAGTCACAAGTGCGACTTTGAAAACTGTGTCACCCTTCATTTGTTTCCTCTCAATTTGACGTGACATGGAAAACAAATATAGGGGGGGGGGGGGGGGGAGGCTGCAGCTGGTGGATATCGAGTGTGGGGAGTCTGGTTACAATACCTCATGGCATTGCGTTGTGTTGATGTTCCCGTAGACAACTTCCGTCACTCGTCCTCTTCCCTCCTTACCTCAGAACAGCTCTTCTTTCCATTTTTAAATTCCACAGTTGTGGTAACTATGCTGCCGCCTCTCCTGACCTCCATGACGCCACCAGCGCTTCATGCTAGGGAAAGGCCAACCGGAAGCCGCTGCCTCACATGCCGGCAACCGGGACGTATTCACGATTCTGTTGATTTACGAGTTTTAATTTTGTGATCCCTGTGCAGTACTGAAAGGAAGAGGGGCTCGCAAAGGGGAGGTTTTCAGTTGGAAGATGAGGACGGGGAAATATGAGCCCGTATTAATCCATCTCACAAACATGATGACGTAGGCTGAACAATCCCCCCCCCCCGATTTTCGACAACCGCTTATCCTGGCTAGGTTTGTTATTATGGTTTGAGCTTATCTTAGCTGACACTGGCTGAGACGTGAGGGGACGTGTTCATCGCCGGGCCAACGCATTGGAAGACACCTCAGATGGTCCTCACTTCCCGACGTACTCGTTACCATCTAACAGTACTAAAGCAAATATCTTTGTTGGGATCCATCTTTTAAGCTTTAATGCTTGACAATGTTTTCAAAATGTGAACGCTATACCGACTAACGAGGTATGAAATTAAATTTTGAGTTTTACTGGCACCCTTTCCTCGTCCTTCTGTGCCTCTCTGTAATGTTTTGTTTGAGAGAGGGATTCTTTGGTGCTTTTCCGACACTGCAGCAAGCAGCTCGAGGCTTGAGATATTCCTGTAACATCCCTAGACATCCCTTTTTTCATGACGCAGCACTTGTCTTCTGCATGGAAGGAAACGGGACATGGTTTCTGAAATTCAAATGTGATGTTTCGGGCTTTGTCTCAAGATAACGAAATGTCTCTTTCTAAAGAAATATAAAAATGCGTGTGTTGATTTTTTTGAAAATAAGGGGGAATGCCTGCCTAAG
This sequence comes from Brachionichthys hirsutus, assembly GCF_040956055.1. Classification (NCBI taxonomy): domain Eukaryota; kingdom Metazoa; phylum Chordata; class Actinopteri; order Lophiiformes; family Brachionichthyidae; genus Brachionichthys; species Brachionichthys hirsutus. The sequence goes on from NC_090902.1 coordinate 3,866,759, forward strand.
CATATCTGCAGCCAATGTGGAGTCATTATGTGATGTATTGATTTTGCTAGCATAGTCCCATCCCACTTGATTGAACTTGGTGGGTGCAGAGCAGTGTAGCATCTATCAGAGAGAGAAAGAAACAGTGTGGTCCATCCAAAAACTCTAGGCAGGACTTTTCTCTCTATTGCACATTTCGTTTTTAAGTTTACAGTTAAAATATATAGTGTGACTGCATGTCAGTTTTTTAAATTAAGCACGTACTTTTTCAGCTCATTGTAAGACACAAGGGGGGGAAAAAAGCCTCGGCATGTACAGTATGTTTTGTACCTTGTTTATCTTTCTTCACATCACAAACGCTGATCCAGGAACAGATAAATCTTATCTACTCCTGCCAGCGGGAACATCCTAACGCTATCAGAAAGTGTGTTGGTTTCCTGGATAGATGCAGGTTACTCTGTATGACTCAGGCCGTCGGCACCGCTACAGGTGATTCCCTGTATTATATAATGGGGCTATTTTTGCACGTGATTGCGGAGGTGGAAAGAAGAGATGTATTGTCGCTATTGTCTGGGAAGCTCAGGGTATCTTAAGCAGCATTTCTCTGTTAAGAATAAAGGGTCGGCTGCAGTTAGATCATTAGTAGTGTGCCATACTGGAAATTAGAAATTACTTATCAAGGTATTGTGTGGACTGCAGTTATTTTAGTGTATAATTTACTCCTTCATTGATTGATTGACAATGGAAAGCTTTGTAATGTAACACTTTTCACGAATGGAATTTAGAAATATATTGATAGATGAATGAAAAAACATTAAGACTTAAGACTCCTAAAGCACCTGTGTTGACTGCGGTCTCTACAGGTTAAGTTCTCCTTCGAGGACTTTTCACTTCAAATCCCCTCCATGTTGCAGGTTATGAAAAGACAGAGGATGCCTCGGAAAAGACATCCTTAGCTGACCAAGAAGATGCCCGACTGATACACCTCAACCAGCCACAGTTCACAAAGTTTTGCAACAATCGGGTTAGGTAAGGAGTTGTTTTATGTCAATGCAGTGATTGGATGAGAAATATTTATGTACAATATGGCTAAGTTGAAAGTTGAAATACAATCTAGAACACCGTCATCAAATTACTGTATATATTAAAAGCTTGCTCAAGAGGTGAAAATATTTCTTAACATTAAATGTTATGACGGATGACATGGAGAAACCTTTCTGTGTCTCTTTTGGAGTCTGACCTGGGTTGGTCATACCCCATTAGGAGTCGTGCCATAGTGCAGATCTTTCTCATCCAAAAATTTAAACCTGAATTTATCCAAATTCTTTAAGTTCTCATCTTCAGTTCCTGAACCTGAGAGAAATGATGTTACTTTCAGGAAAGAGAGATTAGAAAGGTAAAATACATTTTACAATTTCACTTCTGGGCATGAATAACAATTTAAACTTTTTAAAAAACAAGACTCATATTACCGGCTCCAAATGTCAACATTTGAATATTTGATGGTGAACCAGAGATTTTCAGGCCAATGTTTGGAGCTAATTTGACTAATTAATATAAAGGTTTACTGCGTAGAATTTAAGAATCTAACCATTTGTTTCTCTCCCCGGTCTCCCTGGCTTGCTTCGTCCTGAACCCAACCCATTCGGCCTTCAGCACAGCAAAATATAATGTGCTCACCTTCCTTCCCCGGTTCCTCTACTCACAGTTCAGAAGGGCAGCCAATGCCTTCTTTCTCTTCATCGCACTTTTGCAGGTAAGATTGGACATTGCTCTGGTTTTTGTGACTCTGAGTTAAGCACAAATATAATTGATAAACTAGGGTAAGTCACTGCTTCTGTCCTCTTTTCCATGACTCGCTGTAGACATCACTTCAAGCAATCATGTCTGTGATTTCATATTCAACCCAAAAAAGGCTGGGATTCCAGGCAAAAAAAAGTGCATGCTATTAAAGAAAACTATAAAAGCTTTTGAGATGATTATTGGTTTTGATTAGTGCCAAACAAATACCCACAGATTAGCACTACTGCCACTGTTTTTATAGGTAAATAGAAGTATTGATGAAGTATTCCTGTATACTCATGGTCAGCATTAATTAAGTTCACAATGCTAAAAACCTCAACATTTGCTCATTGCGTCTTGATTCAACAGTAGAAATGGAAAATAAGAGAAGAAATGCTGTAAAGAACTCTGAACCCTTGAGATGTTAGACCCGTCTTTGTTAGGAGTGCTTTGAGGATGGGAAAGCGCTCTAGCCAGTGACCTTGATACAGCTAATTTGAAAAGCGGCCAGTGTGAATCTTCATTACCTGCCTTGTCAAAGCTGCAACCTTGAATAAAACATCTATGCAGATGAGGCTGATGAGAGATCTGGTTCATTTAAGTTTCCTTTGAGCAGTCGAACAGGGACTATCTCTTGTGGCCCTTGCTTGGCTGTAACTAGTATGTTGCTTTTTAAGTTTTGAAAGTCTTAAAATGGATAATGAAACATTCAATGGTAAGGAGAACGTAATAATAGAACTTAAAATGTTGCTTGTGCCGGGTATAGCTCTTTTAGGTTTCATAGGTCCAGTGTAAAGAAAAGCACATGACTTTTCTCATTTATATTTGGTCCATTTTATTTTCACACCCAAGCTCGGATAATATTGGAGTTCTTGAAAGCCTGAAAGTCTGTTTGGAAGCCAAGTTAAATGATAATTATCATTCCAAACTAAGCCTTGCGTAGCACGTTGTTTATAACGAAGCCTATTTCACTATTCCTGTTCTTGAGCTTTACCATGAGTCCTGCTCATCGTTAAACTGCCAAAAAAAAAGATTAACTAAGAATTGACTGCCATGACTCCATTGTCTTTTCTGTATTTATTTTTTCTTTTTTTTTTTTTTAGCAAATCCCAGATGTGTCTCCTACTGGTCGCTGGACCACACTGGTGCCTCTGCTTTTCATCCTGGTGGTGGCTGCCGTGAAGGAAATCATTGAGGATCTGGTAAAGAAACATTTGAAATCATGCGTATTCTGAAGTTAATTGTTTGATCTTGTCTGTAAAATGCCTTGATTTACAGCGAGCATAGCGGTTCATGAATGAACCTCGCTCCACGCTTCTTTGTGGAGTTTGTAAGTTGAGGCTTTTGTGGCGGACCTTTGCCTCAACGGGTCCAGTACGCCGGACCTGTTCTGGTGCTGCTGTGAACGGTGCCTCCTTGCTGCCTGTCAGGCTAGCCGTTTCCAGCCACTGGTAGGCATTCTTGATTCCAGCCAATTCGCCCATCTGTTGAAGGTACATCCCATCAAGTGGCTTACTCTTCCATTGCATTTCCTCTTCCTCCTCATCACCCTCTGCCTGAGGCAATCTCTTGGCAGTTTCCCCCCAGGGGGCCTTCTTCCTGGAGTGTTCACAGACGGTCCTGGTTTCAACACCGGATTGTGGCTCTGACAGTCGCTTATCATTTCTTGTTTGCTGAGCAGTTTGCGTTCTGTGTGCTCAGACTTCCTTGTCAAGCGCAGAGAGGAGATACTATATTGATGTTTGTACGACCAAAGCAGGATCTACCAAATGAACGATCAGACGGAAAGCAGTCAAAACATCTCGTCTCTTCCAGAGTGGTTTTTTCTTCTTCTCTCATCTTTTTATTATATGAATGAGTTCTCATTTGCCCGGAAAGGCCGTGTTCCAACGTTATCGGCTGGAGTCCTTCTGAGCTACATTGCGGTATTGTTGCATTATTCGCTATTGCAGTGACCCTGCAATGTGATCTGCTATGCAGCTCCCAGTGGGCAGATACTGTTAGCTTCTGACTTGTGCCAAAGCGACCAGCACAGCAAAAAAACATGGGCATGGAAGGATGATGACTCCGACTTTATTGTTGAAGGTCGCCCGTGCACATGGCTGTTCCCTATACTGCACTGTGCCTCACAAGTTGACCTCACAGGGCAACCTCGACCCCGAACGTCATAAATAATGCACTATAGATGCAGAGCATATCTTGCTGCTAGTGCTCTGCTGCTGCAGTCTGAGTCTTTGTTCTGAGTTGTTTGGCCATCTTTTATCTTCAATGTAAAATGGTGAATTACAAATGGCAGGATATTTACCTCCGCCGAGACGGAGGTTATGCAATCGCCGGCGTTTGTCCGTCTGTCCGTTGGCAAAATAGCTCAAACAGTTCTAGACAGATCTTGATGAAATTTTCAGGAAATGTTGGGAATGTTACCAGGAACATTATTACATTTTGTTGACGATCCAGAAGAGATTCTGGATTCTGGATCACTCTGAAATCTTTGGTAACATTGCAGTCAATGGTGCTTCAAAATGTGTTCCTCAATATCTCTGTTGATTGTTGACCGATGCTTATGGAATTTGACGGTCATGTAGGGCGGGGACCTCCATCTTGGCACCAAGTTTCAGAGGTCCGAGCTCTCTGAGTGCGTTTCTAGTTTATATTAATGTTGTTAAACTTTTTCCTCACTTAAATCTTAAGGTGGAAAACTGCAGTTAATGCCCTTCTGCTTAAACACTTTCACTGCTGCTAGCTTTCTCCTTCGGTTTATGTTGCAGCCGCACTAGACCTGAGCCTGCAGTATTTATACAGAACCTCTACGCTGCTCACCCTCCACTGCGCCGTGATTACATACATCATCTTAATACAGTGGCTTTCCCTTTTCTACACGTCCATCAGCACCAGACGGAGTGAATAATGGAGTCACATAGAGAATGAATGAGGGAGGTGAAAGGCAGGAAGGTTTTAGAGTAAGGGGGTCGGGTCTGTACAAGCAGAAAAGGCAGTGAGGAATGAAATTAGCTGACAGCCGTTGCGTGGAGGATGATGAATGAGCTTTAAGGTCTCTCGAGTAAGACTCTGGACATAGTTGAGCTGATAAAGCCATGTATGACAGAAGCATTCCATTCATAGCAGAGATGTTAAAAGAGATTTGATTCAACTAATGCCTGAAAAAAAGCTGAGCAGAGGTTGGCAAACAGGAATAGAATGAATTAAGACACAGGCACGACTGAAATCAGCGAGATCTGGACAAAAGAATGGTTGGCTAGCACATTCAGTTTATTCCATGCTTCAGAATCGAGGGATTATTTGACTTTAGCTGGTGGTTATTAGCAGCTGCAGCTTTCATGACTGTCTGTTTATAGGTTGATTTTGCAGGTCTGTAGAGTGTGGCTGTATTGATGCAACCCAGTTTACCCTGTTCTGTTTTTTTCAGTGATAAGCCTTAAAATGTTTTTCATGAAATGTGCAGTGCAGTGACTGACTCTTTGTTATAGTGCTTGCAGTTCCAGTTCCCAGCTGATCAGTGGTACTTTGTTGTTCTGTAAAGATGGATTCTCTGTTGCCCTGGGTTACAAGCAGGTGCACCTTTCTGCTTTTAGTTTGTTCACCTGTTGTAGATTACGATCATTTTGAGATGTTAGACACACAATCTGTGAGATTCTACATTTTTACATATTTGTTCCATTACCTTGATGGTGAGGTAATGGAACAACTTTTTTTTTGTGTGTGGTTCTTGACACTTTGTTCATGCGTGGTACGTGTTTGTGATGTATTCTTCCCTGTTTTGTCCTTTACAGAAGCGGCACAATGCCGACGGCGTCGTCAACAAAAAGGAATGCCAAGGTATTTGAGCCCTTCATTCGGTTTTAGCGGATGTTAGTCCCATTTTTGAGTTAATGCCATGAATAACCTAAATCGTAATATTGCTGAAAACAATTTGGTCGACGGCTCTTAATCTGTGTTTATCTAATTTACTTCCTGTTTCTGTTTCACTGTGAACCCCCCCCCATCTCTGTCATTACACACCGCAGTATTGAGGAATGGTGCCTGGGAGATTGTGCACTGGGAGAAGGTATGTATGCATCCACAATGCGTCGCTAACGGCCGTGATTTTCAGTTCGGAGTTTTTATTCATTTATAGCTGAAAAAAATACTAGTATTCTATCCGTTTAAACATCTAAAGTTCTTTTATCGGCTGGAGAAATCTCATCTAAACATGCACACACATCCCGACCGCTGTAGAATCCGGCCACTAATTACGCGAGCATTTCATTTCCGTGAAGATGGTCATTAGAAGGCGAGGCTGGGGGGGGACACACAGGCACTTCCTTTCTTCCCTCGTGATGAAATAATTTCATTGCTGTGGCTGGAACAATTTGCTTAAAAGACGAGCGTGTGGGACAAAAAAACAACCACCAGGCAGTGCAGAAGTGACAGATCTGTTGGATAATTGTGACCTTCCCTCATCCATTAAGTATCACAGCGTAATCTAAGACCATTTTGTTCTTCCAGCTCTTGGTGATATGAAGAATTGACTGATTAGACAATGTTTTTGTTGACTAGCTCCTCAGAACTCGATAAATATGATGACATTTCCGAGGCTGATGCTTTCCTACTCTAAAAGAAATCTAAAATGTTGCTATGAGTACAGAATGAAAAAAACAAAACTGTAATGGATAAATCATTCTGCATGTCAGGTACTGCAGCAAGAACTCGATTACAAAACATATATTCATGGCCAAAATATGCAGCGTGTGGTTGTTCATAATCGACCCGGCTGGGTAACATCTAGGAGTCGTCTGTGATCAGAATAAATGAGGCTGTTTGAAGACCGATTCTTCATCAGATTGATGCATTAGCTCAGGATTACGGTCGATAAAATATATTTGATTCATCCATTGATTTGCTTCCTGCAGAAATGAAAAGGTGTCCCTTTCTGGCACGTGAGAACATCCCCCCCTTCCAAACACAAAAAAACAAACCTCTCTAAAAAGGCTGGCTTTAAATAATTGATGCTTCAAATTTATCTTTGTCATCCGAGCTCCCCTCAGCGCTGCAGTAACTCTTTCATAACTGCTCATTTGACAATCTTTTTTTTTTTTTTTTGGTACACTCTGATTTTATGAGCAAAATTGCACAAAGAACTTTAACACGAACGTCCATTTACCGGTAATCATTTAAATATGTTATTGGTCAGCCTCTGAATTGTCATTGATCAGCATATGTTTTGTATTGGTCAATAAAACTACGGAAATAGAATAAGTAGGAATGTGATGTTCATCCAGTGGTCATTTCTCATTTAATCCTAACCTGCTTGCTATGATTGGAGGTTGTTTTGTTTTTTCCTGTGATCTTGTTGCAGCCCAGCCGTGATAGAAGGAAGATTCCAGTCATGTCTGCAGTGTGTCTGCCTCTATCCTTCAGTATTCCACGCTTACTACTCATCTGTTTGTTTGTTTTTTCTCCCCGGCTGATGTAGATCTCATGTCCCATTCATGTTGCGTTGAAGGCCGTGCAAAGCATTAATGCTTTTATTTCTACAGGTTGAGGTGGGCGATATTTTTAGAGTAAAGGGTTCTGATTTTGTTCCTGCGGATGCTGTCATTTTAACATCCAGGTATAGGAATCCAACCTGCTGTGGGAACATCTCCCCTCTCTCCTTCCTTACCCAATTACCCTTATCTAGTGTCAAAATATGTATTTATTTCACATTTGTGAATAAAAGGTACCTTTTTAAAAGTTCAATAGAGGGATTAAAGTGATCTGATGCTGGGTATGAGGTTGTGACGGCCATCATTTCTTTAGGTGGGACAGTGGTGATGTTATTTTGGACGAGGGATATTAAACCATGTCAACATAAGCCTCCCTACCTACCATCACCTTTCCAAAAAAACATTTGGACCTGGCGTAATGGGGCTTAAATAAGTTATATATCCCTATTTTTAATTTTTTTAGTTCAAATTTATTACAAATTTACTCGGATGTATCTAAAAATAAATGTTGTTGCTGCATTTTCATTCTCAATTCTGATCTGAAAGTGATTTTCTGGAATTCACTGCATCAGGCTTTGCTGAATCGTTTTGTGAACAGGAGAATGGCCAACCCTAACCCTGTGTTCATACAGGACTGATCATTGTGCTCTTCATCTCCCTGATACTGACACGGTTGTCTTTCGCCTCCTTATGTTATTTTACTCTTTGTTTTTGTTTCCATCTTCTTTCCCGACCCGTCGAACAACTGCCTCTCTCTCTCTCGCCCCCTGCTGCTCTGTGGTTGGTAAAATCAGGTGGCTGTTGGGGAAGTAGTCAGAGCTGCAAATGGGGATCACCTGCCGGCTGACCTCGTCATACTGTCTTCCAGGTCAGGAAACCTGCGACATTACCATCAGAACAGGGGTGGCAGAGATGGGTGTGTGTGTGTGGGGGGGGTGGGGGGTGGGGGGGGGGGGGGGGGGGCTGTGTGGAATGACACAAAGAGCTTTTCTTTCCCACACATTAGAAAGGAAGAGGCCTGTGATTATTCTTGCAACACACAGATATCAAAGTGCCAAAGTTAGGCAAGATGTCATTTTCCTTTTTAAAATTAAAATACAAATTATATTGTGGTTTTTCAGCGCACAATATAATCATTTTATCCTGTCGTGTAACAAATCCAGTAGACTCCTCACTGTTTGACTGTAATGCCACCAGAGTAAATGGAGACGTCTTAACTCGCAGCACAGTAGCAACCACTCCTTCCTTAAGAGAGTTTTTCTGGGGGGGAGGCTGAATGTACTCGCCGTTTTATCCCACTTGCATCATTTGTATGGAACCCTGCATGAACCACTTTGATTAAATGTGTGCAATTTGCATGCATTCACATTCCAAGATGTAACGTAGACGCGCATCTTGGATTTCTGACTGCCGTCTTGCCCAACATCCTGCTTTGTATTTGAACTGTAGTTCAATCATGCACAGCAAGCGGTTGAACAGTATATAGCTTTTTTTTAATTAACTGCTCCATGTGGTTGGATTCTCTTTCTGTCCTTCATGGCAGAATTATGATATAAAGCTGGCATTTGATGGCCAGTCCCACCACATTGATTGTGGTCAGGATTCAGTTGTCATATTTATTTTTGATTTTTGTGTTTTGACCAGCATTTGGCATGAATAATTAACTCTATTCAAAGCTCACCATCAGCGCCAGCATGCTTAACTGTCTGTCCCCATGCCCGGAGTCTTTGAGGAGCCCGTTTGTCTGCTCTGTTTGTCGTGCACGGCATGCCCGCTTCTCCTCGTCATTGGCTGGTGTTTCCTCTCTCCACTCTCTGCCCCGCTGTATTTTAGCTCTAGACTATTCACCTCTGGGGTAGCAGGAACCAAATATGTAACTGAGATTAGTTTCAGAGAGGAGTCTTGGTTTGCCCTTGTCTGCAGTAGTTTTACAGTATATAATCGTTTTGTTTGGGACTCTTTTAAAATGACCTTTATTTCAGACATATTTGGTATTTACATTGAAAGATACGTTATGTACATTGTCTTATTTTTACAATATATCAATTTACAATTCTAATGTAAACTGAGGTTAGATAATATGGAAATGCTCGGTTGAATAGCAGTTTATGACAACTATTCTCTCCCTCCACATCAGTGAGCCGCAGGGTATGTGCTACATTGAGACATCTAATCTGGATGGAGAAACAAACCTCAAAATCAGACAGGTGAAGTTTTTTTTCTCCCAAACACAAAAGTGCATCCAAACAGACGCCATTTTTTGCTTGCCGCACAAATGGATGAGGAATACTAACACTGCTCTAACGCTGCCTTCACAAAACCAACAGGGTCTCCCACTGACTGCAGACATGAAGGACATTGACAGCCTGATGCGTCTTTCTGGGCGGATGGAGTGCGAGAGTCCAAACCGCCATCTGTATGAGTTTGTCGGGAACATCCGCCTGGATAGACACAGGTGGGCTCAGTTGCACAGCGCCATTCCTGGCTCCGCTTACCGACTCAGCGGCCATCGAGCCAGTGTTAAAAGGAAATATGAATGATTTAAACTCTGCTAAGTAATTGAAGGACCTGCTTCAATGTTATTTGATAACGTTTTTGTTTGAAGGCTTTATTTTTATACAGTTGTATTCTGTTATTTACATTTTACATCCCAGCTCTTGTGGAATCATGGTTGTACAAGTTCATTTCATTTATTTTTTTTGCATTTAAATGCAGATTTAAAATTAAAAGTATTGCAAATAGAAGCTATGGGTAATTTCTTTTTAAATATTAGTAATAGCATTACCGAATACTCATTACCTGGATTCAGTCAGATGTCTGCGCTACGAGAATTTATTTCGCAGTTTCGTAATATCAATTATCATGAATATTTCCATGTTAATAAGGGATTAGGAAGGGCAGTAAACTATTTGGTATTGGGCTCGTGGCTGTTTTTAATTTGATAAATAATAACGTGATCATCTTTAAGAGGCCGTGTTAGTGGATGTATGGATAAACGACAAATGGCAGTGATGTTTCTCTCTGCAGTACAGTACCTCTGGGCCCGGATCAGATCCTCCTGAGAGGAGCCCAGCTGAGGAACACTCAGTGGGTGCACGGTGTGGTGGTCTATACTGGACACGACACAAAGCTCATGCAGGTAGAAGATCTTTGCATAGTACTCTGGGGTATTATGTTACAAAGCAAATACAGCTCAGTGTTCTGTGTCATCTCGGAGCATAGGAAGAGGAGATATCTGTTGGCCCGGATTAATTTGCTATCGTGTCGTGTGCTACCCAGAATTCTACTCGGCCTCCTCTGAAACTGTCCAACGTGGAGCGCATCACCAACTTTCAGATCCTTGTGCTGTTCGGCTGCCTGCTAGCCATCTCTCTTGTCTGCTCCATCGGTCAAACCATCTGGAAATACCAGTACGGAAATGACGCCTGGTACATGGACCTCAACTGTAAGCGCCCCAGCAGCCCACACCGCACCTCTTAGCCCATGTATTTTGTCTCACTTCTCCATATCAGCTTATTTCTTTGTCATTTTTTTAAGTTCCTAAATGCTGGTATGTGTTGTGTCGTTTTTATTTATTTTATGTATTTTTTTTATGTTTGCTCAGTTAAACTATGTTTCGCATTACAAGTGAAATATGTTGTAATGTGGGAATAAGTGAATTCCCTGTTAACTGAGAAGACGCAGCTGTGACATGCATAGACGTGCTGTGAATGAGAGTATGAGTGGAAAAAAACAAAATGGTTGAATATCACTGCGCTGCTGTAATTTTTTGTTCCTTTCTAATGTTCTGTTTGATTTTGTTGTTTTCTTTGTTGTCGTTTTTTTAACAGCTCCAGGTAACAACCATTTAAAAGCCTTGGCCATCCGTGAATGACTCTCCCTTACTAACCCCTTACTGAAGCTCTGCCTTTGCTAAGCAAATGAAGCCCCCCCTACCCTCGCCCCTATACGGTTGTCCTACTTTGTATGGGCCCATGCCATGGACAAGCACATACCAGGGATCCAACAATAGGTTTTTTCCCCCTTCAGCTCTCTTATTCCTTCGTCTAGTTATTTTCAGTGCCTGATGCAAACTGTGTCTCACTCTTCCTCCATTGTTTCGTGCCACGTTAAACGCTTTGCAGTTTCCAGCTTCAGACCCTCATCTCATCCCCCTCCGCAATTCTTTTTTGAGAAAAAGAATAGCAGCACACTCAGGGAGGCAATGTTGTACTCAGGAAGTTGTTTTTTTTATAGCAAGAGGCTTAAACATGTTTATTGACTGAGCACGACATGAGGTGCAACCCAAGGGGCAAGAGCCGACATTTTCTAAATGCATCCTGAGCAGACATAGAAGGGCGGGAGGAGCCAAGTGTTAAAAACCCAAGTCATCCTCAACATGAATCTATTTTTAGTTTCTGTTAATGCAATTTAAGAAATCATGACCTGCTCAGTTTATTTGTGGCAGTTGTTCTGTTTTGGTGATGATCTGAACCTGGTATGCAAAGTGATTAGTGTGACACTTTAGCCATGACGTACCCCGATAGGCCTCTAGGAGAGGTTGTGCCCTGCTCAATTCAAGCTTGCATTATGACTTGCATTGTCCCTTTTCACAAGGCTTGCATTGGCTTCTATTGATTTTACTTTCAGCTTCATTACTGTCCTCGCTGGTACTTATTAAAACCTACTTCTAAAAGATGCTACATCACTCTAATGAGGGGCGTGTAAGTCATAAAGCTGGTGTCCCATCTTGAGACTGATGTACTTCCATGAGGAGTTGTTGAGACTCTGTCCAAAGCATGTTATCCAACCTGTGACAAAAGAGAGAGGTGGGGTGTCAAATCTTAAACACCCCATTTATTTGGAGCACCATAATCTCAAAGTGTATTATTTTCTTTCATTACCAACACATGGGAGGCCTACAATGCATGCCCAGTGAGCTTTGACTTTGACCTAAGGTGTAGTTTATAGATCATAATTTTCTTTAAATGGAGAAACTTTAACTTCACGCACATTAAGAGTCTGTAATCTATATTTACATTCCACCTGCTACGGTTCTTTAGGTTACCGCTTTCAGTATTTATATATACTGTAGTTGTACTTTTATTGCAGTATAATTGCATTTAAGTGGCCTTTCTCTTTTAGAAAACTGCTTTAAGCATAATGATGTGTTGGAGCAGAACCAACTTGCGGTCTCTTGAACAAATGAAACTCAAGTTACAGTCCAATTCTTTATACTTATTAGTATCATGAGAGCTATTTGTAAGTTCACTTGCTTTGTTAAATTTAATTTAAGCTTCTTACAGTCACATTGCTGTAGATTACAGTGACATATAATCAGAGATGAATTTAATACCAGATAATAGGTGTAGCTCTGCAATAAAGTGACTTGTGCATGTCCTGGTTTGATGTGGTTTGGTAATGACTCTATTGATCCAACATTGCTGTACCGAACTTTTATGTGACGGTCGACTACATGACAAAATGTAACAAGCTGGCAACTAAAAATGTAGTAAAATGACACGATGCAGTGAGCATCATTAAAATCCCAACTTTTCGCTGGCATAATTCACCCCCCTCTTTTTCACTCCTTGTTGGTTGAGAATGTGCTATGGACTGAATTCTCCCTCCTATGTCTTGAGAGCATCCAAATACATTTGTCTTCCAACCCCACTTCTGCAAAAAGTATTCACTCATACTCGTGCTGTTGTTGTTGTTCCAGTAGCAGTAGCTTCCATTCTGCCCATTTCTTTGTGCCATCCAGTTTGTTTGTTTTTAGTTTTTTTTCATTTTGCAATCTTTCTGTCGTGGAGAAGGGCTGCCCCCCCTCTCAACCGCAATACAAAGAATCAAGGCTTGGGTTTAGGAATGTTACATTCATACCTCTTGCAAGCTGAGGAAAGGTAAATCACATCCCTCCTTTTTTTGTCCATGTTTGGTGTCAGTGGGGTTACATGTTACTCATTGCAAATTGTCAGGGCCTTTTGGAGAGGCCAGCATCATTTTTGCATAGTGCTTTTTGAAATTCATTGCCTGGATCATGCTGGAAGCCAAGGCTGCTGCTGTGACACTAATGACATTTGAGATACTCCAGTCCTTGTTCATTAGTTTGAATCCTAGGGACATTAAATTTGACAGCTAATCGTTGTAAGAGTATGAGATTGGGTGGAAGAAATAGTTAATTCCAGCTAATGAACAGAGTTAGCCCAAAACAGTCTCTGAATTGGGGTATTGTTGATCATTGGCTGGAAGTAGCTTTGGGCATTTTCATTTGACTAATGGACATTCTTGAACCAGCACTGATCAGTTTCCTGTTTATCAATGTCCAAAAACCAATTTCCTGATAGATGGCGGGGCTGCTAACTTTGGCCTCAACTTCCTCACCTTTATCATCCTGTTCAACAACCTGATCCCCATCAGTCTTCTGGTCACATTGGAGGTCATCAAATTCACCCAAGCCTTTTTCATCAACTGGGTGAGTTGAAGCGACACGCTGCAAATTGTGCTGAACTTGTCTCAAAAAACGGCTAAAGGATGCACTATTTTCTATGGTCAGCGTAAGTTAAAAGTGTTACGCGTTTCCAAAGGCAGCAAGTAGTTCTGATAAAGGTCTGGAAAACCCCCCCACTGCTTAGCTAAAACCAAATGGAAGACAAAAAGAGTTGGCCGTTATCTTATGAACCTGAAATATGTCCAAGGTAAAGAGGCGGATAGATCCCTCAGGAGGTGATGGAAGCCCACGCAGAGCTGGCATTTGTATTTTTAGAGCATCATGCAAATCTGTTTCCAGGCAGAACCACATTTAAAAACCTGACTTGCATGAAACATTAAGTGAGCACTTAGACTATTGGTGTCTTATATCCTTAGAAGGTAGGTCAACCTTGCAAAATGTCTTTGCTAAAGAAACATACTTTAAAAATGTTCCCTTTTAAACTTTAAATATTTAAACAAACATTTCAGAAAATATGTTGTTATTTTTTTTATTTTATTTTAATCAACATGTATTGCAGTTCTCAATTGACCTCACTTCTCGCAGATCCAGTTGGTTCTGAAATGGGTTGTGTTTTTTCTTTTCACCACTGTTGAGAAACGTAATTTGATGAAAACTTATCAAAGTATTATCTGAAATCTCTGAGGCCCCCCTAAAGTTCTCTGCTGTTGGTTTTAGGACACGGATATGCTCTACGAGCCTTCGAACACACCAGCCATGGCTCGCACGTCCAATCTGAATGAAGAATTAGGCCAGGTAAACAGTCCAAGTGATATATTACATTATGCTTTCACTTGATAGATTTAGGATGTAAACCCATAATTCCCTGTTCCTCCACCCATACAGGTGAAATATATTTTCTCTGACAAGACGGGGACCCTGACATGCAACGTGATGCAGTTCAAGAAATGCACCATCGCTGGTGTTGCCTATGGGTAAATTTCCTTTCCCTCATTTGGTTATTTCTTTCCTGCTCCACTGTTGCCTGCCCAAAAACACTGTTAAATGTCAAATATGCATCTTGGTACATCTCGTGTTTCTCTCTCCTCCCTCGACCTCTTCGCAGCAGCAACCCTCTCAACATGAAGTATAAATTAAGCACAGAAACCTTTGCAAAGAAAGGAACTTTATCTTGTTTATGCATGTCATGTTGAGGGTGTTTGACAATGCTGTCTATACAGTCTCTTATTTCATTGTGAGGTCAGAGGTTGACAGTGACAGTGAAGGTTAGACGTTTTGGAGATGAGGTCAGAGAGACCAGACTTTGATGGTTTGGACATGTCCAGAGGAGAGACGGGGACGACATCGGTAGAAGGATGCTGAGGATGGAGCTGCCAGGGAACAGGGCTAGAGGTCGACCCAGGAGAAGATGAACATGGTGAGGGGGGACATGGGAGTGGCTGGTGTTGAGGAGGACGATGCAAAGGACAGGGTGAAGTGGAGAAGGTTGATTTGCTGCGGCGAACGCTCACGGGACAAGCCGAAAGTACAGTAGTAGTCTCTTCTCTTGTCCTCTTAAAAACCTCTCATTTAACTTTATTGGGAAGACTATTAACCTGAGAAAAATTAATGACTGAGAAGAATACCTTTAAATAAATAAATAAAATAAGTACAGGCTTTGATGGTTCATGATTAATTCCATTTGTATAAAATTTATCAAATGATGGCTGAAGGACAAAAGTGAGAATGTTATCTCGAGTTCCATTCCAAAGTTCTCATTAAGCTGTGATTGCTAGTCCAGAGAGAACAGAGAAAGCTTCTCACATTTTGTAATGATAATGTACATGTAGATATGATACTAGCAAGCTTCTGTTCCTTGTACGTACAGGATTTGCGTGGGGTGGAGAAATGTGCCGTCTTCTGATGGCTTTTGTTTGTTTTTATTTAGTTTCTCTTTTTCCTCTATTTAATTGGGCCAAGCCTGTTGGTCTTCAGAGACACTCCTCCCCTGCAAAGATTGAATATAGTCCTCTGAGGCTTTCTCCTTCATCCCCAAGAAGAGACACTTCGCTTTGATTCTCAGAAATGAGGACTTCCTCTAATCTGACTGATAAATATGGATGGCGGCTTCATCTGGGGAAAGAAAAAAGATGTTCCTTATTTGTCAAGTTTTGATGATGCTATCATTTGGGTCACTCTTTCTATCGTGTTTGGTTACCAACGTATGATTTGACAAAGCTGCATTGAAAACCCCCCGACTTTTCTTAATATCAATATATGACATTCTCCTGGAATTAATATTAAATTTTTTTTGACCAGTCATGGGGTTAAGTGTGTGTGTGTGTGTGTGTGTGTGTGTGTGTGTGTGTGTGTGTGTGTGTGAGAAACTGCTGCCTCACCACAAATTAAGTGTTGCTTTAATTAATAAAGCCGACCCCGAAGGGTGCAGACATTAATTAATTCCACTGGATTTGAGTCCAAATCTCAAAGAGGAGAGGCTGTTCTGGTGCGACAGGCTAAAAGTATCCTCCTGAGTGTTATTAATTTGATGTGAAGTGAAAGCATATTTTTAGATGGAAGCAATATGTTTTTTTTAGTAAACAAAGTCGGTGGAGTCTCGTCTCACTTCAAAGTTGTACTCGGTGCACATCTACCGTGGGTGTAGTTGTTGCATGTATCTCGTTCAGTACATTCTGTTTGGCTCCGCTCCTTACTGTGAATAAAAACCCTGCATTGCAGTTAGTCTGCCGGAGCCGAGCTGTCAAAATGATTTGGCGCTGTGCTCCGTCTACGTTTAGTTTCAGACGGTGCAGTTTGAGTCCTGAAGAGACAAACACAATCATCACTGTTCTAACAGCTATTGGGTATCGTTAAATATAATAATTTAACACATGCATGCAGGGAAGTTTTGCTTTATCTTGCTTAGGAGTTTGTGTACTACAGTAGTACTTGTCAGCTTGTTCATAAATGGTATTTCTAATAATTTGTTGTCTTATTAATAGTTGTAATATTACAGCCAGCCAGGCTAGCTGTTTCCCCATCTTCACACTTGCCATGCTAAGCTAAGCTAAATGGGTGCCGACATTGACCATTGATCCATCTTGAAGCCACTGGTATCCATCCATTCAAAGGATCTAATAAACGTTTTGTCACCAAGATAATCTCTCTTCCTGCAGCCACGTCCCTGAGGCTGAGGAGGGTAGTTTTGCAGACGATGACTGGTAAGATGATCGGTGTGAGATGGTTGGTTTATGTTTTTTTTTTTTAACTCTTTGCTTCTGTGATGAATTTTTGCTGCCTTTTCATTGTGGAAATTGTGAGCACAAGACCTCAACAGACGTGTTTCTTTGTTCGGTACACTTGTATGTGACTGTGATTCTGAAATCAGTGTAACTCTGTCGATATGAAGGAATGCCGTGATATGTGCTGCTGACAGCCCTTTGTGCATTCGGCAGGCTTATTTTCCGAGCATTTACTTTGTTGTGTGGAGTCTGAAGCTGTGCAGCACATTCTTCCTATGAAACTAATGGAAGAGTTGTTGTCTACGCTCCAACACTCTCGTTCTCTCTCTCACACATACACCCACAGTCCTACTTCTGAATCCATCTGCTTACAGTGCCAAGATCTGCAGTAACAGCATGGGTGTGTCTCATTCATTTTGCATGGGGGATTGAAGTCTGTTTGTTCATACCTGTTGTTAGCAAAGTGCTGAGTCTGGCTGCTTTGAAGGAAGTTGCTAGCTTCCACGATGGCATGTCTCTTTTTGTTTGTTTAAAAAAAAAAAAAAAAAAAATCTTGTTGCAAAAAACTGAATTAGATGCTTTATTAGTACTCAAAATAGGACAGTGATGGAAGAGGAAAGAATAAATTGTGTTTTACAGTTTTCATATTAGAATGAGGTTGAATGAAGTCCTATGCATGTTATAAATTTATTATTTGCTTCTAACTGTT
The DNA here is from genome assembly GCF_040956055.1 of Brachionichthys hirsutus. Classification (NCBI taxonomy): domain Eukaryota; kingdom Metazoa; phylum Chordata; class Actinopteri; order Lophiiformes; family Brachionichthyidae; genus Brachionichthys; species Brachionichthys hirsutus. The sequence continues at coordinate 3,884,366 of NC_090902.1, forward strand.
AGAAGCAGGGCAGCGCAGTATGTCACCGGTTTTTATCAGCGACCAGTCCCTCGCTCTTAACCGTGAACTGCTCGCGCACATGTTACCATAGAGACGGGACCTCTGTGTGCTGGCAGATAATCAATAGCTGGCCATCCACACACCCAACGCCCATGCCTCAGAAACGTCATCAAAACACTCGACATGGAGAACTGCATGACTGTGCCTGTAGACAAGTGTTTGGGGCTTTCTTTCCCAATTACAGGTATATACAGTAATGAAGACACCAGATGATGTCATTGCAAAAATATTCTGCAGCATTTTCAGTCTCTGTTGCAGAAGGTTCGGGTGTTTTTAATTATATATGTGCTTTAGAAATGTAGCTTAAGGTTTTGGTTTTTGGTATCCATCCACATTTATATTTCCATAGCCAAGTGGAACGCCATTTATGATTCATGCATTTGACCGAAGTGAATATAATATGTGACGGGGGGGTGAATAAAACATCAAGTGTTTCTTCTTTGTGCGTGGTGAATCGGGCGATCTGCTCCTGCAAGCAAGGACAGAATGAAATACTCTCACTGCACATCACAGCACTGGCAGACCTGCATTTGCATTCTGGCTTCACTGCGTTTGATAGTTGTTCATCTACCCAAGTAGTTTTTTAGCAGAAGCTAGTTTATTCTAACTCTACTGTCGGTATCGGGTATTTCAGTGTGCTCTGTTTTCATTTCTCCATCTCTTCTTTCCAGGCACAGCTCACACTCCTCTGAAGAGGCAGGATTTAATGACCCAAGCTTATTGGAAAACTTCCAGAGTAATCACGTAAGTAGTGTCAGGGTTCCCTGCCATGTGCCTGCAATGCTGAACATACAATTAAGAGATTCTGTGCCTCATAGTGTTTTGGTTGTATAATGACTTTCTTGCCAAATGAAGAGGACCTTGGATGTTGGGCTTGTGCGCTCTGGTGGGAAGGCTGTGTTCTTTGGGGCACTGTAGACTGGATAGAAATTAGTCTCGAAGCAGAAAACGTCTGTAATTTCATCATCGTTAGTTTGCCAAACAAACAGCAGGAACATAAAATGTCAAACTGATGTTCTGCTTTCCTGTAGATCAAAATGACCTAATTAAAACCTCAAGCAGCTCCTTGAGGAAGTGAGGACTGGCCAAAGGTCCTCACTGTTCAGGTCTAAACTCAACTGGTAGAAACACACCAGTTGCACACACACACACACCCGAATGCATGCTGGGATGTCCTTCAGAGGATACCTGTCGTCCCAGACCCGATGAGCCTGCTGCTGGGAGCCAGAGGGGAGCTCTTTCAGCCACCTGCACGCTAATAGACTGTTTTTTCATTTGGTGGAGACCATTCGATTTGCCCTTCGATCTTCCATTCATTCACTCCTTCCCCCCTATTATCGGTCTTTCATCAGAGTTTCCGTTCTATACTGAAAGTGTGTTTGTGTGTGTGTGTGTGTGTGTGTGTGTGTGTGTGTGTGTGTGTGTGTGTGTGTGTGTGTACACAGAAGAGCAGATGTTTTGGGGTGGTCAACAATGCGTGGCGTGCCTCATGTGTTACCCGAGCTTTTCCTCTTCCACATCTTTCTCTCTCTCATGTTGTTGAACGAGTAATGTGATCTTATTCTGCTATCGGTTTCATTTTTGTGAAGCATTAGCAGCCTGATGTGTTTGCTGTGCGACTCAGTCCTGCCGTTGCCCTGCAGGTAGCCGATAGCCGTTGACTCACTGAAAGCTCGAGGTCCAGGAGCCTCAGCGGATGCTTGTCTAGGACGAACCTTTGGCTAGTCAGCCGTGCGTTTCCCTTCATTAATGTTAAAAGGCCCTCAGTGTATAGATAAGTCTTTTTTTCAGGGACTAAAATAAGTGTATACCACTTGCACATGAATGAGTCAGAGGCCGTGCTGCTTTTTCATCAGTCTGGCCTGAGCCTGTTTCACACACTGAAAAGCCCGGGGGCGCATTCTAACATCAATATGTTGAGCTTCGGCTCCAGTCTCGCTGTGTCGGACAGTTTTTAATTAAACACGGTAAGAATTTGTGGTTTCCATGGTGACATTCACTCCATTTGTCCAACAGTGTTCTCTGTCGCTTTGTTGCAACATATTTTGTATTAAAGAACGCGGGAAGTTGAAACACCTTTTCCACTTACTTTAGCCTACAGCTGCTGTCATCCAGGAATTCATGACCATGATGGCAATCTGTCACACTGCAGTCCCGGAGCGTGCAGAGGGAACGATCACCTACCAGGCTGCTTCTCCAGGTAAATCTCACCTTCATGAACATGGATGCCACTGGATAAACGGTCACCTCACCTAGTACGTGCGAGAAAGCTCTAATGAAGGAGAGCTAATGCTTCCCAGACTCCTCGAGTGTCAGGGGGTACAGATGTTTAGCACAATAAGTCCCAGAACAGGACTGTGATTACTCAACAAGGAAGCATGTCCTATAACATGCTCATTTGTAATACCACAAAGTCACTGCAAGTAATGAAGATGCTGCCTGGCTTAAAAGAAAATAATGGCGACGTTCGATCCACAGCTATACCTTGAAAAGCTTAGTCACAGCTTCCATTTTGAAAAGATGAACCAGTGTAATATACACTTGAACACTGTTATCATTCAGGTTATCTTCACACAGCGCTGCCTCTATTTTTTCCCCTGTTTATCTTTCACATCGCTTTCAAGATGAAGGAGCTCTGGTGAAAGCTGCACGAGACCTCGGCTTTGTGTTCTCTGGCAGGACCCCAGACAGCGTGATCATTGAAGTGGTAAGCAGGGCGCCGTGCAAAGCTGCTGTTGGAGCGTTTAACAGGAGTGTCATGATGTCTGGATCGCTATCGAGTTAAAAAGACCTTAAGGAAAGACTATAAGACGCTGTGCTTTTTTTTCATTATACAATGTTAACAATGAGAGCAACAGATCAAGGTCTAATGAGGTCTGCAGGCGCTTGCTGGCAAATCTGATTGAACTGAGCCATTTTGTGGTTGTCGTTTATTCACGATCAAACACTCACCCCGCCCTTAAATCGTTCATTTGCTTCATTTCTGAGATTGTCCAACACTTATCTTGAGCTAAAACTAATATAAAAAAGAATGAAATAGGAATTAGACCTTTTTCTTTTTTAATACAGATGGGATACAGTGAGATTCACATTGGCTGTGGCATCTTGGCCTAATTTAGCATCCGTCCCCCGAAAGAAGCTATGGTTGAACATTCACCTGATTGCACTCAAAAAGAGTGCAATCAGGTGAGCCATTTCCGTTTTTCTTCTTCTCCCGAGAGCATCTTTACGCCGAGATGTTTGCACGATTTCTTAACCTTCATTCTCTAGCTCAACATAACATTTTAATCGCTCTGCCTTGTACACAGCTGTCTGCACTATTAAGGAAGTTAATTGAATCTTACCTGGTTATTCTACCTCCATCGGCTTAGTCCCGTTCAATGATGAATGCGTTTAAGGTTACAATTAAAGCTGATTTTAGGCTTGTGCCAGAGCTGGTCTGTAAGATGTTGTTTCATAAGAAGGCCAAGGTGGAAACGCGACCTTTTAGACCGCTAACATGTGCGTCTCTTTGGATCTAGCTTGGAACAGAAGAGAAGTATGAACTTTTGCACGTGCTCGAGTTTACAAGGTAAATTGCATGATATTTTTTTTAGTACTCATTGTGTGCCTTGCATATTAATCTGTCATCTGTACAGACGTTGCCATCTTCCTTTTGCCGCTATGATTTACATTAATTAATCGTGTGGCCTACAGGAGTGTGATAATGTTCTTTAAGCAGGTGCATGTAAACTCAAACGGCGCTCGATAATTTACTGCGACACCTTGTGATGTCTCTCGCTTTCTTCCTCTCCCTCATCCCACCTTCCTCTTTTTTCCTGTCACAGCGCAAGGAAGAGAATGTCAGTCATCATGCGCACCCCATCTGGGAAGATTCGCCTCTACTGCAAAGGGGCTGTGAGTGTCTCTCTCCATGGCAACACATGACAGCACATCACCGTTGACGACAGACACTCCCCTCCCCTTTTCTCCTCTCCCTCTTGTCAGGAAATCGTCACACTTTGCAGCGTTACCGTATTTCACACATTTCTCTGTAAAAATAAAGGTGATGCGTTATTATAACACTCTGGATCAAGCACCTGCTTGCTTTGTACATATCTAGAGCTCTGCTGTTTGGATATGACAAAATATAATATTTTTAGAGCATTTATTGCATAACAGATAGAATTTTGATTCTTACATTCAGTTACCATGCTAAGTATTTGTATCTTTTTAATATTATATATATTTGTTGTGTTTTTGGGTTTTTTTTTGGTAGTCAAAGTCCAGATTGTTCCTTTCCTTCCTCTTTGGGTTTCGATATCCAATGTTTCTTTCCCCCCTTCAGGATACAGTGATCTACGACCGTCTGGCAGACAGCTCCAAGTACAAAGAGATCACATTGAAACACCTGGAGCAGTTCGCCACCGAGGGTGAGTGGATAAACATCGCTCCCTGCCGGCTAGAATGAAAGCATCTTTTAAGATGCTTCTCACGTGGGCCTCTCATTTCTGTGTGATCACTATGGCCTCTTGATCTTTAGTTGCAGCATCGATTATTTTTTGGTCAACAGTAAATTATAATGTGAATATGCAGGAGGATGATAAACCGCTGGCGGTGTAGCTGAAATTAATGCTTCAGAGCCTCTCCCTATTATTTTCTGTTTATGCTGCCCCCTTGTGAAACAAACGCAAACCTGCGTGGAATACAACGCACGTACAAAATCGCATGCATAGAAGGGTTTGCTTTATTAGCCTCATAGCATTTCTATCATGTTAACTTTTTGGGAACTTAATTACATCCTGTCATTTTTTTTTTCTTCATTTTGGTAGATTGTTGGCAGATAAATGCTTCAGTGAGTCACAGAAAATTATTTATGAAAAAAAGTTACTCATGGGTTGTGTAGAATGGCTATCTCTGAGTTCATAATGAATAAAAAAAAAAATGAAAACATACATCTACCCAAATAATAATGTACATGTCGCAATTAGCTCCTATCCGTGTGGGTTTTGTTGTAACCATCCACCCATTTCTTTTCAAATGTATGCACAGAGAAGCTTAAGAAGTAATTTGGTGATTTATGTGCCCACTTCTTATCTATTAGTGTTCCCTCTATCCTACATCAATGCGTACGCTGCAGAGAACTGCATCTGGATGTCACCCTTGGCATCTCTACGGCTTAATCGAGTCCAGTTAAAAGCCATGACGTCTGGGCCACACATTATTCTCTTCCAGGGCTGCGCACCCTTTGCTTCGCAGTGGCGGATGTCAGTGAGTCGTCCTATCAACACTGGCTGGAGGTCCACCACAGGGCCTCCACCTCACTCCAGAACAGAGCCCTAAAGTTGGAGGAGAGCTACGAACTGATAGAGAAGGTGAAACGTGTTATCACTTTCTGATGGCTCATTTACTTTTGATATACCATGAATTTTGCCTTGTAGTCATGACAACAAACATCTCAATGCTTCTGCCAGGGGAATGTTTTCACCTGACGTTTGCAAGTCAATTGAAAATGAGGAAACTGGTTGGAAGGGTGGATCATGTTCCAAAGAAAGGGTGGAGGGAATTCTTAATAAAGGGCTGCTGTCTTAATGGCACTGCTGGCATTTGAATTAGAACTTAATTGAATTTAAAGGCCTGTCAGGCTATGCCAGAGCTATATGCGCCATTGAGTGCCCTCCTAATTACGGAATGCAGTGAGTTTTACAAGTGGGAGCGACTTTCCTTTATTTCATTATGTGGTGCATTTACTTAATGGAAAATAAAGTTTCTTACAAAATCTTTTTTGAAAAGACCTGTGCTTTTCAGACTGGGCACAAACTCAACCCCCCCCCCCCCGGTGTAGCCGCTGTTTAGTATGCTCAGACCTGGAAATGTGGATAAGTCCGAAATTGTGTGTTTGCAGGAGAGATTCAAGGTTTCACCAGCAGTTAGTGTTGGTTTCCTGTGAGGTGGGTCTATGTGGAAGTGCTAGTCAAACACAGGAAGCCACGGTCATAAATCAGCCACTTGGCGTGTTCTTCATGGCTGCTCCTGGCTGCCCAAAACAAATGAAGGCAATCAATCATGAAATAAACATAAAAGCTTTCAGTGAGGAAAATCTAATGTGTATTGCTTAATGGGCAGAGTGCGGCAGCGATGCTGCCAGGGATTCGGGATTCATTGCACTTTGGAGGCCACCCATTCTCAGAAATGCAGTAAGGACACATGGGGGCGCAATGGAGTCACAGTGACATTTTAAGAGAAACCATCACAACTCGATAAAATCATCTGAAGTTACACATTAATGTCTGCTCAGCTGGGTTTACTCAACTCCAAGAAAGTAAGAAACTTTTTTATTTGATTCTGCTTTGATTGAAGCAACTTGGGACCAGGGGTGTCAAACTCAATTACACAAGGGGCCAAAATTCAAGATGCAGACTCTGTTGCGGGCCAATCAGATTTTACATTTATTAAGTGCTCAAGTACCAGCAATATTTTGACATGAAAAGTTCATTTTGAAAACATTACATGACACATGATCCTTTAAAGTGAGTAATCGCAACTTACTTTTTCTCGTCCTTCTACTTTGTCTTTTCCCTCATTTCATGTCTAGAACCTGCAACTGCTGGGGGCCACAGCGATAGAGGACAAACTCCAAGATAAGGTGCCGGAGACCATTGAGACTCTGATGAAGGCGGACATCAAGATCTGGATCCTGACGGGGGACAAACAAGAAACTGCTATTAATATTGGTAAGATTCAGAGAGAGTGCAAGATGTCTTTCCAATGATAAAACACCCGGGAGAGGCACATTTTTTTAACATCCCCCAGAGGTGATAGTGCCCAAGACGTAGCATATGTATATGGGTGCGAGGAGGCAGCTCTCACATTTCAGATTCTTCTGGTTTTAGCCTTGCAGATGTTATCGGACAGGTGAAAGACTAACACTGGTCCACCGGTTCCATTTCAGGTTCCTTGATTGGTCCCACGGAATCACAGCTCTTACACTACAAACGGATTCAACTTTGAATACAGCTGAGCTTTAAACAAGAAAAATAGATCTGAAAAGTGCCTCCATTTGTGGCTTTACCTACCACTGAGGCCTGACTGAATCAGCCCTTTGTGACCGCCATGCCCAGACGTGAGGGAGCTCTGCCTAAGCGCACACTCCCTCCGAGTATTTTTACAGGTCCGCTGCTTGACTAAATCAATCTGTAAAATCTCTTCTCAATATTGACAGACTTTTTTTTTTTTACTATTTTCCTCACTGAAAGATGATCCCCATTGCTGAGTTTAGTGGTGCTCCATTGCTCCATCTCACTTCTACTTTTCAAGAAGTTTTCTTTAGCACATTTCCACATAGTTGAAACCCGGAAGATCTGTTTGACGCGAGGCTGCGACTCTCATCACCGTGTCCTAATCCTCAGTGATCATGATAACGGACAGTGACTTCTCTCTCACCGTGTCCGGCCGCCTCAGGAAAGAGCAGTGTTTCCACTGCACTTTATCAAAGGGAATTTAAATGTACTTGACGCACAGGATGATTCAAAGTCTAAATTCAATGACAGGAACGTGTCCTCTGTGTGCACTATTTACCGCACAAAAGAGTGAAATCAGCTGATACCTACCTTCCCATCGATTTCGCCATGTCAGTCATTTCAGGCCTCCTTACTTCCTTTGTCTTAAAATATTTCGAACCACAACCTTCCGTAGGTAAAACCTGGATTTATTACGATAATTGTTGCTCATTTTGCAACATTTGCGATGACCCTGATTTGTGTGTCCATATTCCACATTCCTCAAGTCCTGTGGGAACAGTGTTGAGTTCCTCCCGGGACGCAGAAAGGCATGGAAGTCAACTTTCTTTGGTGAAATAAAAAAGGGCAGTTTGGCCACAGTCAAATGAGCTGAAGGTAAACACATCGAGCGGAAGGCCTGTGGCTAGAATTGACGAGGGGGAAGGGAGTATAGATTTTGTGTTTAGATGGGGAGACATTTTCCTCACATTGGCAAATTTTGGGATTTTTGCACCTTTGCACTTATGAAAACAATCTGCCAGACCCCGGCCCTGTTTGGGTTTGACTCGGGAGGTGAAACCCTCTCAATTCCTCGGGCAACACCTCGCCTTCCCACCCCCATGTGTACTATTGTACGACTGAATGCGACTGCCTGTTTTGTGTGTTTAAGTGCAAAAATCTTCTTGCGGTTTTGCTCGTTGAAAATACCAATGTTTTCAATCGATCGATCGATCTTTGTGAAACATTTATGTTTCCCCCCTCAACCGGAAGCTTCTCCTAACATCTCACCGTTGACCCCGAGCATCTGTCCCGGCCGAGAGCTGTGGAGTTCGATCCCCGGGGAGCAATGCTGGATAAGTTGTAGTCGTAACAACGTATGAAACAGGAAAGGGACAAACACGGATGAATCAAACTCATTAGTTGTTTCTCTAGACACTAATCCTTCACTGTAATATTTTAATGTTTATCCCTTTAACACTGTTGCTTCACATTGTCTGTCTGGGGACATGTTGTGAGATAAGCTGAAGGTTGCTGTAAAACTAAAATAAACTTTCTATTTTCATTGCTATTTTATCTCCTGTGAGGTACTTCCCGCCTGGCAACATGCTACTTATGCTATGAAATGTACAATTAGATATTTCCTTTTTTTTTGTCTCTATGCAGGACATTCCTGCAAACTGCTAACCAAGAACATGGGCATGCTTCTGATCAATGAAGACACTCTTGATGTGAGTATTTAGCTTCCTGCTTCCTCTTCAGATTGCCAGACCTGTCGGCTCCCATTTAAGATACAGTAGTTCCATGTATGGGAAAAATTCTTACTGAAATTACTTATGAATATTTTTAATAATCTTGAGGGTGAAAACTTGACTTCAGCAGGACATCGTTGATCGTAATTGTCCCCTGATCTTTACACACAGTCCTTGCAAAGCATTTGCGAAATCTTAACAGGAAGCCTCCCCAAAAAGACAACAGCCGCACGTCCCAAGTCAGCTTCAACATGTTTAGGAGACCCTGCAGAGAAGTCCATTGACCCCCAGCGGGAGAGCCTTGTCTGTTGTTTCTGAGACTGAAAAGGTTCCCCCGCTTCTCCAGCAGGAGAAAGCAAAGCTGGGGAGGCGCAGATGGAAGGGAAACTAGCCTGTGCTTTGCTTGTTGGTCGAGAAGGGGATGTGGGAGTTCAGAAGAGGTGGGGAAATTAGTGGGAGAGGGGGGGGGGGGGGGGGGGGGCGATGACGGACGGCCTTCACTCTGTCTGCCGGTCGTGCAGCGTGATAAATGAAGTTGAGGTAGAAATTCGGGGTTGGTGCATTCACAAAGCACACGGGCCGGCACTTTGAAATGTCAAATCCGATTCTGCTGTGGTTGAGCAGATGCTTACATAAGGCAGTTTGTTAAAACACAACGGGAGAAGCCAAGACCTGAGGCAGGCACAGAGGAACACCGGGCCTGGCAGCCAAGGCTGGTAATTCCGAGTGCTCTGGTGCTGCAGCAGAGAATAATTGAAGCATGCTGCGCTGCTGTGTTTATAAACGGTCGACGGAGAAGACAAAGCTTTAGACATCAGCCCACGTAAATCTTAAACTGAAATCCTGAATTGAAACTTGTTTTCAGGTCAGCATTGTTTAATCATTTGGTGAGCAGAGGGCACCGAGTGAGAATGGTTATTCACATTCTAGCATTAAAAAAAAAATCATTTATATTCTGTGTTTAATTACTGTAAAGTTAGGAAAACTGGCACGTTTTCCGGAAGCAAGTACGGTATGAAACAACTCGTGCTCAGAGACACACACGTCAGCACACTTCTCACGGAGATGGAAGATCCTTTTTCAGTGTGTTTAAAAGTGAGCCAGATGATGACATTACAACAAATGTCCAGATTCCACATGATGAGTGTCACGTCCCGTGGGCAGTATCATCCAAGGGGGGGGGGGGGGGGGGCTGTATCAACAAAGGAGCTCAGTCCTTATGGAGAGTGCTTGTGGATTTCTGAATGGACACTGCATGCACATTCCAAAACCAAACACTAGCTAGTCAGATCAGGCTAAACTGTTCGTTGCAGCCATAACAAAGAGGCTTTAGAAGGAGACATATAGAATTAGTGCTAAAATTCCTAAGTGGGAATTAGGAGGGGGAAATGGGCTCCTTATTTGAGGAAATGGCAAACTTTACTTCACTACGTGATGAATAGATTGTGCTCTAAAGTTCTTATAGAGCTGGAATGCTGTCTTAAACAGTGCTCGCACGCACACACACACACACCTACTCCCTCTAAGATGTCATCTGTAATCACTCTGTTGCTGCGACGTAGAGGCCGCCATTGTTGGCCCTGTGGTGCAATATAGATATCAAAACCTGTCTGTCCTCTCCCTCGCTCTCACAAACACGAAGCCTGCCCGCTCCTCTGCATCTCGTGCTGTTTTACAGACCCCTGAAGGGGTGGTTAAGTCCCGCCAGCTGCTTTCTTCGTCTGTCCTTCGCTGGCTTTCTCTCCTCTGTTAATCCATCATCTCTTCCTGTGCATGTCTTTCACTGTCCTTCTTTCACTTTTGCAAATATTTCTCTTCAGATGGGGTTACAGAGTTTTGTTATGCCAAGCATCATTGCGGGGTCCCCTTGGTACAATCTGCCTGCTTTGACATGGCTGACCCTGACACCTGGCCACCATGTCGTGATGATTACCGCTGTTTCAGCGTTGGGCTTGAGGCCTTGTATTGGGGTCATTGTTTTGCATCTGTCCATTCTAATCTCTTAGTTTTCCTCATCAGCTCATTCTCTCTCTATTCCTTTTTTTTATTTTATTTTTTTATTTTTTTTTACTACATGGATATTATTTTATTGCTATTCAGTTTCAACCCGGACTCCACATTAAATATGTCAAAAACGATAAGCAAATTGCCGTGTCTCAGGTCGTGGTTGCATACAAAAATATGTTCTACATTATTTAACCCCATCTGTGGGAAGGTTGATTCATTAATGCAATGATGATCTCACCAGGACAGTTAACCCTCTTGTCGTGAATTTTCATCATTGCGCTGGCGACTTGTCCCGGGTGTACCCTGCCTCTCGCACGTAGCCAGATAGAATAGACTCCAGCATAACCTGTGAGCCGTATTTTGGATAAGCGGCCTGAAGGAGAGAAGATAAATGAAGGAAGTGCAAATGGAAATAAAAAACATTTAGACATTTTCTCTGACGTGTTTTACCCCGAGACACATTTTCTCATCGAGCGAACGCGTGACTGTTCTTTAATTACGTACAACGGATCCATTTTACCTCATCTCTCTCTCAGCCCGACGGCGTTCGCTGCAGCCCGATGCTCAGTCATCGAATGTCATTTCGCTGTCGTACCGTACTTGCACTGTGCTCGCTATACCATGCCATAGTATATTGTATAATTATTATTGTCGTGACTGTTGGTGTCCCTTTTTTGTTGGTGCAGAGAACAAGGGAAGCACTCAGCCACCACTGCGGGATGCTTGGAGATGCCCTCTACAAGGAAAACGATTTTGCTCTTATTATCGATGGGAAGACCCTGAAATACGCCCTCACATTTGGAGTGCGACAGTATTTCCTGGACCTCGCCCTGTCCTGTAAAGCTGTCATATGCTGCAGGTATGATTTACACCTAAAACGGTCAAATCGACCCCAGACGATCAATCAAACTGACCAAAGGGAAATAATAAACACCGTGTTCTTATCTCAATGACATTTATGTACAGAGTCTGGTTCCACTTGAAATAAGTACCGGTAGTTGGAATGTTAAATATCAGCACGTATATGCAGTACAGTACTACTCACAAGGGGACGACATTTTGAAATACATACTAGTGAGACATCCAGTTAGGGATGCATTTAATGATTAATCGGAGGGATGATTAATCCACTTGTCTATACAGGGCAATGAAACTGCTCATTTTCTCAGTCCAATAGCCCGAAACCTAAAAATGTTAAGAACAAATATTGCGAATGAATGAAGGTTAACGTAGGTCTGGAAATGTTTACTTTAAAAATATTTACATTGAACCGAAAAACCTTTTGGCTCAAATATATTTTATGCCAGTATTTTGACAACTCTGTTTATAAATTTAAATGGTAACTTTTCAACATTATGCTTGTACAGTGTTGACCTACCAAGACCACATACATAATAGGAAGTACTTAAGTCCTTAAACAACCATGGCAGGGTCTGGGCTCAGAAGTCGGCACCATGTATTCAAAACAACAGCGAACCTTATTACTCAGCGTATTATGTCAAATTTGTATTTACCCTCCCCCCACCTCTACCTACCTTTGCCTTGTGCATACTCTGTGGGCACGAAGAGACACCGAGAGATGAATGAGGCCTCTTAAACCACAGAGAACATAAACATGAACAGTTTCACAGCTTAAAACAGACGTGCAGTTTATGACATCATCTCAATACACACTACCCCCTTTCCTCTCGTGCACGGAGAGGAAGCACTTGTGAGAGAGGCCACAGCCTTTCCTGTCGGTGAGGCTGTGAAGTCTAGTTTGAAGACTTGTAAACGAGTTAAAAGATACATCCGTTCCATCACAAGATGATTGACTAGTAAGAAAACATCGCTGCTGCCGGCGCATTTCAAATACACGAGTACCCTCATTGAAATGTTCCTGCAGCACGGTGTTATTCACACTGAATGCAAACACACATTTCAGTTTGCTCATGTCATGTGAATGACACATTTTCAGGATTCACCGGAATGCCCGGCCTCCTCACTGACATTTTTCCAAGAGCTTTCCTTTTCCATTAGGTCTCAGTAGCTCAGTGTAGCTCCTGATGTCCACATACAGCTACGACACTCCAACCCACTGTTATCCAAAGATAAAGATGAAGAGCTTTGGTTCAGTTTTTCATTTCATGAAATACCTAACGGTCCATGCGCTGCTGCTTTTTTTCAGAGTATCTCCTCTTCAGAAGTCAGAGGTGGTGGAGATGGTAAAGAAACAGGTGAAGGTGATCACGCTGGCCATCGGCGACGGGGCCAATGACGTGGGAATGATCCAGACGGCTCATGTCGGCGTGGGAATCTCGGGCAACGAGGGTCTGCAGGCAGCAAACTCCTCCGACTACTCTATTGCCCAGGTGAGGCAATCTTAGACATGGACTAAAAAGTCCAATTCCACAAATTGTCCTGTCCTTGTCTCTTCAATATAAATATTAGCGCATTAGCTTATACAGGGAAGTAGCAACACCTGTAGAACAGACATCTGACGACCCACACTTTCAATAAGACTAAACCGAAAGAGATTTGAGTTAAGTCATGCTTATATCACAGTAACCATAACGTCTGAATCTGTGCATGGACATAGGACACCCATAAGCAACAAAAGCCACAGAGTTCCTGTATCAGCCTCTGTTTTCAGACCGCACGCCACTCGGTACATCATGTTCCCATGACAGCCGGGGCTTCCGAGTACAGAAACGCAGTATACTCTGTGCTTCTGCATACATTCTCCATTTGAAATTGCCGTTATGTCTTTCAAAGACTGGCCCTCCTAAAATCCATTTAGGTCATATTCCTCCAACAAATTTACAGAAACACCAGACTTCAAGTGGTGTTTCTGTACATGCACTGTAATTTACTAACTGTGACTTGGCATCAATCCTTGAAGCATTTAAAAGCTCAGCATCATCCATCTTCGGATTGGTGAGACTTTGGGCCGAGTCACTTCTGCTCTCCGTCTGGTGTCGGCTTGTGTCTGTGTTAACTGATGGTTTGATCCGACCGTGGAAGCGGTCGGACAAACTCGGGATGCCACCATGCTGTCATTTCACCAAAAGATTACTGTGGTGATGTTGAAATGCAAGAAGATCTTCCAATAAACCAACGATTCTCTCTGGATTTCTCCTTAGTATAATCACATGTAGTAGCCAAAAACAGTATTCAAATTATTCAAGTCTCCTCAGGCCTCCAAATGGTGTTATAATTCAACTATTGCACTGATCCACGAGAGACCGATGCACCCCCCCCCCCCCCAAATTAATACTGCCTTCATCATTTAATGATTGTAGCATTGTAGCCTTGAAATTCCTGCAGTGATTTGATGAAAGCCTCATCTACGACGCCTCATCTGTCTTCTGTACAGCGTAATGACCAAACGCTGCTGTCTTTAATCCTGCAGTTGTTGCTGTGTTCCAGCACTGATCACTGATTATGAGGAACCGTTAGACAGAGTACAGGTACTGCACACAGTCTGCTGCTCTTCATTCATTCTTGTCATTTTCACCCTTTTACTCCTACACAGTTTAAATACTTGAAGAATCTGCTCCTTGTCCACGGAGCCTGGAACTACAACCGTGTAGCCAAGTGTATCCTGTACTGTTTCTACAAGAATATTGTCCTCTACATCATTGAGGTACGCTTTTCACGGCAGCGCCCGAGTTTCTCGTTCAGATCTGAATGCAAAGCATTGAGATTTTGGATGATTTGGAAAAGGAAAGGATTTGCTCGTTAGAGTTTCCGTGTTTGTATTTCCTTTGACTGGCCTTTTGCATTTACCTGCCAGTTTGTACAGCTCCTGTGCGATTGGTTTGAAAAAACAGGCGGGATTAGCTGAAAGTGCTAAATCTCCATTTAGTATTCATTACGCTTGCACATTAAAATGAAACTTAAACGCATTAAAACATTAATTTTAACTCAGTTCTTTGATTATTAACATTTAATTGTACCTTTACAGTTAAACTATGCTTTTCATAGCCACCCAACTGAACTTGAATATTATTGAAGGCCGGTCTGTTGGTGTTCGGTAGGTATGATGGAATTTGACAGACACCAGACCTGCTACTGATTGCAGGTTCAGAGCTATAAGTAAGAATGGCAGACAGGTTAAGTGCATCCTATCAGCAGCAGGTTTATCACTGGGGGGGGCTCAGATTTTTTTGAGCCAGAGCCCATGCACACTAAGTAGCAAGTTTAGCTCAACATGTTATCATAAAAGTCTAAATCCGATGTTGCTGCTTACTGTTGGATCACACTTTCACACATTTCTCTCAACTCAAATGCTTCCATGAATGTTCCTAACACAAGGAAATCAGTAATTAATGGATCTATTAGATTTGGTTATTCTATGTGTTGGAGAAAAAGAAAAAGAAAAGCATGGCTGCAAACATGGCTAAATGTACAGAAAAGACAGAAAAACAAATCATCCATAAACATTTCTTCCTGAGTCATGTTAAATACATTTTCATTGTCAATGTTGAGGACAGAAACCCACTTTGTTTTTTTAATCCATGGCATCAGAAATTAGATTATGTGCATTTAACTTGCAAAACCTGAAACCACTGGCGTTGAATTTATGGAAGACAATGAGCCCCTGTTCCAAACTGAGTGTGTATTATCCCAGCACTTAGTTTTTAATTTGGTTAAAACTCTACAAGGCTAGAATAAAAATCAAAACCGGGCCACTGAGGAACCAAACATAAGAAAATGGAAATAAAGGAAAAGAAGTCACTCGTTTTAAAAGTTGGCCATAAACGTTAGTGATTTACACCACGGGGGTGACCCAGAAAAATATCAGCCATGTTTTTAAAATGCCATCACCACACAAACTGACGCCGTCGTTTTTCTTCCTCCTCTTTCCGTGATCATTGTTTCCCTCCGTGACCTTCATTCTGGTTTATGTACCTTTTACAATCCAGCATATCAGCTTCTGGGTTACTGGGACAGTCACTGTCTTTGCAATTATTAATGATACTCTGAAATTAAATAAATTTCATATATTTAATGAATTTAACATTTGTTCTCCTTTCTGCTTTTTATATGAATTCTCAATGGATATTTATAACACAATCGCTTACGTTTTTTTAAAATTGTTTACCCATAATTTGTGCCAGACCACACCTCTTCTTTGAAACATCCTGGATCCCTTTTCAGAGCAGGTGTTTTCCTGCTCCTGGGGCATAATGTCTACTGTAGTTGCAGCTACAGGCCGAGCTTCCCTCAAAGAACGTAACTCCCCACCATCCTCCACTTATTCAAGGGATTCAAGTCGATAATAGGACTTTTTTTTCCCACTCTTTAGCCGCTTCAGTATTTCAAACGTTCCTGTTTTGTAAGAACCTTGACATCTAAGAGCATAGGCAACCCCAGGGTATGGGCATACAGGGCATTTGTTGCGTTAATAGGTTTACTTTTGTGCTCGCATGTTTTTCCTCATCGACTCCCAGGCTTCCTCGCAAAGAGAGAATCAAGAAAATTGACGGGAATTTTAACGTTTTTGTTCACAGCATCATTGTCTGATACATTGTTACAATTTGAATTCCAGGACTGGGAGACACGGGGTTTAAGCCTCTTTCGGCCTCCCTCTTTTTCCGCAGGGTCTTTGGTTCTTTTTAAGAGACAGGAGTTGGAGGGCCAAGGCTTCTGCAGCTATTGTGGAAGACATGAATGTGAGGCTAATTTAGTTTAAGGTTCTTGGAAAAGTTGTGTGATCATTCAAGATTTTCTGTGACTCACCGAGGGTTAATTGTGAGTCTGAAACGGTCACTCCAGGGGTTGATTGACTGGCAGCAGGAAGTGCTTTGCTTTCTGCATGCTGTTGACTGTGGTTAGTATTTCCTTATCAGTAAAAGAACAGTTGGGATTAAAATGTGAATTATGTTTATTGAAAAAAAGGAAAACACAATTGCTCAATTATTTCTAGAAACAATGCATTTTAAATAGAATTCAAATTTGTTTCAACATTATTAACTAAAAACAGGCGTGCATAAAGATGCATTAAATCTAAGTCTTTCCTTTCAAAAGGAAGCCAGAGTAACCATTCCAATGGCCAATCCGTCTGGCCACTCATGTTTGATTGACACATTTTCAGGGTGCTACAGAAGGGGGCTGATTGACAAGTGCCGTTTATGAGGCAATTGCATGAAAGCTCATTCAGATCCAGCTCAGTGTGGTGAGAGATGCCTTGGACTTGCAGAGTAAAGCATCCTGGCCGCCGTGCTTTGAATGAAACCACAGAGGCGGTGTCTGGCGTTGTAGAGCAGCGTTTGTCTGGAGCCCCACATATTTTCAGCACATTTAGTGGCTCCTTCTTTATGTCCCTCTGTAGTCTTGGCGTGCTTTGTGTATAAATTCCTTTAGCAATTCAGTATTACAAAGCTTAATAGCATCAGGACCCGCATTGTTAGGGGAAAAAAATCTCATCCACTCCCAACTCTCCAACCCAGAGGCTCTTTTAGACGAGGCCGCAGCCGAACCGCCTTGGAATCAGTGATTTCTGATTCACTGATGAATATGCAAAAAAGTCTTCTTATCAGCTCGCTACTGCCCGCTCTCCCTTTTCTCCACTCCAGCTTACCTCCATTACTGTTTTTCATGATGTTCAGTCAGGGAGAGAGGCCAGCCACACCCCTCCACTGACTGGCACTCAATGAAGAGAAGGAGAAAAAAAGGGGGTGTGTGGTGTGGGGGGGGGGGGAGGACCCTGCCTGGCTGGCTGGTACTTCCCCTAATGAGCAAATCAATGCATCTGTCCCTCAAGAGACGGCAGAGGGAGAGAGCGAGAATGTATTGGGACCCCAGTGACCAGGCCAAAACACTCACACAGAAGCGTTTACCGCATGCTATGAATAGGAACCCTTTTAAACGTGGTACAACAGCCCACCGCCTCTCATTGGCTAGAGCTGGAATTAATTCAGCCGTTTGACCTACCCGCTCGCCCCTCATTACCATTGCTTGAGCTGCGCTATCCTGCCTCATATCTTGGGCTTCATTCACACATAAACAAGGGCAGACCCAAAACACTTAAAACGGTTCCTGCTCTCCCGGCAGGTACTGTTATAACTCCTGATTTTTGTGGTTACAAAGCCACGTTGACTCAAATTGTGGGTAACATCCCACATCCAGTTTAAAACAGGCCTCTCTTGCAAAAGAAACAGCATCATGGTAGATTGCACCTGATGAAGTTTAGAGGGTGGGCTCTGTGTTGGGTGGGTGTGGCAGAAAGGGGAGGCGAGGGCTGCGGTCTAGGTTCACATGCATAAACACAGGCTTCGTAGATAGGAAACCATCCCCCATCCCGACGAGGGAATGAAGAGGGCCTGAGAGGTGGGGTGACAGACGTTCGTTTTCATGCATGCTCTTATGCAATTAAATGGGAAGGACCAATGGCAGGTTGGTATTGGTCATGCGGAGAGTGGCAGTACTGGGTGGGGCCCTCAAATGGGCTTTGTTCCAATCTGAGAATTTGCAGCAGTTCACGGCTCCATAATGAAGTTAAATGAAGCGAGGAAATGCTCGGCGGGCTATCGCCGACACGCGGCACCCCTGATACTGACTTGAAAGACACGACTATGAAATGTCAAACTTGAATGAAGGGATTTACTCATCACTCGGTGTCTGTGTGCAGGCAGTTTTTCCTCGAATGTTTTCTCAATTTAAAAATTCATTTTTTGCTAAATGTGTACTGTACTTTCTACTTGCACACTACTGTAGTTCATTCAGAGTACATGGCTTCTGTCCTGATCTTTGAAGCTACATTTTGTTTTGATAAGTATGAATAATCAAGAATCTGTGATAACCCTCCTCTTCACCCAACATGTGGTCTGCGTTACCCATCTCCATTTCCGTGTACGGCATCTCAAAGTCCCGATCGTTCAGCCCCGACTCTGCTCTGTAACTGATTAACCTTTCCTGTCACCCACTTTTCTTCAAGTATGTCAAAGAGGAAAATAGTGAGCTTGAGATATGGTTTTGAATATTAAACCATGTTTATCATCTTGGTTTGTCAATGAAAATGATAAATAATCGGGGGGGGAAATAACATCCAAAGTCTGTATTCTTTTCTGTTCTCTATTTGCTGTTTTCACTCTTTCTGTGACTTTGTCTCCCTTAGATCTGGTTCGCATTTGTCAATGGCTTCTCAGGCCAGATCCTGTTTGAGCGTTGGTGCATTGGTTTGTACAATGTGGTGAGTGTTAAGAAAATGTAATCTCTACAGATCCCATTTTAGTTATTTAACCTGTCTTGCTTTCACTAAGGACGGATTTGCAGTGGGGCCCCAAATCAGATCCATGTATTTTGTGACTGTCATCAACATCTTGAACACTTTCTCCTTTATTAATGAAGAGTTGTCAAGTACATATTCCCTCTGTTCCCTAACCTATGTATTGCATATGAAAAAACAACAACTCTGCTTGCTCCGAAGAGTGTATTTAGCAAGAACAGCTACATTTGAATGCTTAAACGGATGTGAACAATTCAGCAACTGAGCTTGCTGCTGATATAGGGAGTCCCACAGGGCTCTACAATGGGGCCACTCCTAATGAACTCATATTTCACCTGTCACGACTTAAGGAGAACATTTTCAATCTGGAAGTCGTCTCTTTCATACCACATTAAGCCCACAAGGAATTGATATTTAGTTTTAAACTGCTTTTCATTTCCGACTCAATTCAGTAAATATTACTGAATGACTGACGCGTCAAGGGAAATTTCCACTCAATTTTGTATCAGGTAGAAATGAAAGCAATTTGGGAGATACATGTGATCTTCTTCAAGTGAGAAGGACATTCCCACACCCATGCATTTTGAAACAAACCACCACATTACAACAGAGCCATTTTGTATGGCCTGAAAAGCCTTATCCTGAAACTGGGGGGAATTCCTGCAATTCAGTGGGACTGTGGGAGGCAGTGGCCTGAATCCACCCCTTAATGGAGATCTGTTTGGGCCTGGCTTTAAATAAGAAAAGGGTCCAGTGGAGCATGTCCTGTGGCCTGCTGGCGCTTCAGACCGGGGTCTGCAGTTTCCCACTTTCAGATGGGCCTATAGGGAACTTACACCAACTGACCTGTTGAGCCCCCAGCTACGCAATACCATCCCTCCTCACTCAGCACCAAAATTACACCGAGACAAAATTAAACTTGAGCTAGGGTTTAATACTTTCCTCTAGGCAAGAATATTATCGCTGTTTGCTCGGGTTGGGTTTTTCATATAATATGGATTTGTTCAGTGAGATCCTTAATAAATAAAAATTGTGAATGAATCCAATTGAGAATAAGCAATATTTTTTTATGAATTCTGTCACTGCACAAATTATGTGCTTTTAAATTTTTCGGGAAATTTAAATATTTGTACGAAACATAATAGAATCTGAATAAATGTTTAATTTACCAGCGTATATCTCTGTGTGTGCATTTTTTTCTTCTTATGCAGATATTCACTGCTCTGCCTCCTCTCACTCTGGGAATATTTGAGCGATCTTGCAGGAAAGAAAATATGCTGAAATACCCAGAACTCTACAAAACGTCCCAGAATGCTATGGGCTTTAACACCAAGGTAACAGTATACTCTATGCATGTTCTTCACGGCTTCATTTCCATGTTGTACATGCTATTTGATGAACTTTCAATTATGCTTAATTTATTTTAGCCTTTTATTTTAGTTATTAATTCTGTTAGCTTCCTTTTAAAACCTGGTTGATCTCTTTCAGGCTGTTGAGCCTCATCACTGGTAACATAATGTGCTCTCAAGCTTGTCCAGAGGTTGTCAGAAACGAATACACTTCTATGATCTTTTTCACACCTATGACTGCTCTCTTGTCTTGTAGCCAATCAACCTCACATTAATGACACGAGTCACTCCTGTTGTCTTTTTGTGTGGGGGCTGGTGCATCGTATTTCGCAGTGTCCCGGCAGCTGCAGTCAGAAGGATCTCCAGTTGTCTCTCGGTTTGGCCTGGCTTGACCTATTCTGTCTGTGCATTAGCTTTCCCCCTGCTGATAATAAAGATGTCTCTTCCTTTCTCCATGCCGCGCCAAAGCCCTGCACCCTCCTCACAGGCATGGTGACCCGTTTAGTGCTGCATGGAGGTGGATTAAAGACTGGATTGGCCATGGTGGTCTGGGGCAAGGAAGGTCAGATTGGGCCAGGGGCTTCAGCAGAAAGAGGGAACAGAGAGGGTGCTGTCATTACGTGACACCATTTGTTGTGGGAAATGATGCAATTTGTTTCAGTAAGGGAGTTGTTTGTTTTCAGAGCAAGGCTGTCAGATTGATTTCATCCCCGTCAGGACCGCACTCAATGTATGAAATTACAACAGCATTTCATTTAGCAGACACAATGAAAACAGATATTTCTTTGCCTTTAGTGTGCAGGTGACTTTCTGTTGGCCCAAAGTTAAGTAATGCCAAACTGATAGAAGTGTGTGTAAACCCCATGTAACTTGCATAAAGTTGGCAAAATATACAACATTTAAAAAGAAAAATGAATTTAGGCTAATAGAAATAATTGATTGCCACATTATATTCAAAAGAACCGACTGTTGGATTTGGCTCCCTCATAGATATCTTTGCGGCTGAATCCTGTCCAGTCGAACGGCTTGCAGATTTTCCCAACATTAACTTGCAAGGACGTTCAGCATTTTGTTGAGAGTCCAATCTTCTTTGTAGCTAATTCAACATTTGGCAGAAATTATTTAACAACTCGGGTAAATTAAACATTTGCTTGACTAATATTTTGCTGTCGGACTCCAAAATGTTTTTTTTTTCTTCTTTTTTTTTACAGCTGGTTAAAAAGGATTGCAAAACCATTATTTTGCTACCCTTGTTTCCTTTCTCTGGTACCTCTGATCTTACATGATGATCAATCTGAGTTCAGCACTCTTGGCAGTGGAAAAAACATTTCTCATTGTTCTTATCCCAACTAATCTCAGATCTATGTTAATAATTCTCTTTCCCAGAACAATATTTGCGAAATTAAAAAAACGTGACATTAGAAATTCACAGAAAAATAAACATCATCCGAGTTGTGGAACTGAATCCGTTACCTGCTTCGACCTGGAAAACTGAACAAAATAGGTCCTCTGTATTCTATAGATTAATGTAGCTTCAGATATTTCCTTAAATTATTTATTTTAATCATGTACTGGTATATAAAATACATTGGTCATCAAAATGCTGATTTAATTGTCCAAAACTTTGGTTGAAGGCTGTTGTAGGTTGGATTTTCCCTACTTTAACTTAACGGTTCTGTGCCAAAAAAGGTTCACAAAAGTATGCGTTTGATAGTTAGAAGCAAATGAACCTCAATTTTGTTTAGGCCACATTTTCCAAGACCCATAAATGATGACTCGGCCAGGTCAGCAGGTTGTTTTTGCTGGCTCGTCCACTCTTTTCCCTCGATATTTTTCCCTGCAGCTGGCCCGAGGCGAGGCGAGAAAATCCTGCAGGAATTTGGCCCCTCAAAGCCTGTCTTTTTGCACGCCTTGCTCTTTTGTACACAAGATACTGTCTTTGTGAATTAAAGCTGTTTGTGTTGTTGAGGTGAGGGAAGGGAGTGACTGTAGGTGTTAGAAACATGAGGCGCCGCTTAAAATGTGTTGCTTGTTCTCTTTCAATTACATATTACCAACACTTGAGTCACTCTAATAAGCAGAATAAATGCATCTTAATGTGGGCACAGGAATTTCTGCAGTCTACCATCATCACCTCTTATACTTCATACTCTCTATTTTTATTTGTTATTTTTTTTACTTTCAAAATGAAATGACAGGAAGCGGATGGGCAGCTCTGGAAATATTTGGCTCAATATTAATTGCTGGCATTCATGTTATTTATTTTTCTCTCTCATTAAAGCTAAGATCCACAAAGGACAGAATTATTTCAGGACGGAGCAGGCATTCATTTAATGGAGATCCAGAGATCCCTTGGATACAAGGGAAACAGAAAGCGCTGGTCCGGTGAATGGGAGGATCCCACTGTGATAATTGATTATGAACATTTATTGATTTTATTAGCGTTCCTTATTTTTAAAGCGGATCTTGGGCTTCCTGTGCCCTCACGGTGTTTGGTGATAGTTAAAGCGGAGGCTGATGGAGACCCAAGCTTGCAGTAGGAAGCTAAATTTCATCAACGTGTGATTATAATGTCGGCGATGGTTCGGCCCATGTTTCAGCACAGAGATGGCGGCGCACGGCTCCGCTTTGGCCACCCCCCTTTAATGGGTTTTGTGTGCACAGTGGATGGGTGAAGTAATCCGGGAGGGGGATGGCTGTTGTGGGGACAGTGTTTAGTCGGTTGGAAAAGGCGAGTAGGTCACGCCGTTGAGGCTAAGGTGTGTTATAAGGGCTGAAGATGTTTTCAGTCACTGCACTCTCTCCTGCTTCACTCTCAACTTCTTCTTCATTCTTTTTTTCCTGTATTTGTGGGTATTTAAAGTATCTACACAATGTACAGCAGTGCCAATAGCCGGAACCTGTGGAAAACCTGAGAAATTCCCACTTTCAGGGCGACCGGTCTGTCTTTCATATTTCAGTGACAGGTTTGCTGAACTTGTTAAAATGGGTGTTTATTAAGAAAGTGAGCCCTGAGCTTTCTGTCTGCCAAGCAGCGATGATTAAAAAGAGGCCAACGATTGAAATATGTTTTTTTTTTTTTTTTTCTGTTGTGTTTTTTTTCTCCGTCAGCTGTTTACTCTCTGGCCTTGACACATTTTCAAGTCTCGGCGTTAACGGCCACGTCTGGGCCGGTACGGGAGAGGAAAAGGGCGCACAAATGTTGTGATTTTTTGGATAATAGATTTCATGGCTGTTACACGGTACATTGCCCATTAGTGTTATGTTTGGCACGAGCTTTGAATAATGTAAATTTGAAACAAGGTGGTTTTGGTGTGGGAGTATTGACTTAAAAGTCTCATCCAAAGTCGGCATGCTTACGCACACAGACACACACGGTCTGCGGTCCACAGCATGATTTTCCTGGCCCTTAATAATAGCCATGAAAACAGTTTAATCTCTGTCAGGCCTGTCAGTCTCTGTGTGTGTGTTTCTATACTCATTTCTGCTTGTTTAGGAACCCTTGACATTTATTTTTACACCAGGTAAAACTCTCAAATGAAAAGGGCCGAAAACCAAATGAAATAATAAGAGGAAACGCTCATGCTGGCAGTCCGCATATTAATGTTGCATGGTCTTTTCATCGAGACGAGGACATGCATTTTTCAGTTGCGATTTTTTTTTAACACAAGTTAAATCCTCTTGCTTTTCATTATTTGTGCATTCACACAAACACCCCCCCCCGAACACACACACAGAGGATATACAACGTGTCTGTCAGCGGGGTGGCCATTCAGCACGGAGGCCCTGACAAAACCGCCACTTACCCGAGCGCTGGGCTGGCACAAAGGGCCTGGGTCAGGGGTCACTTGGAAGGCTGGAGCTCACCGCACTCTTTTCTCAAGCTTTTTCTTTTTCTTTCTCTCCCTCTCACTCTCTCTTCTTGGAATCTCTCACTGCCTCCATACCCCCCACTCTTCTCTTCCTCCTCCATCCATCTCCACTCTGTTTTGCAGGTCTTCTGGGCCCATTGTCTGAATGGGCTCTTCCACTCCGTCATCCTTTTCTGGTTCCCCCTTAAAGCCTTCCAGCATGGTAAGTAGCTCCCAGAGACTCCTCCACAGCTCTCGTTGGATGAAGAGGGAGGACGGTGGAACTCACATACTTTGTCAGAATTAGGGCTCTCTTCAAACATCATGAATTGCAAACATGTGTGTGCGCTCCTCCAAGAGCGACACACACTAACAAGCCTTTGTTCATGTTTGCATGCCATGTGTGCACAGTGTGCTGATATTTTGTGCCGTTTTTCTCACTTTTGTCATGACTTCAGACAGACACATTTCCCAGAGGATGAATCGTTTTTATCCAAAGAGATCGTCGCTCTTTTTGTCGGAGTAAATACATTTAAATTGACTTCACAGAAATTTAATTTAGCCATGAATCAGTCGTGCGTATTTGTGCATGCAGAGACGCGGGGTTTCTGTGTGTGAGTACAGACGGAATGGGGATCTTTTAAGTAAGTCTTGGCTGGCCAGTGCAGAAGACCACACAAGCTTGGGCTTGCTTCCCAAACAAAGGCACCAAGCCCCTTCATTCTGACTGACAGGCTGTCAGCAAAGCCTCAGTACACATGAACATGTGATCAGATTGAAAGAAAGGGAGCTTTTCTTTCATTCGTTTTCCGTTTTTTCCCTTTAGTTCTTCTTTCTTTCTTTCTTTGCAGTTGCGTATTACTAATATTCAATTCATAGCTCCGAGCCAAATTTGTAAAGTCAGTTTGAAATATTATACCCGTGTGATTTTAATACATTTTGAATTTCATAATGTTGACATTTCTGGGTAGTCTTTTCATTTATTCAGAATTTAAACATTGTTTAAAAAAAATAAAGATCTGCTCTATTGCAAATTAACAAGAATGACCTGATGACCTTTCTGTCAATTCTTTTGCAAAAGACAGCATTAACTTTCCATCCCCTCTCAAAGAGCAGTAAAGGAAGCAAAATTGAACTGTGGTTTTCCAAATTTCACACTGGGATGTACTGAAAGTAAAATCCAGTGTGCTCTCTGGTTGTTTATACCTCGATCACCTAAAGGAATTCTGCATGAAACCCAAGAGCAACAGCTTTCGACCTAAACTTCTCTTGTTGTTGATTCCCTTCACAGATACGGTTTTTGGCAATGGAAGAACTCCAGACTATCTCCTCTTAGGGAACATGGTTTACACAGTGAGTGCACAAATCTTCTTCAGTCAGTGTCAGTGTTTCTGCTGTGCTAAGCAGTTCTCAAGTCTTATCCAATTTCAGTGAATAAATATTTCTACTTCCTTGTGCTTCGTTTTAATCTGCTGAGCTTTTCCAGTTTTATACTGCACAAACGGCAAAACACAAATAAACTGGCTATAAATTGAAATAATGTGATGCAGCTCCCATCGTTTTAGCACCTCATAGGCACGTTCCTGGTTTAATGTCGGGGTCATTTCTGTCTCCTTAGTTTGTTGTCATCACAGTTTGTCTTAAAGCGGGCCTTGAGACCTCGTCCTGGACCATGGTGAGTCGATGACTTTTGGCAATCTTCTTATGTCGTTGTTCCTCCATTTTTACATGACCACTGGTGTTTTTTAGGGTTTGTTTCCACTACGCTTGTAACTATAAAATCTAGCGTATTTAAATCTAGGTAAATTATAATGAAGCTTAAATGTGTGTTAAATCCAGAGGTTAATCAGCTTCACTCACCTTAATATCCTCTGATTCTCCACTTACAGTTCAGCCACATTGCCATCTGGGGAAGCATCGGCCTGTGGGTGGTGTTTTTCATTATCTACTCCTCATTGTGGCCCCTCATCCCTCTGGCTCCCGACATGTCAGGAGAGGTAATCAGGCTAGCATGTGCTCACACACATACTTACTCATCTACACTCCTGCAACGGCTTCCCAAAGAAGCTTCTGCTGTGACCGTCTGTCACTGACAAACCGGCACGGCCTCATAATTCATTTCACACGGATGTCGGTGGGAATTTTAAACTTGCCACAGACCTTTGTAAGGATAGCCAGAGGGGTAAACTGTCAGACCTCTGGCTTGTGTTGCGTAATGACTTAATTGAGCCAATTAGCCCAGTGTTTGTGTTACATCACCCTCCCTGCCATCTGAGTATCCACAGGTGACACTGAAACATTGGAGTAGTTAGTTTTACAGCGAAGCATAGACGCGTAAGGATCTATGGGTTGATGTACAAGCAAATGTGCAAAAAGCGACCCTACGTTTAGTAACTACATTTCTACATTCTACATCTACATTCCTTGCTTTGATATTGTTCAGTTTTTAGTTATTTGCATGTGCACACTGGCTTTCTGGGCCACCGCAGGTGGTTAATGGGGACCTTTCAAGCACATTGACATTTCTCAATGAATTCTGGGAAAGGGAATGAGGCCTCCTTTCATTCGAGAACAAGAACACAGTAGGAAGTTATTTAATGTCGAAGTCTGGTGCAACAAGGAATGCAGTCGAAGAAAATATTTATGTAGGACTCCTTACTTGTGTGTCCTGTTTGAGATTAAGGTCCTGGTAATTGGAGATTGAGTGAACATTTGAATTAATTCATTAGAGAGCCATTTGATTGTTTCCGGGAGTTCATTTCTTTGCCTTAGTCTTGGTGATCGGTGGTGATATCGGATAGGAAAACTTTAAATGTGTGAACAGCAGCCATATCAGGGAAACTCTTCCTTGTTAAGAAGTAAGAACATGCATCGCATCCCAAAAGGTAAATAAATACAAGATATACGTGTGCACAGTTAAATTAAAGAACGTTATTAAAATAAACAAGGGCGATCGATTGGTTTCCTTTAAGATTAAAGGCTCTGTTTGTTCGGTTTTCTGATGAGATTATCATGAATTCCATTTATTGTTTTATTGCTCCTTATGCAATGATGTAAAAACAACTTATCGACATGTCTGTTCCTTAAATCTTTCTGTAGCGGCCAGTCAAAACAAACATTTCCAAACCAAAATTTCATTCTTTCATTCATTTTTAACCGCTCTAATCTGAAATCTGGGTCACGGGATCCATCACTGGCGCCTGTCCCAGCTGTCTACGGTCGAGAGGCCGGGTGCACCCTGGACAAGCTGCCAGTTCATCGTAAGGCCACACATGGACAGACAATCATTCACGCACACACTCACACTTACGGACAATTTAACGTAACCAATTCACCTAAGCTGCATGGGAGGAAGTCGGAGAACCCGGACAGAACCCACGCAGAGAACGTGCAAACTCATCACCGAATGGCTCCAAGTTGGATTTGAACCTGTGACCTTGAACCTTCTCGCTGTGAAGCAGCAGCCCTACCTACGGAAGCACCGCGCTGCCCAGACCAACAGTTTTTATTTATTTTTATTCATGCAGTGAAACATCGGGCTTTAAAGCTCATTGATATCTGGAGTCTTACATCACTGACGGCATGACAAATTACATTTCAGATCACACGGTACAAACGACACACACACAATGGTAGCTGCACACATACAAAAACTGGTTCTTATATTGTGTGCGCAAACACACACACAGGCCTTGGGTGTTTCCGTCCCCATCTGTGAAGTCCTTTGCTTTCATCTACGCCCTGCAGCGCTCCACCAAAGACAGTAATGGTGTCCTGTGGGTACTCTGTAACCCTATGCCCCTGCCCAAACTCTGGGATGCCAGTACATCATCATCATCAAACACGGACACATCTCTCCGAAACCTGAGAAGGCATCAGAGACACTTGTAACCTCTGAAGAGCAGGATTACGCTCGATCCTACCGAAGCCACACGTTTCTCCACCACCTCCTCCCTGTGTGCTGGAATCGTATTTTTGTTCCTCTCTGCCCTTCCATCTATTTTTTTTTGCTTGTTCTCCTTTACTTGTTGCGTCGTCCTTTTTTTTTCTTTGCCCCCCCCCCCTCCCTCTCTCATTCTGCCTAAGGGCCAACAACATAACAGACACCAGAACTCCATTCTCCTCCTGTTTCTGCTCTCGCTCACTACCCGTCTCCAACAGAAGAGGCCAAACGGCGCTCGGCTTCACGTGAACGCATTCATCAACGTCAGCCTGAATCCTCTTCGATTGATTGACTAGACAGGTGCGAGAATCATCCCCAAAACATGCACACAGAGTGCTCGAATGCCTTTCAGAGGTACTCCCGACCCGGTTCATCCCATTTGCGCTTCATAAGTCTGACACAGATATCAGCAGTAAATTTCAGATTGCTGTGTTGAAACGGTGTTATCTCCGCTTCACCTCGGGAGACGTCTCAGGTAGGCTCTGATACGCAGGCCTGCTGACGTTCCCCTGCTATCATTGCAGCTGGCCTCGGTACAGTTTACCCTTCTCTCTGTGCTTATCCACACACACCTTTGCCGTTTCCTATTTCTGCATCGACAGCGGAGCCACTCTCAGCCAGACTCCAGCACCTGTTGTCATCACATCACAAGGAATTCACACTTGACACACGTGCATCAGATTCTCTTACCCCGTTTCAACTCGGCGATAAAAACAGATTTTCCCAGAAAGCCGTCATTTGTTCGGAGAGGTTTGTTGGAATCAGAAATGTAAGCAGCGCTCCATGCCAGCCTGTCGGATGTTGATGGGATTAAGAGCAGGAATGAATGGAAGGACCAGGCGAACGCCTCGAATTACTCATCTCTGTTTGCAGAAAATTTTAAAGAATTATTCATATTTAAGGGCAGGCTAAGGGTATCCAAGCACATTGTTATTCGCAGAAATGATGAAAGTGACGATTTGAACTTACTGTTGCTGACTAAATATTAACCCCTAAGGTTTTACGGTTCTCTATCCATTTTACGGTTCTCTATCCGACCTGGGGAGTCATTCTTTGGGTGAGGACGGGTTTTGTTTTGGTGAGATAAAAATGTGCAGATTCTTCAAACACGCTGAAGGAATTACCGGTACTGACCCATGTTCATCACTGCTGTTGACTTGGCTCCTCCGTCGTGCTTGTGGAATCCGTCTGTTCCTTTTTTAAGACTCATGAGCGTGTCGTATGGAAGGTTTTGTTAAACTCCTGTAACTCCCCCCTGATAATGGTTGATAAGCACAGCAATAACTAACTGCTCAGTGAGAAGGTTTTAATCTGCTGAACTCACACTGTAAATCCTGTGTGCACAGATTCCATTGCTTGCGTGTATTTTCTGTATTTATCAGGTGACACACAGAAGAAAGAAAGTCTTTGTTGAACTTGTGGCGCTTCTTGAATAATTGGACATTTGCTGGATTTTTTGAATTTATTCAAGCAAGGAGGGAATTGTGCACTTAGAAGTTGAAAAACAGACTTTAACAACATAGGTTGTTCCTTCTCCTTTCAGAGCCGCAGATACAGGAATGGTGCATTCGTGAAGCTCGCGTTTAAATGTTAGGCCTTCTCTCTTGGACATCGTGCAGTGTTTTTTTTCTTTTCTTCTGCTGAATATTCAAGTAATGGATTACTTCAGTTGACATTTAGCATTACAGATGCCAGTCTTCCTGGACAGGAACACATTTCTTCCCTGTCCTTTTCAAGGAAATGCCCAAAAAGTTCAAGGAATCGGGTCCTTCTGTAAAGTTGGACTCTAGTTTAAAATCCTTATTTCAACAGGTCAAATTTTGTGGACATAAATAATGAAGCCTCAACCCATGAATGCTGTACTTAGAATAATATTCCCAATCTGCTGTGTTGCCCACCGGTGGTTGGTGTGAATTTTGTGGGAATCTCAAAGAAGAGTTAAATTTACATCTAGATCATAATCGAGATAAGGATTATTTGGATCAAATCCAGATCTGGGATCTGGGAGGCAAAACTATAGCTGAAGGGGTTTTGTTCTTACCATTTACATTTGGAAAAGGTGGAACTTCATCTAACAGCATAAACGTCCAAGCATTCTATACGTGTGTGCGTGCGTCGGTCTAGCCCTATGTCTGCTCCGTGTATGCGTGTGTGGCCGTGATGGGGGTCGGTGGCCTGTCAAAACACACCCCTCCATGCCAGCGGACACTACTGTCTGTCCAGCCAGACAAGTTTATTAGTTTGCCCTGAAAATACAGGCCCACTCCCCAGACCTCTCTCACCCCATCCAGCTCCCAGGGGTCCCCTGGTATGAGGCATAGCAGCCGTCCACCAACACTGCTGGCCCCCGCTCGTTGTCATGGAGCCTTTCCAGATGCCTGAAGGCAAACTTTTGTTGATTGTAACCGGGCAGATTTATTTGGATTGTGAAACTTTGACGTCAGATTAAACGGTGAATTCATGCATTTTACTTCGGTTTAGTCGCGGTATTTTGTTTCCATGTTATAGTTGCTGCAGTTTTTACATCTCTACTTAAAGGTTAATGTTGACACATCGCTATTTTTTTTCATTTATCATTTATGTGCATAGTTTGTGGCTCACAGTTATGTATGGTGACATAAATATTGTCCTTAGATTGAATTTGTGAAAGACAGATTTATTTTTCATGCTTTCGTGACTTTGATCGTGCAAGCTGGGTCCCTGGTTTATTTTCCTAAGGCTCTCAAGTCATCTTAAATTTCCCCATTAAAATAGGTAATACACAGGATGAAAATGAAAATAATTAAACTGACTCACGAGAAAAAATAAATGTGTGTAAATGTTTCCATCAGGACAGCATAATTTCCAGAAAATTGACATGAAAATACCCCGTGCTTCGCTGCAATTTTCCCTCATCTCATACATTTACAGCCTCCAGGCAACAGAGAAACGCTCCATTCATGCATGTTCCATCCCAAACTGTAGGAAAAAGCCATTTTTGATTTCCTGTCATTTGGGATTTCCTTTTCCCCCAATGTTTTGTCAGACATCAAAGTCAATTTGCAAGTAATGGTGAACAGATTAGCTAATTTGAGCAAACCTGGCTGCTTTGATAGCTTTGACATTGAGGAGTGTGTGTGTGTGCGTGTGTGTGTGTGTGTGTGTGTGTGTATGTGTGTCTTAAGGGCCCTGACTGTGTCACATTACAGGAAAGGACACTGTCGAGGGGCCCCAGTAGTTTAAACAAGTGGCACATTACAATGCGAGGAGCGCAAGTTTTGCACTTTGACATGTAATGACAGAAAGTTTCAGTGCAACGGTCCAAAACAAACATCACACAGAAAGCTGAAAGGATTCACCCCCATCGAGATGACCCGCCGATGAAACACTACTCTGATCTGAACCCCAGACAACCTCCTCTATCAGCCACTGGTTTTTTTTGTGTGTGTGTGTGATTTATTTCTCTCATGAACTCGATGCGAACATTTATGTGCTAAATTAGACGAAAAAAAAACCCATCAGCACATTGTTTATAATTCAGTGGTTGCCAGGCAATGACTCAAAGGAGTTGCCTGACTTCAAGTAAAAATCATCTCTGTGAACTTTTAGTCAACTTGGCGAACAACTTAATCATTTTGGTCTGAATTTGGCAGTCAAACTCTTACCTAATATAATGATTACAGACTGACGGCCCAAGTTTTTGGTTTTCACTGCGAAACGTATGATTTAAACAATGTGGACCTACAAGCGGGTGTTTCTTTATCTGCTTATCTGTCTTGAAGAAGAAAGTCAGTCGCTCCATGAGCTCGTGCTTAGACACAGCCTTGCTTTTTCTAAATGGTAACTTTGGCATGGTAGCATGCTTCCTATGACGAAGCTAACTGATGTTAGCAGTAAAAAAAAAAAAAACTGAAACAGTTTTCTTTCTTCCTCTACTGATTTAATTGAAATTCCAGTTTTGGGAACCAACGACGGCATTCAGAAATCATTTTCATGCTTTGCTAACAATTGTTATCGCTGCTGACACCGACTTCGCTACCTGGATATTAGAATTTTCTGTGGAAAATCTCTGCAGATGTCATTCTTGGAAAGCGTAACACGCAGGCATTGAATGCAGATGATCACAGTTTCTACGCTTCATCGATTCTTCATTAAAAAGCGCCTTGGATCCTGTTCCCGCGTCTCCTGTCACTTACTGACAGGAGCTCTCGGCACAGCGAATGGTCAAGCTGTTTTCCTGTGAAAGAGATACTGCTGTCGGAATACTTCACAGGTACTTCCTCCACCCCAAAAAGGCGGAGGGGTGGAGGAGAGCCAAACAAAAACATGGTGTCATTTAGTCACGGAGGATTAACCCACTTTAAGCAAGTTATGTGGACCCGTCTACTCCTTATTTCCACAATCATGCTGTTTGTTTTGGGCTGCCTTTGTCATGCATGTTTTCTATTATGTGCTCCTTCAGAGGATGATAAAGGCTGTTCTTTATCAGGTGTTCCTTCTTTTGAAGAGCTCCTCTTGTTATCCGATCTGTGGTGAACTCTGCATTGTCTACAGTGACTACAGAGTAAGTGTGTGTGTGTGTGTGTGTGTGTGTGTGTGTGTGACAGGCAACCATGATGTTCACTTCAGGAGTCTTCTGGATGGGCCTGCTCTTCATCCCCATCACCTCTCTGGTTTTTGACGTGACCTACAAAGTGTGAGTCTCCTCTTCACTCTCCTCGCTCATCATCGCTCCAGTATACATCAGATTCAGGAAATTCCTCCAGAATCACAAGCATCTCCTGAAGAAATTCCCTGCTCCGAGTAATAGTTGTATGGATTTTAGGGGAGTTTGGCCGTACCATTCTGCTAATACGCCGCTGGAAATAATAGCTGCTGCTCCGGTTCTGATTGACATTGACAATTTTAATATCTGTCTCGGAGGGGTCTGTTTATCTATGAGGTATTGGCCATTAAAACATATGGTTTAATTGACAGGGTGAAGAGGGTGTGTTTCAAGACGCTGTTGGATGAGGTCCAGGAGCTGGAGGCTTTATCCAAAGACCCAGGCGCAGTGGTGCACGGAAAGAGGTACAGCTGCACACCCCTCCAGCACCCGGGTCTTTGTTCTACTTTATGCATTTGACATTTCTTGACCTGTTTTGGTTTGAAGGGGAACAACAACAAAAAGTCGTACCCGAGGCAGGTCAGAGCTAAACTGATCAATCCGGTTATTCGAACTCTCTCTAAATATTGACTGCATCTAAATTTCCCACCCAGCCTCTTCTCTTTAAATTGGAGGATTTGTGTTTCTGAAAATTGCCCAAAGTGTGCTTTTTTTTTTTCCAGATTCTTATTATAGGTGGAATCTTAAAGGTTATTCTGGACAAATGGTTCCTGACGATGGAGACGTGCAAAAGGAGAACCACAGAGTTATGGCATAGCTTAATATCAAATTTAATCATCCATAGCCTTCCAAAAAAAGCCTAAAAGAATTCCAAAAATACTCCCGATTCCAATGCCAACAGCATCCCTATGTGGAAATAAGAAATCTTTAAATTGCTGCTAAATTGCAGGAGTTTGACTGTAATATCAGTAATCATACTGCTCGAGTAGATGTCCACCTTTTCTTCCTTCAAAATAGTTGAACGTCTCATTTTCGCGCGGCGCTCCCCCTATATTAAAGCCATTTATTATAAAACCGTATTGGCTTAACCTGGTCTGCTGTGCTCTCTGGGGGCCGAGGCCTGCAGCAGTCATCAACATACAGCAGATCAGTGTGAGATCTCCTGCTGGTTGAAAGTGATCTCCCTGCCTGGCCACTGTCCCAGACCCAGCAGGCTGCACACACACACACTCGCGCACAGACACACACTCACTTCTATGGAAAACCAAAAACACTTTGCGATACAAACACACGCATAAATAGCCAATTCTGCATAAGTGCATGTTTAAGGAGCCGTGCATGCACGTAAAGACATTTATAGACAACTTGTGTATGTACTTCTGGCTGATGTGTTGTTTCAAATATTTTGCACACACACACACACACACACACTGTTCTTCCTGTCCTCTCCCTACATGGAGTTTGCACCAGCAGGTAGCAGCAGTTGGCAGCTCCTTCCACTGCGGCGGTGCTTTGACACAGGCTTGATGTATGAGTCCTTAAATGCGCTCAGGGTGACGCTAACACTCTTCCTGTGTGCAGCCTGACGGAGAGGGCCCAGCTCCTGAAGAACGTCTTCAAGAAGAGCACCGTCAGTTTGTACCGGTCCGACTCCATGCAGCAGAACTTGCTCCGTAAGTCTTTCTTTCCTCCCTTTCTTTCTCACTTTCTCTGTTTTTCTTGCTTTTTCTCAGTCTTTCTTTTTCTCTATTCATTCCTTCTCTGCATCATACGTCATACATAGACTTATCCTCCTGATAGGTGAAGCATCCCTCTTCTTCCTGTGACATTTGGTATTTCTAGATCGTCCAGGGCATCTCATCCTTCTTTTCTACATCAATATCCTGCAGTGAGCAAATGCAGGAAACACATATCAGATACTGAATCTGCCAGCAGGTCCGCAGTGTCTCTCTTTCTATCTAAACGAGCTGATGGATGAGTCATGTTCATCCTGACAGGTGAAGTTAGCGGATTGCTGGATATCTGACCTCAAAACCTTTTTAAACACCAGAAAAGTAACATTACAAAACTCTACAGTACAAAAAAAAACCTGGCTAACAGCGGTGACCCCCCCCCCGTCCCAGAATAACTCCATAACTCATTGGAACTGGGATCAGTATGCGCCATTCATACTATAAATATTTGTTCTATTCTTTTTTCTTTCCGTTTCTCTGTTTTGTTGTGTCCTTTGCCTGATCATTGTGTTTTTGTTTGACTCATAGGTGTGGATGAGATGAGTTTTTCTTTTGTGTGATACCCTTTTTCATTTCATCCGTTCAAACCTCACCCTCTAGGTCCCCAATAGACGCCTCTCCCCCATTTCCCCTCCATCGCCGACTTCCCGTCCTCGCTCTTCTGTGTGTCGTGAGCAGAGCTTGGTAGAGCGAGATAAAGATGAAATGATGAAATTTTACGTTGTTATTCCCCTACAATGCACCCATCTCAGCGGGGCCCTTTGAACTTCCCCGCTGGCCTGCAGGTACTGAGTTGACGCCTGAAGGTGAGTCAGGGTTCAGAGGTCAGAGAGGAAATCCTGTAGAGAGGTTTAGGTGGTAGATCACGGAGGTGCTTTTATACTTGGGATTCTTCTTTAAACTCCTTTTAGTGTATTATGTTTTTTGTTACACTGAATTTAAAGGTATATTATGACATTCTGGGAAATATAATTTTTTGCTTTCTTGCTGAAAGGAAGAAGATTAGCAGATCTTTATTTTCCTGAGATGTGCGGAAGAGAGAATTCAGCACTGTGAAATAACTTTGTCATCCTCTTTCCGCCAAATGGATGGACGGATGAAATTTACTCCTGATCGGTTTTTACAGGGATTAAATAAATGTACCTTGGGGAGCTTTAGATTGTATTTGGACCGAGGCTGTTTTCCTTTATGCTAAGCTAAGCTATCCAGCGTCGTACTTCCTGTTGAGGATCTTCATCTTCTCGATTCACTTTCAGCTAGAAAGCAAAGCAACATAATTCCCAAATGTTGAACCATTGTTTTTTATTCATCGTTCAATCTGTTTGTTCACTTGTCTGCATGACCTTCATTTTAAATGCTCTCCTCATTTTCCAGATGGCTACGCCTTCTCTCAAGATGAGAACGGCGTTGTGTCTCAGTCCGAGGTCATCAGAGCTTACGACACCACGAAGCAGCGGACCAACGAGTGGTGAGCCGCCGGCCAGCCTGGAGCCACAGCAGCCGCTTTAGATGGCGACACATTGAAGCTTAACGAAGGCGAGACGCGGGGCACGCCTCCGCCACTGACGGGATTTTTAAACGGGAATATAAAACGGACAGGCGAGTGGATAATGAATCATCTTTTTTGGAAAATATACACGGAAAGAAAATGAAATTGTGTTCACAATCCGCTGTAGCGCGGCGCTTTGTTAGCGGTCTGTGGTCTGAAGCGCTTCACTGTTCTCGCACCGTTTCTCGATGTGAACACCTCACTCTATGAAATCATCTCAAATCATCAAATTCCCGGACACTGTGCTTAGATGTCAAAACACTGGATTTGGTGTG
This sequence comes from Brachionichthys hirsutus, assembly GCF_040956055.1. Lineage (NCBI taxonomy): Eukaryota > Metazoa > Chordata > Actinopteri > Lophiiformes > Brachionichthyidae > Brachionichthys > Brachionichthys hirsutus. The sequence goes on from NC_090902.1 coordinate 3,920,658, forward strand.
AGTTAATTAACACAAAATTAATTTTAGAGGATTTGCAGCTTGAAGATTGCCAAAGAGCAATCGTGTGTACAATCTTCCAAGTTACAGTGCTGGTGAATTCGGAAAACATTCAACCAAATGCATTCACACTCCTGAGTGTGTTCCAGCACCAAATGGACCACTTCCGAGCAGACGTTTGTAACATTTGAGTTCGACTTTTGCACTTAATGAAGCATCTGTTGTGTGAAGCCTTACGTGTATTCATGCCTTTCTCTGTTTCTTTGGAAATGGTTCTCTTCTCTTTCATCTTTAAAGTCTGTAGCTAGCGTGCCTGTTTCTTTTTCCGTCTTGTGTGTTATTTTTTTTCGAAGTTGCTGCTTTGAACCTACCATATTCCTGTTCCCACTGTTTTCACAGCAGAAGCCTTGCTCTTAACAAATAACTGCATTCCACACATAGCTCCTGTCTCAATAATCACAACAGTGCCTATATCCAATTTTTCCCTTGTAGAAGAAAAACATAGCCAAGAATAGTTTTTGCCAGCTATCTTAGACCAGTGCTCCACACACACACACCTAGTGAAGACTAGATCACTATCTCCCCACCACATTATTGCACTCATGCAATGTGAAAACTACAGAGTGCCTTGTGGCACATGTATGACGTCAGATTGAACGGGAGTCTCGCCGATGGTCCCGTCGGAGGTCTCATTGATGATGGTGTTTCCCTTAGAATGGAGATTTTAATCCCGACATAAGTGCCATTAGCATAAGGGAGAGGGATATTAGCCAGGAAACTCCACCATGATATCAAAACTACTTTGTCTCTATAGTTATTTTGTGGATTTGTATTTTTATATTGGAGATGTATGAATTTTGCATCGACTGGCTTTGTAATGAACTGTCTAACTTATTATTTTTTTCTTCTTCCTAAACTGGCAGGATAGAATAAATCGGATGTCTCGTTGTATTAATATTGATGTTGTTACGGCTTCATTTATGAGTAATTGTGAGGCCCGTGTGATTGCATTGCTTTCTTCTCCCTATGGGAGATCAGCTTTCTGATGCCGCGTATGAATATGTCAGCTTATTGTCTGCACTTGCATGTGTGTGTGTGTTTCTGTGTGCGCGCGCGTGCGTGTGAGAGATAGAGAGAAAGCATTGTCTCTGCTGTGTATACGGTCTGTAAGCATTGCATGTCTGTGTCCTTCGTGAGACTGGGAGCTTCTGCCATTGCAGTCCTCCTAGTGTGATGCTTTGGTGTGTGTGTGTGTGTGTGTGTGTGTGTGTGTGTGGTAAGGTTCGCTTCAATTGTCTGTCTGCACGATTCCAGGTATAGCCATAGTGTACTACTGTGCGATGATGCATGACCCATATAGGAAAGAGTGAGTGCGGTACGACTGTGAATATGGTTGCGTTTGTGGTTAAACTCGACTGTAGGAGTTTCTGATACTCCGCTTGCGTCAACAGGAGATGTTACACAAACCACTTAATGTACCTTTGCAGTAATGTGTGTATCTGGTCATTTCCAGTTGCGGTGTATGATTTATCTTGCGTGTACGTGTCTGTAACTTGTTTTCTTCATGCGATGTCCCTTCGCTTTACTGGAAAACTCTTTTGTGTTTCCTAGCTTAGTGGGCATTTGGTTATTTTTCCCCTCCTGCTCTTCAGTGTTAAAATCGAATCGCTTATCATCGTCCAAAGGTTTCAAACTACTGAATGTGGGAAGGCTTGAGCTGTTGCTTTCTTTTTCTAGAAAAGATTAAACACACACTGCTGTCTGTGAAAGTCGTGAGCTGCATGAATGGATAACTCGAACCGTTCTCTGATATGTTTACTGTACTATTTCGATTCTTCCTTAAATGTCGATCGCTTCACAATATTTCTTTTCTGTCACTTTGGGCAATGATTGTTCTGCATGTTGGGACTGCAAACTAATAAGTGTTGTCTTTTACTACCATGAAGGACTACTAAAATAAACTACAGTCATGGAGGAACAATGTGAACATCTTGACTATTTATTATGTGCATTCGCCAGTTTGTAATCGCTGCGTCAGCTTGTGTGGCGACAAACAGGACATGCAGGAACCTAAACAGGAAAAGGCAGGGAGGAACAAACAACTGAAGCCAATACAGTCCTTACTTGCTGTATTCTCAACGGTTAAACGCCAAATATCAACAGCTATTATCTGTGATTCAGATGATGCTAATGTTGAAGATGCTATGATTTTATATTTTCTTTATAATTAAATATATGACTTTTTCCAAAGCTGAAGGCAACACCTCTGATTTTAATACAACAATGATTTTAATATTAAAACAACCTTTATTTTTAATGTCTGTCAAATACTAGAAAATACAAGTTCAATATATCTTGAAATTTTTATTTCTATTTTTTTTTTTTAGAAATTCTACTTTTGGCCCTGAAACCACTTTAATTAACAAACTTGCATCATTTAATTAAATGTTAATTGTGATGCTTAAAGCTCGCCTGCGTTCTTATTTTGATATTTGTGTTCTTCTGGTGTTTCGTGATGATTTAACTGACCAAAGTGATGCTCCCATTTAATGTCGATGGACTTATCAGTCTGAACAACTTTAATTTATTAGTTGCATCCCATTTTTCGGGGGGGAGGGGGGGGGGGGTCACATGCTTTATACAACAAATTATTGGATTACATGCATGCGTAAGAGCAGGTGATATGATTCTAGTGCAGATGTATGAAAATGGCCAACATAAGGTACTATAAAAAATGAAACACCATTTATTTATACCTAATTGGCGTAAAAAGTGGTTTTGATTTCCTGAATTGATTGAATTGTGTTCTTGTCGCTACGGTGATATGAAGGATCGATGGAGAATGTTGTTACCAGGCAATTGGGATATATATATATATATATTTTATTTTTTTTGAGATTCCAATTTTCTGAAAGATTCAGGAAATAGGTTTAACTTCAAGTTCCTTCTATAAACGTGATGACATTTGAGATGCATGAAATCAATCGATCGCTGCACTGATTGGTTTGCCGGGAGCCTTGAAACGGTCCAGTGATGACAGGCTGGACAACAACGTTGTTTCATGAGACTCCGATCGCCGAGTCTATTCCACAGACAACCGGCGAACAGAACGGTCTTTGTGGACACTTCGTCATACCTGTTGCTGCAACCTAAACCTGTATTTCTGGGGCCAGTTGGTTTTAACACTGTGGACCGGACCATGTTCATTGAACACTGACAATGACTGATCTCAGCGCCGCATTCCTTCTGTGAAGTCTGGCGCGAGAGCGAGCGACAGGTAGAGCGATGCCGTGCAGTCCCAGCCGCTCCGGTTTCCTTTTCTTTGAGTGAGCGGTGATGAGACTTGCTCCAGAGCGCAGCCTCTTTTCTGCTCAGATGTCAGAAATGCAGCTGAAAAGGCATTTCTTTCCATATATCAGTGCACAGAGGGTACCGAAAAACTTATTTTATTCATTCTAGTTGGGAAATCGACACGATCCTGCTATGATGCCTTTACAAAATATAAGAAAAAGTTCACATTTTCTCAAAATTCAAACGTCATTAGTGTGTCGGGCCCTCGTGATTGTCAGCAACAAATCGTCTCCTTGGTTTCCAACAAGAAAATAAAACACTCAGTCTCTGAGCGACGGAAACGGTGCACAGTGGAGATAACGGTTTTTAAAAGTAGTTAAGAGTCTGTATTATAAGGTGTCGAATTGGAAAAACGGCGTGCATTAAAAAAAATACATGCCAGTGACGTTTGGTTCCAATCGGAGAGAAAAGTGAACAATGTTCAGAACCGTTGCGTCTAAACGGGTCCACATCTGCTTTGTTTGCACTTCCTCCCTCTTCCTCCCAGCTCGCTGAGTCCGCCGAGCCGCCCTACGGCCTCGGATCCAGACACCGCCTACTCTCCGACTCAAATCCCACCACCATCAATCGTTTTTTTTTTTGTAATCCCCCCCTGCTCCTCGCTGCTGGGGGAGCGCCGTCAGCTCTGCCCGAAGTCGGCGAAGCCTTTGGCTGCCGTGAAGACGTCGGGCTGCAGAGGGAAAAAATATTGCTGCGGCAGGAGGAAGCCGGTGCTGTGGTGAGTCGGCACGGAGGCCTGGTGGAGCTGTAGCTGGCTGTGGGTGGAGGCATGCTGGACGCCAGCAGCCATCGGTGCTGGCGGGGATGTGTAGGGGGGAGGCGGAGGTGGAGGCAGAGTCTGAGGGTTCTGGTTGGGGGTGGGGGCTGACGACGAGACCGCGGCAGAGACGAGGCAGCCGTGCTGCTGCTGCTGCTGACCTCCGAGGGAGAACCTCCGCATGGAGCTGCCCCCCCCCGCCGAGCTGGAGCTGGTGGTGGCCGTGCTGGACTGTCGCGACGGGGCCCGGAGGCTCGGGGGGGCGGTGGTGAGGATCATGGGGATGGTTTCCCCCTGGCAGCTACGAAGGGAGAAGCGAATGGGCTGCTGGGTGGGCTGCTTGGGCCGCAGGCAGGTGCAGCAGTAAACGGCCACCAGAGAGCCGACGATGACGAAGGCGACGAAGATGCTTCCTACCATGAGGAAGGGCACGTAGACGGGCTCTGGAAGCGAGAGGAAACAGACGGGTCGAAAGGAGCACCTCTGTCAAATGTGTAATATATAATATATATTTATTACATTATTAATTACACAATATCCACAGCGTGTATAAAAAAAATACTTTTTAATCGTAGTGCGTTTTACAACGACATCCCGAAGCCTACTTTTTATGCTGGTTGGGATTCATTTCTTTTAAAACCTGAACTGTAAACTGATTTATTCCTGCTGGAAAGCATCTAAAGTTACACGTGGAGCCGGATCGCACCCTCAGAGGAAATAAGATGTAGTTTGTTTATTTTCAGAGGATAAAATAGGAAATTGCCAGGACACGGTCCATTAAGTGAAAGTTCCACAGCTTATCTGTTCGGGAAATTTGAAGTAAACTGGTTTAACCCTCGAGGATTAAAGGTTTCATCATTAACAGGGGGGGGCTAATGCAACACTTGGGTCTTTAAAGAGGCCAAATACACTGAGCTGCTGTCTCATCGTGCTTTAATTAGTTTGGTTGCTGAACTGGGGAGCGTTCAAAAGTATGTTTGTGGAAGAGGTCTTGGAATACGTCTCTGGAAAACCTTTGCACTTATGAATCTGCTAAATATTCCTGAGTAATTTACTTTAATGGGCTGTGAATGTGACATAAAAAAGAACTCACGTATTTCCTTTTTTTTTTAAATCAGACTTTAATCAGAATTTGAGGTCAAACAGCCACGATTTAATACTGCGAATATATTAAATAGTGGAAATTGAACTGAGAGGGTATTTTTATTAAGAATTAGAAGAAAAGCAAGTTAAAAACGTAAATAAAACAATCTTTTTTTTCCCTTATAACTTTGGCGATGTTAATTCCCAACATGCTGACTTCCCATTTTATCCATTTTACAAAATTTCCTTTGACAGCAGCCCAGCTTTGCGGTTGGAAATGATACCCTTTAGCAAGGCACTAAATCCTGTTATAATCTGCAATCACGCACCTTCCAGCATTTGCCTAATTAATTCCGTCTGCACTGAAGTTAATAATTGAAAATAAAAACCACTCACGGGCTGCGAACTCCGTGTTGTCCACCTCCCTGTCGTTGGTGCAGCTGCCCTGCTCCACCCGTGCGTCCGCGGCCGCGCAGCAATAGCGCAGCGCGCACGAGCCGCAGCACACGGTGGCGTCCATGGTGTCGAAGTCCTCCGGACACTGGAAGCCATCGTGATAATTCCCATTGGCGTCCAGCCATCCGTGGCAGTACTCCCCCTGCGCGTCCGAGATCCGCAGGTTCCAGGTCAGATATCCGAGCAGCAGGCAGTTCAGCAGGCGCACCATCCCGTTCACGGCCCCGTGCGCGCCCCGGACAGACTTCAGCTGCCGGACACCGTGCGTGTCAAACCGGCTCAGCGGCTCTTCATAGAGATCGATTCACTAACAGAGAAACTCGAATGGATCCAAACGCGTAAAAGTTATGTTACCGTCATCGTTCCACCATCCGCGCCGTTTTCAGCCAAACTTTAGCGCACTATGAGAATCCCGGATTAAATGTCCTCTCCGAGCGTCTCATCCGGCTACGAGCGCGTAAAACGATCCGCTCCTGGCTTCTGGTCTGTCCCTTCATCGGTCGAGACCCGCGGTGGTTCCTTCGTGTTTTGCGCCCTCCTCATTGGGAGACTTGCTGCTTTTTGTGACTGCGCGCGCGCACGTAACTTCCATTCAGCGAGCGTGCGCGCTCTCGCGGCCGAGCGTTTCATGAAACGTCTGACAAGGGTTGTGCTTTTGATGTCAGTTCAAGCTGTCAATAACATAAAAACGTTTTATAATTGCAGTTTTGTGTTTTTTGTTAATTACATTTAAACTTTTTAACAAATTGCTACGAATCATTCGCCAGTGAGAAAATCCAATTTCAGATTATGTCACGATAAAGAGATTAATTTCCTTTAATTTATTTTTATTTTTTTTATTAATCGCATATAAACTCCCTGATAGATTTTTATTAAACCTGGCGAAAAATGGATCCGTCAAAAATATAAGTATAGGATGAAGCTTTTGTACCACTCCCTTATAGAACCCTCAGCGTCTTGTTGGGATTTAAATTAGGATTTAATTTATTTAAAAGGGGCTGACAAGCCTTCATGGAGATTCGCGTGTTATTTATTCACAGTTATAACTAATCAAAGCTGTATTATATTAACTTTGTTTTGTTTTTTTACATGTATTTTTCTTTTTGGTTTACAAGACCTTTGTTGGGTTTAATGTCTGTACAAAATGTTTATTACGCCCTAACCCACTCTATTGATTTTACAGTCGAACAAAAACTACAGAATGATGTTTGTTGAAAAGGAAAGTGAAGTTCCTGTTAAAGTGTCGGGTTAATATTCTTTGTCATTCGTCGGTTTGGCGCCCCCGTGTGGTGACGCAAACTTTTATCCCTGCAGCTGCCGCGGCAGCCTTCAAACATTCAGGTCGAGTCTAACTTTTATCGGAGACAGTTTACTTTCTAAATATCTCCTTATATTATTATTGATCAGAAAAGGAAATCCTTCCGGCTCATAGCCCGAAGCGGAATCACCTTTTTTTTTTTTTTATTCCCGCATCCACTCAATCATCATTAAAGAGAAAGCAAAAATGCATTCATGCGTAAATGTTTACTGCGTAATGGTTTTTGTCGTCTCCGTCTGGGTGTCTCGCTGCACCGATGCTTTGCGCTCAGCGCCAAAATGGCCTCTCTTTAGATCACCAGCTGCTAATGCGCCCCGTTGTTCTCTGCGCGGATGCTGGCTCCAAAGGAGGCCGGCAACGGCGCACAAGTCCCGCCTGCATCTCCCTCTGGACGAGTCTCAGCGTCGGCGTTCCCGATTGGGGATTGGAGCTGCGGCTTGTCAGTGAACCCCCCCCCCCCCCCCCCTTTACAGACAGGGACGAATGACGGATCTGACCCCCCCTCGTCATCAGCTGCCTGTCGTACACACGAGCGCGCCATCGACCCGGACCCATCCATCTGTCGGGGGATGGAGGGACAGATGCAGCCCGCGGATGAAGGGCCCTGCGCTCCGAAGATGTGCCGACAGCAACAACAGCGCGGCCCGTGCAGCACCATGAAGACCTTCCCGAGCAAGACGCGCTACGGACGGCCCGCCGCGGTGGAGGCGCCGCCGTTCGGCGACGGGCATCACTTCACGTTCCATCCGGAGCAGCCGCGTCATTTCCAGCCGCATCAGCACCAACCCGCGATCAGCAGCAGCCAGCAGCATCAGCATCGCTTCCCCGGCGAGAACAGGCCAAGCAGCAGAGTCCCGACATCCACCTCTGCGCCCGCGGCGGCGGCGTCTACCGGGACGCAGCAGCGGCGCGCCGGCGGCGGCGGCGGCAGAGCCGAGTCCAGAATCAGCCCAGACTGCAGCTACAGAATCAGCTCAGGTGGGCGTTCAAAGTTATTCAGAGAGAGGGATGATGATATTAGAGGGACTCCTGGTCCGGTAGTTGGGTCCATTTGGATTTAGGACCCACATGTTTACATAAACGGTTTACATTTGATCATTTGCTGCATCTTTTACAGAAACATAAAAGCAGCAGGAATCTGTTCTGTGGGCTTCACCACTTTTATTCCATTTTTATTTCTTCCTATTTTTCCTCCACTCAGCACAGTGATCGATTTGCCGCTGTTATGAGTCTGTGCCGTAAAAATGGCACTGGGTTATTTGTGTGTTTGTGTTTACTCGCTCACATTGTCCCTTTTTTTCCTGGCATAGAGGGGTGGGTCCATGGGCACGAAGATGAAAGCCATGAATCTAATCCTGTGAAATTAAAGATGAGCCATCTCATCTCCTAATCAGATATTAATCTCTTTATCGCCGCTGGCAGCGCAGAGTCAAATTGCTGCCGGTTATTGTTGCTTCACAAACAATCGAGCTGCCGGGCTGGGCTGGGATTACGCTCCGGCCTAATCTAAGATCTAAAATCATCCAGATGAGAATCCACACGTCTGTGCGTGAGGATTTAAAATCTGATTTAAAAACAAGTGTAGCTTAATCCTGCTTCTGTTGGGGAATGCTATGGATGCCAGGGCTCGCTATTTACATCTGGGGGCCCGAATTGCATCAATGGCCGCATGCAAATATTGTTTGGCTGATGGTTTTAATCCACTTCGGTCAGTAAATTTGCCTTGATTCCTTCCTTTTTTTTTTTTTTATTAAATCCCTTGTTTCAGACATCATGTCCGATTGTTGCATCCTTTCCAGCTTGCACAAGATCCTGCAGTGTCACTTATTAAATAATAATACAAAGGAGTTTTCCCCTGCAGAACTGAACCCCCCCATATATTACAAGATGCACTCGTACCGATTCTGACACATCAAAGTGTTGTTATTTGCTGCAGCCGGGGGCGAATTATCGACCCTTCATGAAATATCTATTTTTTTTTTATAAAACAAGAAAAATTGACGTCCTCCTCTTGAGGAGGAGCCCCAGAGCAATCGGCAATCAGTTCTCTGTGCAATAACACAAATTGCATCGCGATGCCTTTCCCAAGGAGTTTTGATTAAAATAAATGGAGCTCATAAATGTGCCTCCGTCAAGCGTGTTGTTTTTAATGAAATTTCATGAGGCTCTGAGCTCACGTGATTCCACACAACTGTGTGAGGAGAGAAGGAGGGTGGCGGTGGCGGCCTGTGGGTGGGGTGAAGGGGCGGATATCGGATACATCTTGACGGGCAAACAGATGGCAACGCAATTTAATAAAAGTAACACACTGTCTATAAGCGGTGGGCTTATAGACAGTGTGTGTGTGGGGGGGGTGGGGGGGGGGGGGCATGGCGGTACATTTGCGATCATGTCTGTGAGACGAGCTCAGACTCACGGGGACGCTCGTCTCTCTTCTGGATTTGGACACAGCAGATCCTGAGACTTTAGGTTCTCCCGTCATCTGAATAAATCATCATCAAGCTGACGCGTCTGTGAACGGAGAGGAGCACCATTTGCTATTCTGTGATGAAACGGCTTTGCTGCAACAAGACAGATAAGGGAGGAGGGGGAAGGCCAGAATATTGCCCCCCCCCCCCCCCCCTCCAAACCTCTGAGAGTTTATTTGGTCCAAAATGTGAAATTAAGACTTTGCTCTTCTCTCCTACTTTATGAATCATCTCATGACCGGGCAGATTTGTTGTCTGACTGCATCTTGTGTTCCTGATTTATTTTAATCACGAGGGAGCCTTTTCTTCATAAATCACTTTGACTTGAATGAAGCACTTCCTCCACTGCTTTATATATTTCGGCAGAGCTAAAGTCCATTTATTGACTGTTTCGGGACGTTCACTGACCGTCTGCTGTTCCACGTCTGCTGTTCCACGTCTGCTGTTCCACTATGACTTCATGTTATCAGAAGCTTCTTTGGGATCCTTTTATTACCTGATGAACTTTTATTCGTTGGCCATCGTGTGGTCTTAGTAGACGTTCAGGATAATGTTCAAAAGTTATCGAAACGATCATTTCTCTCTTCCTTCTGTCCTTCCTTCCTCCCTCCCTTTTTCTTTCTTTCTGGAAGTTGAACAAACTGAACTGTGAGGCTAAAGAACTGCTGCTGGGTCGTTGGAAGTTGTTCTCCTCTTCACCTTTGACCTCCTTATTTTTCTCCTGGCCGCCGCAGAGAATCATCTCATCCTGGATGCCTTTGCCCAGCAGTGTAGCAGAGTCCTCAGCCTCCTCAACAACGGGCGTCTCCTGGAGCCGTCCTCCTCCTTCACTTCTAACATCAAGGTGGAAGAGGAGCCGACGGAGGTGCGGGGCCTTCGCCGCTCCTCGCTGGGGAAATCGAAACCTGAGGAGAGCTCTTCCACCACGGACCCAGAGGAGGAGGGGCAGCAGCAGACCTCTGCCATTCTCCGCGTCTTCACAGACTCCCTACAGAACTATCTGCTCTCCGGGCCTCAGCTGCAGCAACGCTTGGCCGCGCCTCCGGAGGACGAGCAGTGTCCGTCAGCGGAGGCCGGCTCGGGGGATTCTCCAGCGAGACACAACCTGGGGGGCTGGGGCTCGCCGACTCCATCGGAGTCGTACGGCCACCCTTCGTCTACGCTGCCCGAGGAGGACGAGGAGGAGGAGAGCTGCTGTCCGCGCTGCCTGGAGTTGGAGCAGGAGGTGCTGTCTCTGCAGCAGGAGAACGAGGAGCTGCGTAACAAGCTGGAGAATGTCCCAGGTGCAGAAAGGGTTTGACTCTTTCCTTTAAGTTCGGCCTTCATGTTTTAATTAATGCACGAAACAATGAGTCAGTTACCAGAATAAATGATCTTTGATCGATTGGTTAACTCTGAGAGCTACTACTACTGTACTTTTGGCTTGTCCCGTTGGGGGGGTCGCCGCAGCAAAGCAACCTTCTCCCCTTCACCCTGTCCTTTGCATTGTCCTCCCCAACACCAGCCACTCTCATGTCCTCCCTCACTATGTCCAGGTATCTTCTCCTGGGTCGTCCTCTAGTCCTGTTCCCTGTCAGCTCCATCCTCAGCATCCTTCTACCGATATAGTCCCCGTCTCTCCTCTGGACATGTCCAAACCATCGAAGTCTGGCCTCTCCAATACGTCTAACCTTCACTGTCCCTCTTATTGTCTCATTCAGGAAATACTCCAGCTGGGTGGCGTCTTGTCTTGCTTGTACAACCCGGTAACATTAGTTTGTGCTTTTTTTGTGCTTTTTTTGTGTAGTTCCCTGTCAAAATGTTCTCGACTACTTTAAGACTGTTCTGGAGTTTCACAACCAGCTGGTCCAGCCGATGCCAGAGGAGCAGCTGACTGAGGTGAGGAGACACATTGTTTTTATTCTTACAATAAAGTGTTGTGAAAGTCTGGACTAAAAATACCCTGTTTCTGCAGGAAGAGGAGCGACAAACAGTATTTGAGGTACATGCTCTAATTTAAATCTGTAGAATCTCTTATATTCACTGTCTATAAACTGCATAAAGGAGCGCGGAGCTGAATGCCTCATCGTCCTCCTTCCTTGCAGGGTAGCAAACAGCTCCTGGAGAACTACCCTCTCTTCATCTCTAGTAAGCAGTGGGACGAAGCCGTCAACTCCTCTAAGAAAGACGGGAGGCGGCTGCTGCGCTACCTGATTCGCTTCGTCTTCACCACGGACGAGCTCAAGTTCTCCTGCGGTTTGGGCAAAAGGAAGCGGTCGATCCACTCAGGAGATCCGGGCCTGGAGAGACGGCCTCTCAATCCAGTCAAAGTCAGCTGCCTCAGAGGTACGAGGCCCCGGATTGGCTCCGCTCCTCGTGCCGGAACACTGATAGAAACACCCGAAAGACATAAATATCCGGCTACCGGCACACAATGTCTGCGCACAACTTTATATACCAGCAACTACTTCAAGGATGGCAGCTTTGACGTTTCACACTATTTTGGGTCTATGCAGAATTTCAGCGAGTGTCCTCTATCTTCTTGCCAGAGTTCATCCGGATGCACTGTGCCTCAAATCCAGACTGGTGGATGCCGTCGGAGGAGCAGATCAACAAAGTGTTCAGCGACGCCGTCGGTCACGCACGCCAGGGCCGAGCGGTCGCCACGTTCCTGGGCAGCAGCGGCAGCAGCACCAGCAGCCTCTACATGGACGGCTTCGACGGACATCTGTCGCAGGATGAGATGTATTTAAAAAGCTGCCCCAACGGCCAATCGGACTGAAGAGGGAGGAGGAGTCACAGGACGAATGCCGGAAATGTAGCTGTACAACAACATATCTCAAAAACTCTGACCTAATCCTGTCACTTTAGCGAGTGAAGAAAACATTCCAGATGTTTATGAAACCGAATATAACTCCAGTGTCTCTGAAGCAGTTCCTATTTTTAGTTTTGTAGCATTTTGTTTTTTTTGCCATTTCTTTAATACTTGGAATTTTGTTTGCTCCAAATTTGCCTCTGAAGGGAGGGATCAAACACAAAGTTTCAGTCTTCCATGCTACTTTTTCTGTAGTCTTTTTTTTAAATATATATTTGCATTGTGATTTCAACAGGAAATCCCATGCAGCAAATATTTTCACCACAAAGTTAATCGTGTTAATGTTGGTGATTTCTGCTATCAATCCCTCCATTGCATTTAGAGCCTTTCTGTGAAGCTCTGTCATTGGTTAAGCACCTTTACTTGCAACCTTTCTGCAGGAGTGCCTCTGAGCAAGTCATGTTTCGTTACCTGTGGTTTTGTCATCCCCGCTGTTATTTTTTTTTCACTTGGATCTGTTCTGCTGTGTCAAGTTTTTCTTCGGGAAGTGCATTATAACACGGAGTCCTTCTGCTGCGCTCTATAATACAGAGATGTTTCGGTCAAAGCTCAATTTCCTACAGTGGATTTCAGGATCAGCTGAAAACTGTGTGTCATTAAAAACACGGAAAATTGTAAGCACCAAAGTTTAACTTAAACTTACTTGAGATATTAACAGGTCAGCAGCAGGCCTTGCTGAATTTTTCATGTGAGGTCTCCTAAATGATTTGGAAATAGATTCATAATTTAGAGCCGCTGTTGGTAATTCTTAAATTGCAGACTGTTTCTTTTTAAAGTAACGCATGCACTTTATTTAATAAATCCAAGTATTTCCTCTGTTATTTTCGTCATCCTGGTACAAAAAGCCTTGCGGTAAAAGCATTCATGTGTTCAGCTGTTCACCGGTGAGAGGACCGACTGCCTCGCGCTGCCTGAACGCTACCTTAGAATAATGCCTTAAACTTGATTCTGTACCCCCACAGAAAAACGTGTTGATGCTTTGTGTCTTATCAAATTATAGAAAATATCAATATCTCGACCCAAGCAGAAAAAAAAAAACATTCTATCTTTCCAGAAGCGCTTGTTTTATGTCTCACTGTGGCTGAATCTATCAGCCGGGGTCAGAATTGAAGCATAAGTTTGACAGTGTTCATTTATTTTGGTACTTCATTACGCCGTTTTCTATTTTTGAATGTGCTGCATTTGGTGGGTCAGTTTGCCGAGTTGGTATACAGTATACTAAATGTGTATTATAAAGTACAGTATTGTGTGAGGTGTTCTTGAAATCTCTCTTTAAAGGCCAAGTAGAGAAGTGCCACAGAAACCCGACCAGTTGGCTTCTGTCGTTGTGTTGCTGTCCTGAATGTGAGCGTTTGCTTCTATTTACTCCTTTACCCTCAAGTTTTATCAACACTGTGAAACATCGGAAGGATTTTTACAAATCTGAGAGCTTCTGTTGTTTTTTTTTTAATTCATAATAAATAAAACGAGCACAGAAGCTGAAAACTTACAGCTGACTGAGCCTGACTCACTGCTTTCATATTTTCCTCTTGCTCATTCATTCTTTTTCTTTTCTTTTTTCCACGATGCGACCGCAGCACCGCCACCTCGCTGTATCTCCACCAGATGGCGCTGTAATGAATGAAGCAGCGCTCCAGCCACCGCCAATAAAAAATGTGTCCATATTTAAATGTTAATATTTTATTTTTCATTCATATTAAAGTCTGTGCGCAACCTTCCTTTTGCATTAGCTCGTTTGCTGTGTCACGTGCTTAACAATAGTGCATGTGTACATTATTACGCATGTTATTATAAAATCATCCCGTTCCTGCGCGTGAAAGCGTTCTCAATAGTGTTCCGTCTGGAAAAGCAGGTTACATCTGCCGGATGCGTGACGGTGCGTGTGATCTGCGCGTTTTTACGCAGGCGGTGGGGCTGATCTGATGGAGCTTGTCGGTGCTATTCTTTAATTCTCTCTCTCTCTCTCTCTTTCTCTCTCTCTCTCGTGACCCAATGAGCAGATTTTGGGAGCAGCGATGCGACGTGTGCGCGGAGCGTGGATTTAGGGTGGACGTCAACATTCCGCTCGCCTAACTTTGGGGGGGAGGGATTTGGGAATGGCCTTCAGAGCTAGCAGCCGACCCCAGACCCGCTGTTCCGTCTGAAAACCAGGATCCCCGTCCGCGTAACGGCGCAGGATGATGTCACTGATAGACCTGGACGACGATCAGCGGTGGGTACCGACTCACGTGAACGTCACCGTGCTCCGCGCCAGAGGGCTGCGAGCGAGGAGCAAGCACGGCAGCCGCTACCTCTACGCCGTGGTCCAGGCGGGGAAGGACAAGCACGCCACCGGGCTGGTGGAGAGGGCGGACGGGCCCGAGTGGAACGAGGAGTGCTGCTTCGAGCTGCCCCCGGGGGTGCTGGAGGACAGCGGCCGGAGCGCGCACCCCAGCGGGGGCGCGCACCTGGTCGTCACCGTCATGCACCGGGTACTTATCGGTCTGGACGTCTTTCTGGGACAAACCACCATTCCGCTGGATAAGATATTCCAGGACGGGACGTGTCCCCGGGATGAGTACGTCATGTTTTCATTTGTGTTTATAGATGCACATTTTCAAGTAATGCATGTAAAATAGAAGTGAAAAGTACGATAACAGCTTTCAAAGTGTAGAAGGGGAGAATGTGAAAATGTAAATAGGCTCAATAGTACTCAAGTCTAGTACTTCTACTTACTTAGCCTAAAAGCCAGCAGAGAGGCTTTTAGCCCCCCCCCCCCCCCCATTCTCCCAGTGTTCCTGCTGTTAGTGTTGGCTCTCCAGCGGCTTGTCTGGTCCAAAGGATTTAAGAGGCAGGAACAAAAGGGAAGATGTTATTGGTGGACTCTTCATACAGTCTTATTCATGTCTTCTATAAAGCCTCCACATCGGTGGGGGGGGCTTGAGTTGTGACTGAGCATTGTGTAACCCCCCCTCCCCAATGCAAATGTCCAGATTGTGTGATATTCAGACATTTAAACCCTAACCCAGCCTCTGATTCGGGCTTCAAACAGATGTCACACATCGCCTGCTAAAGTGAAAGCAGGCTTACTTACGAGACTTTCTCTTTTCTTTTTTGGGGGGCTCCAGATGGTTCAAACTCAACTCTAAGGTGGGAAGAAAGGAGAAGGACCGAGGTGAACTTCAGCTAACAGTCCGGTTCACCCGCAACAACATGACAGCCAGCATGTTCGACCTCACCATGAAGGACAAACCTCGCTCTGCTTTTGGCAAGCTCAAGGATCGCGTCACGGGGAAGAAGAGGGGGGACGTGGAGTCGTCCTCTGCAATTGTCCCCGGCCGCTACGCCGCTTTGTCAGGGTCCCTGGGGCAGCCGTTCGGGGAGGATGGAAGAGGGGCGGACGTGGAGATAGCGGAGAAGGGGAGCAAGGTGAAAGATTTCTTCAAGGGAAGGCTGAGCAAGTCATCTGACACCAGGTCCTGTTCATCGCTGGCTTCAGACAGTAGCGTGTTCTCCATCGCCGGTGATAGCCCCCCGCCCAGCCTCGATCTGCTGTCAGACCCTCCCAGCTCCCCCATCTACACGAGCAAAGTGAGAGTGGACGCCCATTACGGAGACACAGACTTGGCTAAGAAAGGTGAGGGCTTGGTATGAAGGCTGTATAAAGCAGTACGTGTTTCATAGCAGCAACAGACCTGGACATGTGGATGTAATTATAACTCAAATCAACACTGTAAAAAATATCAGCAAAGCTTTAATCGTCAAATGAACACCAGGACTATTTTACATATAGTAAATAACATGCATTGTGTTCAATATACATGACTATTGTTTTAAATCTTAAATTGCAACACAACTGATCATTTACAGTATATAAGGCGGCCACGTTTTGACTAGTTTATTTCCATTCCCTTGATAAATGTTAGAGCTAATCTGACAGGCTGGTATACCAACATCATTGTTTGAAAAGTATTGTAGAATTGTACACGCTAATATCTATTGTATCATAGCCATTCACAGTGTTAGTACCTTTCAGCTCATTGTTTTGGTTTTATTGCACACAACTGTTTTTGTTTGACTCTCAGCAATCTCATTTACCAAAACTATTTGCATTTAGAAGCTACAAAAAAAAGCTGCTCTCCTACAAGAGTTTGTTGAAAGAAACTAGACTAAAAGCAGAGTTCATTCTTATCTCACCTCCAACTGGATCTGGGGGGGGGTCAAACTCAACGTTGCTTCCAAGTGTTATTGTGGTGAAAAAAGCCTTTACTCGGTTGGCCTCTAAAAAGCCAGTGTGTTACTAAGCCACGGTGAATGTTGAGCCAAGATGGTTTTAAAAGTTGTGATTGGCCAAAACCGAAAATGAGAACATCAAAATCAGAAAATTCTGAAAATTCTAATTCCCCTTAGAATACAGATTACATTTTTTAATATTTATGTATTCCTTTTCACAAGCCAGTCCTTCCTTCTTTCCAACAGTGCTCACCAGCCAGCACACCACAAGAGTTCTGACTCACAAACGAGCCTTCAGCGACGAGGCTAGCAAGATCACAACAGCCTTCGCTCGACAAAATCCTGCCGTGGAGTCTCTCAAGGGCCAGACCATGACTCAGTCAAAGTCTTCCTTGTGTATAAATGGAAGCCACGTCTACGACTCTGAGCCATCCACACCGAAGAGCTCTGCTGCCCACCCGTCCAAGATGGCCCTTCTTGAAAAATGCTCCCCGCTCTCTCTCTCCCTGCAGAACCTCACCAAGAAAAGTGAGGACAAAGGTTCCTTTGCCGATAGGCGACGCTGGTCCTTTGACAAGACGAAGAAAGAAGGAAAGGATGCAGAAAAGGAAGGTCAAACATCAACTGCTCCAGTTGAGCAGGCTGAAATAGGAGGCCATTCTGAGCAGCCAGTGGTGCCAGATGTCCCCTCGTCTGTCACTACGTTTGATAAAGGGAGGAAGCTGAGAAAGTCATTATTTTCTGGAGGTAGGAGCGAATCGCTGCCGACTAAATCAGACGTGAACCAGGCTGCTTCAGCATCTGAGGGGAGGCTGAGAGGCTGGTTTGGCTCTGGCGACTCCCAAAACAAGCCAAGGTGAGTCGGCTTGTCTCTCGGATCTACTGTGCTTGAAGAACGTCTTTGCATCCAGCCACAAAAGAGGCCTAGATCCAGTTGGGTTTTGTTGAAATCAATATTTGTTCTCCTGCTTACTAGTTGGAAAATGGAATTGATTTACTTTATCCATTTTACAACCATGCTATATCATTACCTCATGCTATATTTCCCACAAATGGCACTTCAGCATTTGCATTTCCTCAACCAATGTGACAAAGATCTGTCATTGTGGTTTCGAGAAATGGTCCCACAAAAGGATATACAGACATTCACCCCTCTTTAGCGTGACATCACCCAACAGAGTTGCTGCAGAGGCAGATCTTGAATGGTCTTCCACGGCTTCAATGCATTTTTTTTTCTTTATGCTTGATTCTTTTGCAGATGTTTTGCTTTTTGGATTACATTTCTGTTAAGCCTTTTCATCTACTGACGCAGGTAACAGAAATGTCCCACTTTGTTGTGGAATATCAGCTTATATTTTGGTTATTGTACCCTATGTTCCTCTACAGGCTGGAAGTTTCTCCTAAGGTAGAAAGCAGCTCAGACGCGCCCCCTACCCTCACTCCTTGCTCCCCTGTACCCCTCCAGTTCTCCTCTCATCCTGCCTCCCCCTCCGGCCATGTGCCACTTGATGATCACAGTCACACCAATCCCTTTATGACCTCTAACTCTTCATCCTCCATCTCCCCTTCCAACCCTTTCCCCTCCCCAAGCAACCCCTTTTTTGAGGAACTCATAGCCGAGGAGTCTCAGCGGTCCCCTCCTTTTCCTCATTGCTCTCCCTCTATATCATCCGCCTTTCACGACACTAGTGAGATGCCCTGCACCCTCAACCCTGTTAGTGATGTCAACCTTACGAATAGGATTTACAAAAAGCGGGAGCGTCCCAGGCCAATGCCTAGACAGATATCACTTCCTGCAATATTACCAAAGACAGCTACGCCTAACGTCACCAACAAGTCTATTCGACACTCTGAGAGCGTCGGAGAATGGGATGACTCGTTTGATGCCTTGGCCTCTAGCAGGCTCAATTCGCCCAAAGGTCGTTGTCTTCAGAACCACAGGGATGCAAAGAAGCAAGCGACACATGAAGAGGAGCCTCCACCTTTGCCTCCAAGGAGACTTTTGAGAACATCAGTGAATGAGATATACTCTGATGGCTGGCTGCACCGAGGTCAAGAACTAGCTGTCCACAAAGAAGCCTACCTCCTCTCGCAGACCGGCGCAGCCTCACTGCAACGTGGAAGAGAAGCAGAATGCAAACGGAACAGTGTGTCCCCGGGGCCTCCTACAAGCATGAAGGGCTCGGACACCCTGAGTGTTCCCGCTCAACCACACACAACGACGACTTCCCAGGGAGACTTTCCGGAAGAAAAGTTCAAAAAGTTCAAATATGAACCTTTGGAAGATGGAACAGACTTTTGGGGTGGGATGCTATTTGAACAAGACTTATATGGGCGTGTATGTCGAGGAAACTACAGACCACCTAAAGTAAACAATCGCTTTTTAGCTGTTAATGCTGAAGAAATGTCTAGAAATCAAATTCCATCCATGAACTCAGAACGTAAAAAGCGTAATAGCGAGACGTCTCCCTCAGGCCTTTTGGACTTGTCACCTACTTCCCCCCCAAAGCCAGATGTAAATGTAATAGATATTACAACCACTCAAATAGAAGAGGCGGAGTCCAATCCACCTGAAGCCACATGTCACAACAATAATGTGTCTTTTTCACCCACTTTAGGAGACTTGAACATGAATGAAAATCACTCTGATTTTAATTTTATTGATTCTGATTCTTCTCCCCAATCGGATGTCATTGATAATCTCAAAGGCACCAGTAGTGTTGCTGAAACTTTTCCAAAATCGTTGGATATTTCACTGATGGCTGCTTACAATGCAAAGATAATGAACGCACCCCAGGGTGTGTTCACGCTAAAGGATACGTACATACGTGAGATGAATTCCTCCTTTGAAATAACCGCATTGTCTGACAAATGGTGCAAAGTCCCTCTGATTTGCAGAGAGCATGGCCAGGATGTTCAATGTGAACTGAATCCCATGACCCCACATGGTAATTCCAGGGCAAACAACAAAGACGTGACTATTTTGTCTGCACAAAATCAAATATCCAATCCTGCTGATCTTGAATCCAGAGCAGATATCTCAAGTCTTGATGACTCTAAAAGGGAGCAGAGGGATTTTGATGATAATGGAAACACAGAAGAAAAAATGGATATTGCTGTCCGAAAGGATTCATTTTCTGGTGCGGTTAGTGCACGCTTTAGACCAAAAGCTCTGTCCCGACAGAGCAGCGGCGGCAGCTCGACCTACCAAAGCAGGAGTGGCGACGGAGAGTTTGAACAGTTGCTGTCCCTCGTTCAAAATATTTCAGAAGACGGCGAAGGACCATTTTCATACCAGCCCACGAAATCAGCCCTTTCGACCTTACTGGCATTCAATAAACAGACTCACTTACAAGAAGATAGCGCCAAAAAAGATCGAACAAATCACGACAAGTCCAATTCAACAACACAAGTTTCTTTAACAGTGGAATCACCCGAAATCAGTTTTGAGGACCTTCATGCAAAAGTTTCACCAATCTCAAAAACCCCTTCATTGACTTTGCGAGAGCCTGAACCCGCTTCTCCGTCCATCCCTTGCAAACTATCTCCAGCAACTGATGCTCAGAGTACGCTCCTCCCTGACCCTTTCTGTTGCCCCCAATCCATACACCCCCCATGCATGGAGCCCAGCACTGGAGCTAGCGCTACTCTGGCTGTGGCCCCCTTCACCCCCTCCTCCTCCTCTACCACTCCCACCACAGACCAGCTCGTGGTCGATGCACGGCACTCACTTTTGCCTGAGGAGACACATCCAGCTAGCAACCTGCCCCATCGAGAGAGCAGGTGAGAATCCTCACTCTCGAAACTATATGAAGAAGTTTACGAACTGTAGCCGAATGAATAGCAGACATGATTTACACGTAAAATACAAAACAAATAAAGCATTTGTTGCTCTGGCTGCTTTGTCGACTGCTGCCTGGCTTGTTTTGGTTTTAAATATATTTATGCCTTTTTTAGTTCTGTCTTTTTTTGCAATCCAAAGTGGTTGGATGATACTTGCTGCGTTGCTATTGGCTTTGCTCCATCTATGTTATTCATCTCATTTTTCCACATGTTGAAAAGATGGTATGCATTTATTTATTTTTTGCATTAGCTCTGCCCAAATTTATGTATTTTCTCTGCTACTTCATCCACCGTATACATTATTGCCAGATCAGTCTGTTATCAAGAACTAATACATGCTTTTTCTTTCTCCCGTGGCAGGATATTATATTCCTAGAATAGAGATCATGTGATGTATACTCAGAAATATTGACTGCAGACAGTCAGAATGCCCTTGAGGTGCAGAGGATCCAACATTTCAAGGAATTATAGATTTTTTATTGCGTTACAGTGGTTGGGATTTCATCCTCTCTAGCGAGTCACTTCAATCACAGTGCAGCTGTGTTGAAATACTAGTGCTCAACTCTCTACCTCGCAGATCTCATCCAGTGAAGCCATTGACCTCCAGCCAATCAGAGAAGAAGGAGAGCCGTTCGGTTCTCGAGAAGCTGAAGTCTACTATCCACCCCGTACGGATCACCCAACAAGTGGCAGGAGAGCCTGAGCGAAGTCAGGTATTAAAAAAGCTGACGCAAACATTTATATTCTTCCATGTACAAGTATGTAAAGTATGCACAGTATTTCTGCACTTTGCAGAAACAATGTGTATTTTTGAATCTTACTGTGGCTGAACTAATACCTCGGTGAGAATTTGGTGTTGAGAAGCAGGAGCAAACATTTAGTAATCTGTCACATTTGGAAAAACTGATAGCAATATTTGAGTATCAGTTGAATATTTAAGTAAAAATGTAAGGTATTTTACTGGTCTTTTCTCTTCGTGTCACCGTACTGTGAAGGGAAATATTGTGTATTCTACTTTTTGCTCCGTTACATTGCATTTATCTGACAGTCGTACTCATGCATAAGCACTTAGGAAATGCTTTTTTAATTTATAATATTTTTAAATAATTTGTATGCATACAAAACTCCTGGCCTCAGCCTGTCAAAGGGGACAATCAGCTGCTTTTCATTCATAAGCAGAATAAGGCTGAGACGATTTTAAATTGTGACAGCATTTCTTAGTATTTTTTTATAGAAATGATCCTAGAAATGATCCAAAAATAAATTTGTTGAAACCGCAGGGAAATTGTTATGAGGATTATTTATTTGTTTTTTTTTATTTTACAAGAGGTACTTGTGTTTTCAATGCGCTGCTGTAAACAGAACTGCTTTTCGGTGCAGCTGCTCTTTGTACCAACTCCCTGTTGGACAGAAGTTTCTTTCAACCCTGGAGCGAGAAATGCTGATCCCATGACTTCTCTCAAGTGTGGCTAAGTCCTTGGCCTAGATTACAGTTAGTCTTTCTAGAATATGTTTGTGTTCATTTTCTGCAACAGTCTGAACATTTTCTCTAACAAGTGAGTCAGAGAATAGGCTGATATGAATAGATTAAAATCCTGGGTTAAAAAATTAAGAAAGAAAAGATTTGTCACATCTTACCGCCACGATTCTAACCTTAACGGAGGTGTGGAACAAACATCCAGTCTGTATGCTAAGCTAACTGTCTCCTGGCTGCAGCCTAATGTTGAATTCAAAGATATAAGCGTGTTATCAGTGTTTTCGTCAGACTCCACTTATATTTATGTCTCAACCGCTCTATCGCAGGAGGTGACGGTGGAACGCTTGGCTCAGTACCAGCATCTGACCAACATGGAGCTGATCTCCCTGCTGCTGCAGCAGGAGATGGACACGCAGAAGCAGCAGGTGGCATCGGAGCAGCAGGAGGCGCAGCTGCACAAATGTGAGTCCGAGCTGAAGAAGGTCAAGTTGCAGGTTCGGGACCTGGAGGACTACATAGATAACCTTTTACTGCAGATCATGGAGCAAACACCCACACTGCTTCAAGTGCGCACAAGACACAAGTAGCAGAAACTAAATGAGGACCGCCTTGTTGATGTAGATGCAGTATTACCCAACATGCATGCTGGTTACCGTCCCATTGTGGCCTAAACAGAAAACAGAGAAAAGCACCATGTGAAACTGTAGATGCAAAATATTATTTTGCACATGCTTCATGGAATAATTTTAGGTAGGCAGCTGTTGTCGGTTTAAATGTGTTAAGACCTTCCATTAATGCGCCCTTTGGGATTAAACTAGTTGTAAGAAGCAAGAAGGAAAAAAAGAAATTGCAGAATAAAACACTGCAATTTAAATATATAAAAACAACATTTTGTGGTAACAATAAGCAGTATTCACGTATGTGCCAGAAACTGCTAAAGAGGCTAAAGAGGCTTAATGCTGTACTTTGTCCTTTGCTTACACTATTATGCGTTCAGCAATACTTGCTTGTAAGACTGATCATAGCCCTTTCTGGCAAAAAGAAGGCTCTATATTCCCTCTATTTTATTTATTTGTTATTATGTAATTGATATGATTTAAATATTTAATTCACATGTTTTGCTTTTTGTTTTTTTGTTTTTACTTTTTTTAATCAATTTTCGTTGAAATAGCAACATTTTACTGTTGAAATATCAATGTAGCATTAAATATGCAAGAAAACTAATGTAGACTATTTCTATAAAATACTATTCTCAAAGAACACTCTAGTACCACTGTAGCTACTTGCAATGTGTCACATGACCACATAACTGTACTGTAATAAAATTAAGTGCACAAGAACCAAAGATTATACGCTTCTTCTGTGCCCTTCTTTCTTTCTGGTCAAGCTTTACAGAAACTGCAGAGACTACAGGGATTCCACAGCATGTGAAATATTTGCTGGTCTCCACTAGAGGGCACTCTTTGCTGTACGTGAATGGGAACCTGCAGATCGAACATGGATCTTATAATTTATTTATTTTTTAATTCTCCACAGACTCTCAATCTGATATACATATTGAAGTAAATGTAAAAGGAATTTACTGCATTTGTTTTTGACATTAATGTCAGATTGTGAAACACTGAAATTAATGAAATTCAACTGTAAAGCGAAAATTGAAACACTTTGTAATTGGCCCAATGCCACCACCTCTTTAAATGATTCTGGATCCAGCTGTGGATCTGCATGATCACAATCATCCAAATATAATGAATAATTAAATACTTCTGAAAATGTGCGGTCACAAACGTGAATTGTTTGATGGAGGACATGTTTATTAGATGTGATTATTAGATTAGATATTAGGGCCGCACCTCAACCAGATCCTTGAAGCTCCGGATCCATCGCCCGCTATCTTTCCCCAACATCAACCCGAACGGTTACGCAGTAGCTTTCACTTTATCGATTATTTGGGATGTGTAGTCATGCGGTTCAACTTTGCCAGTGTTCTTGCCAAGGCGAGGACTACACGTCCCAGAAGACAACGCGGTTCGCCGCTTCGCTATTTAGGCTTTCGCATTTGAACGTAGTTCATTTCCACTTGAAGCAGATCCGCTCATGATCCGCTTCATGAATAAGTAAATAGCTGTGCGTCATGGCGGAGTCTGCAGCACATCCCGTCTTCCAGCTCGGACGAGCCCGCTACGACCAGGTGAGTCCTCGCTGCCCCCCCCAATAAACACGCGTGAGGAAGACGCGCCGCTCCAGCTGATCTGATCCGGATGCGCGACCTGCGCGCACGTCCCGAGTCGGAGTTGCTGCTGATCCGCGGCTCGATTCTCCGCCGGGAACCATTTCTCTCGCCTCGTGACGAACTTCTTGCGAGTTTTATTACACGTTTATGGAAATGAATTTGTTTTAATATGAGACACTTTGAACTTTCTAATGAAATGTCGCGCATCGTCTTGCACATGAGCCCAACGCGAATCACACTTTTAACACCCTAAATATATTTTCTTTTCTTTTTTTTGCGTGCTTCCTGCAGATTGTTGCCCAACCTGTGAGTGTCCTTGTTCCTGTCTGGAGCCCATTACTCAGTTTTCCTTCCTCGGACATTAATTTATTTGCATTGGACAATGTTGACAGCTGCTCAATGCAGGAGTTACAGTCTAAAAGCTAAGGCTCCTTCTGTTTTAATAATTATTTACCACCGGTGAGTTTAAAGTCCATATAAACAAGTTAACTGATATTGTTGTGGCTGTAATTATTATTAAGATGCAAAGACACTTGGAAAAACAATGGATCAGTCATAAAGCCTGGGTCATTGTCTGCTGGGGGCACCGGCGCTGGAGTCAAGGGAGTCAAAGTTCATGTTTCTTGTTCGCGATTCAAGGATACAACAACAAAAATAGGCAAACAAATGACAATATACCAAAACGGATCCCAAAATATCTCAAATTCATGCAAAAGGACCAGGAAAACATGAGAGAGAAACAAATATAAAAGAAGGGAACTACTTTACAGCCTTAAATAATCACAAGACAAGTGAAAATGAGATGCAAAATGAAAAAACGCGCATGTCGTGCGACACAAAGACCTGAAACAGCGCAGAGATATAAAATGGGGAACAAACAGGGACGCAAAACTAAACGTTAACAATAAAAACATGGACACCAACCCAATCCCCGAGACGAAGGACAAAGACCCACAGATTATTTTCATGCTCCTCTCATGTTCAAGTTGTTTAAGATTTGACCCTCTTTTGTCTTTCACTCTGCAGCCGAGGAAATGTGTTGCTCAAGGTGCCGTAACGCTTTCAGCTCCTGATGCCAGAGCAGTTAAAATTGGGTCAGTCCTTGGATCAGCACGAATCTCTCTCTCTGTGTCGGCGCTCCGTCGCTGCTAGTCTCCCCGTGGACTCTCCGGGGAGCGGAGACTCATGCATATTTAAAGAAGGCTCCTCACATGGATCCTCGCGCTGCTCCACCACTTTAGGACGCAGCACTGCAGCACAGGAAGGGGAGATTCATCTCCAGTCTGTCTGGAGGAGGACGGAAAGTTGTCATTTCATTTCGGACCTGGTGCTGAACAGATCGTTGGCGGGGAGGAATCCGTCTCTCGGTTTCCCCCGCTGTGCTTTCTGCCCTTCATCGCTGATAAACATCTCCGTCTGGAGCTGCCATGTTTTTCACCCGTCTGGTTTGCCAAAGAGATTCCTGGCATCAACTACGACTAGGGGGGGGGGGGGGGGGGCTTTTCACACTGTTGGCAGGCGCACTTTAGCAATTAGCATGCCGATGGAGCCGTGGAAGAACAGCAGAGCGGTAGACGGGATGCTTGACCGGCGCTTTCAAGCCCCTCATGTCAGATAGAAGGCGTTTGGGGAAAATCCACCGTGCTCCGGTTATTCAGCCACTTGGGAAAAGCTTAACTCGCCCATTTGGATCATTTTAACTGCGGCGCAGGTTTGCGTTCACCCGATTTAGATTTCCACGAGACTTAAAAGAGGGACGAGGCACGAATGAGAAAAAGTAAATAGCAGGTTTTGCATTTCTGGATTCGGATAAAGGGACGGATGCATTTTACTCTGATTTATTTAATGACTAGTCGAGTTATCAATGAGACATAATTAAGATATAGAATGGCAGAAGATCCAGATCTGTGTTTGTCTGAGGAATCCACGACTGAATGCCATGTCTTTATGACTGAATTGCCCCTTGGGATAAATAAAGTTGTCTGAATCTGAATCTGAATTTACCTCTCTCCATTATTGCCCCATCCAATTCTATATATTATTCTCCCACCTGTACCCAATTAAAAACGCTTACCGGTAATCTCTTCCAGGGTTCGTTCCTCGGCCGTCTGAGGCACTTCATAGACGTCATCGACCCCAGCACGCTTTTTGTGTCCGAGGTACGGCTCTCGCATGTCAACTGCATAAACGGTATCAATAGAAACTGAACAATCAGATATTATTTGAATGCCAGTGTTCGTGTTTTAAGAGCACCAGAACCCAGTTGTGTTTACTGGATTGCAGCTTGGGCAATGTCGTTATTACAGCCCGGCTCAAACACCAGCAGCCGACCCATTTATTAAAATACAGGAATGACAATGCACCCGTTCATTACAAATGCACAATGAGTGTTTTGCTCGTTGCTAACATAGATGTTCTGTTAAGGCTCATAATTAATGTGTAATGAAGGGAGTGGCCGCTTTAAGTCATTTCAGGCTTTGCCCGGCTCCACTCTCGCTCTATTTCTATGGCGGCCACCATCATTTATATTCCTAATGGCTCTACAGAGAAATAATGGTGGCATTACAGCAAATGTGTGTCTCTTTATGTATTTATTTTATTGTCATTTTACAGTCTTACTCTAATTATGTCCCTCTTTGAAAATGTCCCGTGTGCGTAGAAAGAGTTGGCGAGTTGCATCAAACTCCTCGATGACTACAAACACGGAACTCTTCCCTCTGGAGTCTCCGATCATCAGGTTCGTCCGCTATAATTCCATGCGTGCCTAAAAAATATAACTACATACGCCTAACGTACAACTGCACTGCTTACCTGTGCAGCTGTGGGAAGCCCAGAAGGTCAAGCAGGTAAGTGACACGCCCATCATGAGCCATCCGGGTTGCATGCACCCCCAGCCATCCAGGGCTTCTGGCCTCCCGACATCATGCTCTCTGCACACAGGCCATCATTCATCCCGACACGGGAGAGAAGATCTTCATGCCATTTCGAATGTCAGGTACGACCTCAGATGAAGATCTTCCTCACAGAACGTTTCTCCATTGTGCGTCGGCGGTTTTTACGCTGAACATCATTTCTCCGCTTGCACAGGTTACGTACCATTTGGGACACCGTTTGTAAGTCGCACATCTAATTCATACGTTGGCTGTTTGGCTGCAGGTGAAATGAGACTTTGGACTTATTTTGCCCACAAAATAAGCTCTTATTCCCTGGACTCATTTAGGTCATTGGTCTCCTCCTTCCAAATCAAACTGTGCTGTCTACCATTATATGGCAGGTACTGTGAATACCTAACATACTGCAAATCCATTGCATTTATTGTACATTTTGAACATCTGGTAAGCAAACTCTCCATCGATCTATCTCCTTTCCCCGTCTTCCCATTTGTTTCCTTTGCTCCACGGAATCCACTCCATTTTCCTCATCCCTTCCTTCCACACGCTCTTTCCTTTGCTCATTCTTGTAATCTTCTCACCCCTCCCCTCTTTATCCCATCTTTCCTGTAGTGGCTGAACCAGAGTCACAATGCCTGTGTGAACTATGCCAACCGTAATGCCACAAAGGTAGAGGAACTATTTGCCGTATCTACGTGTAGAAGTTCAGATCGTTCATCCACTCAGATTTTTTTACGTACATTTTTACTCGCTGTTTTTGTTGTTTTATTACCATTAAAATGTGTTTAATGGATTCTACATTTCCCATTCAAGCTTTTAAGATTTCCAATCAAAATTCACAGTAAAAACATGCAAAGAAGTGAAACCATTTTCCTTTGGTTGCCCTTCAGCCTACGCCAACCTCAAAGTTTCTGCAAGGCTACGTCGGAGCTGTGAGCAGTGCCGTTTCCATCGCAGTGAGTCTGCCCCCCCCCCCCCCCCCCCCCATCACAACCACTGCCCATTTCTAAAGTGTGCCACACACCTAACGCACATTTCCTGTTTTACCTTGATCTCTAAGGTGGGACTGAATGTGCTGATTCAAAAGGCCAACAAACTGAGCCCTGCCACCAGAATGATAATACAGAGATTTGTCCCCTTCCCTGCTGTCGGTAGGAACCTGTGAGCCAGTTGGAGCCGACAGTAATTATGTCCTGCTGGTGTTTGAACATTCGGCTTTGAAAATCAAATCGGTCTCTTTCTCTCCTCAGCCAGTGCAAACATCTGCAACGTGGGCCTGATGAGGCACACCGAGCTGTCTGAAGGTGTCGACGTAATGGACAACAACGGGAACGTGGTGGGATCCTCCAAAATCGCTGCAAGACACGTGAGTGGCATTCGCCCCTTCGCTCAGCCGAGGCGACTTATTTGACTATTTTCATATATCTTGCTGTTTTTGAGCGATTCTTTTGTAATTTTGGCTGTTAATATACGACATGCCGCTTCTGTCGCTCGGCGAGTTCAGCGGCCGTCCGATTTCACCAAACACAAAAATCCTATTTGACCCATTTGAACCTGATGTGAAGCGTGTGCACAATGTTCTCGCGTCTTCCCCAGGCGATCATGGAGACCGCCTTCACACGCATGGTCCTCCCGATGCCGGTCTTTGTTCTGCCCCCCATCATCATGTCCTACCTCGAGAGGTTCGTACTTGAATATGCAACTAAGACTGCAAGTAAGGCTATGTTCTCAACCTCTCGGTCTGTAAAATGTCTTTGTCTTGTTTTTGTCCTAGCAGCTGTTCGTGTTTGTTCAGTTCCCTAGAAAGGAAGGATGAAGAGTAGAGCAGCTAATAAGATAAGAGCGCACCTCGCAGCAAAGCTCTCAGTGCTGAGCGCTGAGCAGGAGGTGCTCAGTGACTGTGGGACTAGAAAGAGAGGCAGCACATTCTGGCAACGAATCAAATTCAAAAAGGGAAATAATTTTGGTTTATTTTTAGATTTCTTCGTGTTTTTCTAATCGTTTTTAAAGTACGGTACACTTTTTATTTTTTTACGCAGTAGCTTTTTATATCAAAGTGGTGGGATGTCAGTTCTCCTGCCGCTTCAGCATAATGTCCGTTAATGACTCGTTTTCATCCAGCCTGGTTTTCTGCGAACCAAAAACTGACTCGACGGCTGCAGTTTGACAGTTTCTGAAGCTGTTTCTGGATGTCTGCTCATCAGCATGAGGCTCTTGGGTCCATGCAGACCCTGTCAAACCAGTCCTCTCTACTCTGATACATTGACAGGCAGCTGAAACGTGTCTCTACCTGTCTGGTTGGACAACCAGTGAGTGATAAAAATAAAAATAATTTGTTTTGAATTCATTGGATGAATAAATATTTGATCCTGCATAAGTGGCATTACTGCCGTCACAAAACAAACAGCCTCTAAATAAATGATTAGTTTAGCGGTGAAGCTGCTTTAGAGACTGAATACGCATTTTGCTAATCGACTGCAGCTAACATGCTGCAGCACGAGATGGTTAGCATGTTTGCATCAGGTAGGAAGTCAAGTCGCAGCCGGAGAGGCAATACAGCCGGTGTTTACGCACAGAATTAAGATACCTGTTTCTATGGCGACTTGAAATAAAAACTGATATCTGGACCGACTCGTGAAACCCAGAGCTGGAACTTTTCACACAGACAGTCTCTCACTCGCACTAATTATGGGAAATGGCTCCCCAAAATGAACACGCATTTTTTTCTTCTTCTCCAGATCCAAAAATAACTTGCCGTCACTGTTCCACACAGGAGGCTCACTTTCTCTTCCATTCCTATCTTCTGCAGGCTTAGATTTCTGCAGAGCAACCGCAGATTGATGTTCCCCATCCACAGCGTTGTGTGTCTGGTGACCTTTGCCCTCTCCCTGCCTGTGGCCATCAGCCTGTTTCCCCAGATGTCTCAGGTATGGTGAAGCCTCGCTTCGACTTCTTCTTCTGCTGCTTCTCGGTCAGGTGACTGAGGGAGCAGCTGGGAAAATGGTCGAATTATTCATGCACTACTTGAAATGTACAACCCCGGTCCGTTGAACTCTTATTCCAGATGTCTCTTTTTACAGCTAATTAAAAAGGCAAAGTGATTTTTTAAAGCTCATAGATAATTTCCCTTTAGCCTTTTCTTTGCATATATGTGTGTGTGTTTTTTTTTTCTTGCAGATTGAAGTGTCTCGCTTGGAGCCAGAGATTGCCATGGCAACAGATTGCAAGGTGGTGACCTACAACAAGGGTTTATGATGGATGCACGGAGTGGAAGAGGAGCAGAGAGGATGGATGTCGTGCAGCCATGTTTCACAAACCTTTTACCTTTCAACCTTTCGACCTTGACGCTTTTATAGGATTCCTTCTTCGTAGTGGAGCCAGCAGATCATGTACTAACCCAGGCGTTTATTTTTTAACAGTTCTCAACAGTTCTTGTTCTACATTTTTGCTCTCCTTGCAGTTTTAAATAACAAGGCGACTTGTGTATTTAAATATATATATATATATATCTGTATAAAGAAATTATTATATATTTACTTTAAAATCAGTTTTCTTTTACTAAAATTATTTTGTATATTATATGGAGTTTTCCCACACACGGGCTATGTCTATGACATGTTGCCCACTTGAGTCGCGTTATCACCTCATCATAGATAAACTTTTATCCTTATAAAAATGCGTGTGAGGAATAACACAAGACTGGGCTATTGAACAGTATTCTGCAGACTGCGCTGTAGATGTACTGTATATCATTTTAATCACTGTTTAAAGTAGTCATTGACAGTTTAACATGTCAGGAATCTCTAATGTGAAGCAACATGCATAATTCTTTCTACCTTGATTTTATATTGTCTGATACTCTAATTGTTGTCCTATCCTAGAATATAGGAAGGTTATTTCAATCTATTGCTATTTCGTAAACCACTGTATTCCTAATGAGCCATTGCTTTGTATAATATGAAAGTATAATATATATATTATACTACCTATGATAAACTGGTATTTTTTAATACTTTGTAATGGGCTACTACATTATTATAACATGTTTCTCAAACAATGTTATAAACATATGTAGAATTATATAATAAATACCTTTGCTCCTGTTATTGTGGTGGAAATGTTTATTTCTGGAAGTGTTACACCTGTTAGAATATTTTTTTTTCATAGTGCAGGCTTAAGTGTTTTTCCTCTACTTGAGGCTTTCGAAATGATCCATCATTAATTGCTATTTTATCTTTAGATTGGCACTGATCGATTAATCAAACCTATTATTTTAACTTTACTCATATAAAAAGTGATTGATTGATTGATCTGAAACATTATCGAAAAATTAGAACCGTTTAATCTCTTTTCCTTTTCAGATGGATTTGCGGCAGCTCCGGTCTCACTTCCGGACGGATGTTTGTGGGACGACAGGTCTGAATGTGCGGTGTGATTTCACGCGTCCCCACTAGGCGGAGCTGAACAACCATACTACCTGCTGACTGTTTTAGAACGCAAGCGTCCTGCAGTACACACGCCGACCACGTGAGGGCGCCACATCTATCAAACGACACTAGTCAGGGTTGAAAGGTAAAGGGTTTGTGAAAGATGGCTGCTCCCCTGCACGACATGTTTTCCTTCTGCGTGGACCCTGACACAGTTGCCGCCAGCGTGGATGTCCGATTTATAGACAATATTAAGGTAAGATGATTTAGAGTTCTTCTGTGGGCTCTCAGCAGAAGGCGCTGCTCTCAGAAAGTACTGGACGAATCGGCCTGGCGTGTGAACGAATTTGGCAGAATGTTACTGATATTGAATTCTTATTTTTAACTTTAAAACTAAAAATACATCATCCTAAAACAACGCCAAAGAAGAGGCTGGGATGTGCGTGGCGGAGGAAGTAGCTTCATGGCTAGCAGTTGAAGTTAGCATCATTTTTTTGCTACCAGGCTGATTGAGATACAGAGGAGAGGAGAACAAGCAGGTCTACAATGTATTCAGACATAATCCAGTCATCCACGACATTGATATACAACAGGGACGAGCCCACTCGTCGAATCACATTATTTCCGTCAGTGCTGTCATTTAAGAGGATTCTAAATGCATCCGTCCATCCATCGTCTGTGCCTGCATCCTGCATCCTGCCTCCTACAGACCAGCCGTGATAGTATGAGGGCAAAAAGCAAATTTACTCCTGTAAGCATCTCTGCATGCGCCAGAGTCTCTGACATGTTAAAGCATGTTCGGTTCCCATTTGTTTAACTTCTATAAGTTTGTTTTACGGCGCACCGGCGAGATAAACTCACAGGATTTAGACATTATACACGGTTGTATTTAAAAATCAAGATTTCCCACAAAAATTTGGTTTCACACAAAGGTAATGTTTTTTTTTCTTGTTCACATTTCAGGGCAAAGGTCTCTTTGCTAAAAGGAACATCAAGAAGGGAGAAAGCGTTTTTGTGGAGCGTCCTCTGGTCTCTGCCCAGTTCCTGTGGAATTCTTTGTATAAATATATAGGTGAGACATCAATGCTTGAACAAGTGATGCACAGCTTGGATTTATACGGACTTTATAGCCCCAATTTCTTATGAATTAAAGGATAAATAAAATGACGCAGGATAAAGGCGTGTTTTAGGAGGACTCTGATGTTCGGGCTGATCTGTTCCCTCTGCTCTTCTGCGTTCTTGCGTAGCATGCGAGCACTGCTTATGCGTGTTTTAG
Source organism: Brachionichthys hirsutus (assembly GCF_040956055.1). Lineage (NCBI taxonomy): Eukaryota > Metazoa > Chordata > Actinopteri > Lophiiformes > Brachionichthyidae > Brachionichthys > Brachionichthys hirsutus. The sequence goes on from NC_090902.1 coordinate 3,953,301, forward strand.
GAGGACTCTGATGTTCGGGCTGATCTGTTCCCTCTGCTCTTCTGCGTTCTTGCGTAGCATGCGAGCACTGCTTACGCGCTCTGGAGACGGCAGAGGAAAATGCGAGGAGACTCAGCGGCATCCCTGAACTCAGCCTTCCTCACCCGGAGCTCTGCCGTGTTCGGCCGGAGCGGCACCAAGCCTGCCCCCAGTGCCAGGTTAGTCCGGCGGCGTTGGACCACGCCAGACCCCCCCCCGACCTCACCGCTGTTGGATCAATAGAAGACAGTGACTGTATTGGCTTTTGAACATGTCGAGCTTATTGATCGCTTCTACAGACCAGTAAAACCATCTGGCTTTGTATTCTTTACTGACAGTTGACCATTGGGGATGAGCTTAGAGTCTACTTGCAGTTTTCTTCTTCTTCTTCTTCACGATTTATGTCCCTCATCCCAGCAAATAATTGTGACGCAGCGACTCTAAACGGTAGTTGTGAACGCTTATCGATGTAACGCGGCCTCTGTCTTCAGGTGATGTACTGTAGCAGCGAGTGCCGACAAGCTGCGTCGGACCTGTATCATCGAGTTCTGTGTTCGGGTCCCTCCCAGGAAGACCCTGACCATCCCGTCAACAAGCTGAAAGATGCATGGAGGTGATTTTTATGGATATTCTCCTTTCAAATCCTCATGAATGAGTTGAAGGCCATTCAGTCACTTCACTGAAGGTCGCTTGTCTTCTCCCCAGGAGCATGCATTATCCCCCAGAAACCTCCAGTATCATGCTAATGGCCAGAATGGTAGCTGTGGTCAAGCAGGTTGGTATTACTATGGGAGTCTGTGACATTGCTGTCGTCAACACAATACAATCCCTCCAAGGGACAGATTAATAAAGTATTGTGTATTGTGTTGTCATACATAAGTTGAACTGTGTATCAAGTACCTAAAATCATGTATATGTTATATATTCTCAACAAATAGTGAGCGTGAGAATGTCAGCACAGCATCGCGAGCCCTTCGTGCTTAACAAGCAGAAGTAAATGATGGATTTAGGGAAGCTTACAAAGTAAAATGCTACAAATGACATCCTGTGCTGAGTTTTGATCATCCTTTAGGAGAGATTGGGCATGTTTATCGAGTATAAATTGGATACTAAAATGGGGAAAAAAAGAAGCACCATGAGTCGGTGGCTTGACTGTTGGCGATTATTGGTTATGTTGCAAAGGCCAAAGACAAAGGACATTGGAAGAAGCTGTTTTCGCACTTCTGCAGCCGGGCAGCAAACGAAGAGGAGGAGATCGCCCATAAACTCCTGGGAGAGCAGTTCAAAGTAAGTTATCACGTTATTCTGTTTGAAAGATGAGACTTTTCAGGCTCAAAGCGTTTAAAGTCGAGCAAGTCAAAGACTCTTTATGCTAATCACAGATCTTTACACGATTGCTGCTGCACTTCTCCCTTGACGGGGGTGGAGTTCCCACTGTGGCCTCTTGTTCTGATGAAGCGTATAATCTGTTATCTAAATGCGATTTCTATATGTCATTGTTTCTATAGGGGCAGTTGGCCTTGTTACACAACCTTTTCAAAGCGGCACTTTATGATGAAGATCTTAATCGGGTAAGGAAGAACAGCTGATCTCGAACCGCTTCTCATTTCTTTGGTTAAATTAAACGTTCAACATTTTGGGTTAATCCGAACCATTTTTCCAGTTTGGTATTTTATTCAGTTAAATATTTCCTTTAGTATTTCATACTAATGAACACGAAGTCGCCCCCTGGTGGTCGGATGCTGTACATGACATGAACCTCTCTCCCTCCATGTCGGCATACCTATTTAAGAACTCCAAAGTATACCTCAAACTTTTCCCAAAGATAGAAGTCAATTTCTCATTGATATTTGCGCCCTGCTCGCGATCCTGTCTGGTGGGTGCATGGATGGCCCGGATCCGCTGCCTGATCCAAACAGCGCAGACTCCACCTTTAAACAATATCACCGGTGCAACATGGTGGTGATCATTTTTGGCTTCATTTTTACGGAGATGTCAGGGATCACGAGACGGGGATCATGTGACTTGCCAAATAATTTCAAGCGCCGAGCCAACACTATAAACGGCGCCGATGCACTGGATGTTGAAACATGGAAACTGATGTTGTAGCCGACTGTGACCTCTAGGCATTAAAGGGGTTGAATAAGATCAATACTCCTCGAGCACAGATCAATAAACACAGATGTGATTCTGTTGCAGTGGTTCGCCCCGGAGGGCTTCCTCTCTCTGTTTGCTCTTGTGGGGACGAATGGACAAGGCATTGGCACCAGGTAAACACTTGACTGTCCTTCACCCGAATCTAAACAGGCCCAATGCTCAACCTTACTTTGGTTCAGGTCGTGCTCTCGCTTTGTCCCCCCCATATTTTTCTATTCAGTTCTATTTCTTCCCGTTTCAAATACAGTTCCTTAAGTCAGTGGGTCCATGCCTGCGATGCGCTGGAGCTTCCCACCCAGCAGAGGGAGCACTTGGACTCTTTCATCAACCGGCTGTACAAGGACATTGAGAAAGGTCACAGCTTTGTCTCAGTTTTGCAGTATTATAAGAGTAAATTATTTTGTCTCACTAGTCATAATGTGTGTGTGTGTGTGTGTTGCTTTCAGTGCTGTAGTATTGACACCACTACACTGCGGCTGTTTGTATTCACCTCTGGCCAGATCTCGATAAAAGTGGGAGTTGTGCATAATCGTCTTCTCTTTCTCTGCAGCAACGGGAGACTTTTTAAACTGTGAGGGATCTGGACTTTTTCTCCTTCAAAGCTCATGTGAGTGGCGATGATGTGATATAAGTGTGGTCGCTTCATTTCAAACGCCGTTATCCTTGCTGTCGGCTGTGTCTGCTGACCCCTTGGTTTTTGATCCCTGAAGGCAACCACAGCTGCGTGCCCAATGCAGAGGCTTCCTTCCCCAACAACAACTTCCTGCTTCAGCTCAATGCCCTTTGTGACATCAACCCAGGAGAGGTCAGCTGACACGGCCTGGGTCTGGAGCGATAAATTCTGGCCTGGCATAGATGAGACGAAGCATCCGTCGCTAGCTTTGTGCGCTCCCTTGTCAGCGGGCGTTAGAAGGCTGAGACTTTGAGGATTTGAGTGGGTTTGTCAAGCTGTCAAAAAGATTGAGAAGCCTTGCATCTGCACGGCACAAGTAATGTCACAGCATCCATTCCACTTTCACAGCAAAGCTCTCCTTTGAATGCTCGCTAAGACAAGAGAGCTTAGTATACAATAGCATTTTATTCATAGATGGAATGACATAGCTGAAATGTCCAGGCTCAACTTCTTCCAGCTCATTTGTTTTGTTTTTTTTTGCTTTGTTTGTTCTTTAATTTATAGGAGATCTGCATCAGTTATTTGGACTGCTGTCAGCGGGACAGAAGCCGACACAGTAGACACAAAATCCTAAGGTAAGGATCTACAATACCTTCACTAAGCTACTTGAAATGGGTCATCCTGCTCCATCTGCATCAATAAAAGCCCCAGAGATCGATCGATCTCTCTCTCTCTCTCTATATATATATGTGTGTGTCTCACTAGTCCACATGACGTCTTTTGAAATATAGTCCAGCAGCAAGTTTTTTTTTAGCAAGTCTTTGAGATGATTAACATTTTCACTGCATCCTGTGACAATTAACAGCCTCAAAAAGCTGCCGAGCACTCCCAAGTTAGAGGTGTGAACGTCACATCAGGTGAAAGAATTAATCAAGTATTAATTAAAGTGGTAAACTCACATATGCTGGCTGCTAATGAGCCACACGTCTTCAGAAACGCAGAGTGTGAAATTCTTCAGATGAATTTAACCCCCGGGTGGAGGTGCAGCGATGTGACTGGTGGAACATTTTCCTTCCAGAGAGAACTACCTGTTTGTCTGCTCGTGCTTAAAGTGCATCACCCAAATGGAAGAGCTGGATGTGACATCAGAGGAGGAGGAAGAGGAGGAGGAAGGCGAAGCAGAGGGTGAAACGGAGGGGGACGAGTTGGAAGATGAGATGACGGATGTCTGATGAAAGACTTTCCCTGATTGTTGTTAGCTATTCCCGTTCCTGTCGTCGCGCTAAGCGACCGCTGATGTTTGGAAGAATAAAGATCCCAGGAAAAAAAAAGTCCTATTATCAATAAAAATAAAAAATCTAATTCTTTATTCAATTTTACATAGCAGCCAAGGAAACTGGTAAATCAGATATGTGTGAGATATTGTGAAGATGGGGATCTATTTTGTTCTTCATACTTCAGGGTTTTCTTGTTAAGTCAAGAGCCGTTGACCCCATTTTACCCTCAAAGACTGCATGAAAAGGTTCCGAAACACTTCATCCAATATGGATGTAAACCTTCTACCTTAGGATAGGACAAGATAATGCCCATCTTTTTCACATTGATCAATACTGATATTTACCACCACGTATAATTTGGTGCCAGTTTGAGTATCCTGATAATGACTGAGGCATAGAGAATTCATTATTTTGCAAGTAGAGTTTATTAAAAAAAAAAACCCAATCAAGGCAGGCATTTGCATACATATTGGTTTAGAATGTATTTTATCATAAATACTTTAGTCTTAACAAAAGCAAAATTAGCTTGTTTTGCAGTAGCTTAAAGTAAAGGCTACTGGGATGGTACTTTTTCGGCTTATGGAAGTGATGGCATAAATAAGCGAGCCCTGGCGGGACAAGCTGAAAAGAAGTATAAATGATGATGATCTTTGTGAAAAACTGTTGTGATGTACAGCCACTTCCCACTCAGTGAGCGAAACCAAACAGAATGGTTTAGTGTGTGAAGGAGAGAATCATGGAAGCAACAAAATGGGATAGGATCCGGATTTCAGATGAAGCGGCTAAGAAATTGAATGATTGAATAATATGGAGAGTAAATGATAATTGTCATGTTCTATTGTTCATGAATAATTGTTAGCCTCATAGAATATTTGCCCCTCAAAGGCATTGGCTAAGACTTAGGCTATTAGGCTAACAAAATATAGGTCGGAACAGGTTAAAGTTTGGACTTAATCTTGACAAAAGTGTCATTTTGATCCGGGACTTCCAATTTGCGGAAGTTATAAAATAAAATAATAAATCTGCTAATGCACTGTGTTTGGCCTTGTCTGAATCAAACTCTCTTGAACATCTGTTATTTTTGTACTTCCGAAACAAGGAAAAGTGAGGAAAACAAAGGTCGTAGCTTCTTCTGTTTTCCTCAACTTTAATGTTTTGTACATGATGATGCCGGTTGGCCGAGGAGGCTTATTTATATTCCATTGTAATTACGGTCTTGTCATATGGGAGGCATCTGGCCAGTGTGTAAATATTGGTTGGCTTTCATTGCATGATCTATGGGATTATATTAAACACTTCCTAATGCATTATGGAGACCTTGATTCTTAAATTGCCTTGTCAGAAGCGGTCCTTTGTTGGGAACTGCATTTCAAACCTCAGTTCCACATGAGTGAACCTGCTGCCGCCGCCTCACTTGAATCAGTATTGCAACAAAGACTAATCACAAATCCCAGTATTTTCACTTACTGGACAAAGATTAGAAATATTGAGTAATCCCAATGTTCTCAGGAGGCATTTAGCGTTGTGGAGCAGGAGAAGATGGCCGAGTAACTCACAAAAGTACATCTTAAATATTTAGTCTCAGCAAACCAGAGCCTATAATTTGTTGTTTTTTCCACTCCGGCATAAAACATCGAAATTGCACGTCCGTTAGGTCATTTCGTTTAGACACCTCCTGCCCTTGCAACAGAAGATTGCACTGGTAAAATATTTGTTCAGCCATTGCATATTAACCACAAACCTTTGGTCAAATTGTCTTTCTAAAGGGAGTTTGGGTCTTAACTAATCATCGCTTTTTATGGCTCTTGCTCTCCAGATAGCCTTTTGCCGCAGGCACCTTTTTCATGGGGCATGGGGAGCGAGATGCCCCATTTGATAATTTACTCTATTTAAAATGTACTTAATTACAAAACAGATTAAAGAAGGTTTTCTGCTGCTGCTACCTGCTAGTCTATTGGTGCTCTCGCTGACATTTAGTACAGTCAAATTGAGGCTCTTCTGGAAATTCTGGATAAGAATCAGTCTACAGTAATGAATGTTTTCAAAGTATATTTTTCCCATGTGCCTCCAGCCATCTATCGTTGGTGTAATTTGTATGGATATTTTTTAATTATGTTTCTCAATATACTCTATCCCCAGTTGTTTCTGCACTTGCATTGCATGCTAAATCACCCAGAATCCAAAAAGGGGAAAAAGCAACAACAAAAAAAACCACACACACATTTTGACCATGTTTGCACACCTCGATTCAACGTGGCAGGAGGTCAGATTCCAGGATGCATCTTCATCTTGAATAGCCCCCCCCCCCCCCCCCCCCCCCCATCATTGGCGGTCATCTTCTGAAACCATGCCAGAAAATGCTGCAAGAGTTCTGTAGCTTTAAAAAGTGGGCTCACCGGAAGGGCCATACTCTGGCAGACACAACATGTGTGGGGCACAGACTTTTCAAAGTAAGAAAAACCGAGAGGTCAAACAGTCTACTCCAAAAGAAGAGGCCTGAATAGAGCCTCATTTGAGGGCAGAGAGCGTGGAAAGGAAAAAGGAAGTGGAACAGAGACAGAGTCCTTTATTCAGACAAACCAAGTTGAAAATATTTGGCAAATATTTTTAAATGACTAATGATAGTAAATCGAAAGAATATAAGTACTCTTGCTCTGTAAAGAAATACACTAAGTTAGGCATGTGTAACCGGATGATTGGAGTTGATTGGGCAGGCAGGTGTGGGAGGGAGCACCTGTGGCCCATTTGCCACTGATTGGAGGGGAGCGTATATAGGTGCTTCCCCTCCCTCGTTCCAGGATCCTCATTTGTGTTTTCCCCGTCTCGAAGGCAGGTTGGCCGTATAGGCTGTCACTGTCTTGCCTCTCCTTTTCATTTGTTAGTTTTGTTTGCAGGGTGTTTTTAAGAAAGTTTTTTGAGTGTTAAATAAATATTTTGAATTCCTAATGCCGTGCTGGTCATCGCTGTGAGCGGACCTGTGGTTGGGGAAACCCGCTAAAACGTGCTGGGAACCAAAGGAATGAAATAAAATAGCTCCTGAAGTGGCGTTGTCGGCTTTGGCAACAATTGTTTAGCCCCATATGCCCAACGCCACACATGCAAATTACACTAAACTAGAGGTGGTTTGAGTGAACAAAACGGCAAAAACAAGCTAGAGTCTCAATAACAAGCGTCACTTTGTCCCTGAAAACACGTGAACTTGTGTCAGTGTTTGAGGTGTCTGGTGCCATCTGGCAAGCTCCTTCGAACAAATGTGTGTGAGAAGCCAGGTTTGCCACATCCATTAAGACATATAGTCAAACACTTAAAATAAAAAAATAAAACCCTGTTAAATGCCACAATTATGTAAACACAAGCAAAATAGCTCTCACAAACGCATATCTCCCAGAGAAGTGCCTGGCCTGGCTAATGTTAACTTGAGCCAATGAATGACATTTTGTTGCTACCACAGCCCCCCGTTCTTTACCTCAAGGGGTTCGCCATGTGCAACAGAGTTCGCTGGTAAAGGATGCACAAAAGCATAAAACTAAATCTTAGAGACGATGACCAAGACGGTTTTTTTCTGATACATTTCCCCCCCAGGACGTTAAAAGAATGTTAGTTTTGATTTTTCATTTACTCCAAACCCCATTCTGAAAAGGCTGCCCCCTTTAAGTATGTTGCTGCCCCCTTTAAGTATGCCTGCTAAGCAGAACACACAATGTGAAGACATTATTGAAGATACAACTATCACGTGATCTCAAAATGTTGTAGATTTGGTGGGGAACTGCTAAATTACACTTCTACGATAAGTAGTATTGATTAGCTCCATGAAACTACTGTTGACTTATCCAGTGAGGTTAAAGGTGGACTGTGTTGTTATTCCTTCTAGTGCAAAAGTTGTTTTACTATTACCCGTTGGTCAGAAGGCGTGGGAAGTGAAAAGCTTGTTTTTGGATTCAAGAAAAGTGAATCTTTTTGAAAACAGACCCCATCTGGAAGCAATCTCTAACCTACATCAGGACTGTTCAGACTGGTTACCAGGATGGATACCATTGCTGCCTTGGAGCGCGACTATAGAACGAATGTGATGAACGATTGCTTCATGTGAAATCAGCCAACCTGATGTAAGGTAAGGAGTTTAACTCACCCTGCATAAAAAGAAATACAAAAAAGAAATAGTGTTCAAGAGTAAAACCATGACTGCTGAGCGACCTGTTGGTTTTTCTCAGAGTTTGAGGTGTTTGGTTCTTCTCTTCAAATCATTTTAACACACAGTATGTAGTTCCAAACCACTGCTCAAGGTGGTTTGTGAAAGCCACCAGTGACAATCGGCTGAATTATTTATATCATTACTGGAGAAATATATTTTTGATGTGTTTAGGTCCCAGATAAGTAGGAGTACATTTCATGCGATCTCAGTTTTCCATATCCTGAATTTTATTTAAGTGATTAGTTGCCATCTTGTTTCATTGATAAGCATACTCACATGAAAATAAATAAATACATTTATGGAGTGTTTCTTATTATTCCTACCTACAAGAAGCACACATAAAATGAATGCTATTGGATCAAGCACAGAACCTCGTGGAACTCCATAGCTAACGTTAGCCTGCATGGAGGATTCATCATTAATATACACAAATTTAAATTGCTGTGTTAGTTAATGGTATGACATGCAACACAAATATATAACATGGCAATTACAAATATTATTTTTTTCTAATATAAATAGAAAGTCGTTTGTATATTTGACTAAATTGTCTCTATGCTGTGATACACTCTAAAACCTGAAGGCAAAGGGAAAAGGCAATGAAATGAATCTCTATTAAGAAGAACTTGGCTGTTAAAGTAGTTCGAATCCGACTAGGGGCCTTTCTGTGAGGAGTTTGCATGTTCTTCACGTGTCTGCGTGGGTTCTCTCCGGGTTCGCCGGCTTCCTCCCACCACCAAAAACATGCAAATTAGGTGAATTGGTAACACTAAATTTGCCATAGGTGTGTGTGGCCCTGCGATAAACTGGCGGCTTCTCCGGGGTGTACCCCACCTCTCGCCTTGCATGCTGAGCTAGGCTCCAGCACGACCCGATAACATACAAAGTGGTTAAGAAGATGAATGAATGTTGCACTGACATATGAACATATTATTACAAAAAAATGACTACCTCATTGTTATTATTCCCTGAAATGTAATTTCTCATTATTGGCTCTGCTGTGGAGGTTTCTTGTTTGGGATATTTGCTCTTGCGTGGCTGGCTTATTAATGTTCTTTTCTTTCCATCTATCAGTTGGGATTGGAGACCTCCAGGACATGTGTTTTCTTAGATCTCAGATCTTGAGAACTTGCATAATAATAATAATAATAATAAAAGACCATTGTGCTGTGTGTGAAAGAGACCAACTGTGAATTCCTGCATGAATTCTTGAAGGTCAAGCCAGACATTCCCACTGAGACTGAATATGACCTGACTTATGTAGGGTAAGTGAGACATTTGAAACACTTCTATTCAGCTCCGTCGCTCACTATCTCCTTTTCACATCTCTCGCTGGACGTTCAGCACGTCGTTGCTAGATGAGGGTGATGCTTTGTTTTAGCCGTGGCATTTTGAAGTTCAGGAAGTGACCGAAGAAATCGTGTCCGCAGCTTAATCTTGTTAGTCTGAATGGTAAGACTGCCAACGAGATAAATTTGTGAGATGAGACATCTTTCAGTGTGAGGAGCTTGTTGATGTGCTGTTCATGCCAAAGGTTACACTTAGTTATAACAGAAATCTTTTCTTGCACTAAAAGCCACAGGCAATTCAGTGTTATTTAGACAGTATTCTTTATTTAGTTTTATGTAGGGTGAAAAATGAAGCACACACACAAAGTATCTGCAATCATGTTAATTTGTTCACAGCCTGCTGTTATAAACTTAATAACTAGTGTATATGGTAAGAATTATATAGGGATTGGTATTGTGAGAATTATGTTGATATTGATACAGATACTTATTGATATTATTGTTGATACTTCCGCTCTTATTTGGTCCAAAAAATTACAAGTTTGTTTCCCTGAGACATAAATAAGCCGATTCAGAGGGCATCATATGAGGAATTACGTGCCAGCTTTACGATAAAGATAGTCTCAATCTGCTCAATAGTTGCCTGTTGTAGATGTACATTTGTTTAATTTTTCTTTTACTTATGATTTTTCAGTCCAAAACCAAAATATACAACACAGTATCTCAACTTTTACTGAAGCAGGGTTCTATTTAAGGCGGTGAAGGAACATTGCACTAATAAGAACGTCAATTCCCGTTTGCCTCTTACACTGCAATAGTCTGGCAACTGTTTCACGGGCGCCGCAAGTATTTTGGCTTCCATGAGTGATGACAATGAAGTAACCATTCCAAGATGCATGTTCTCCATATTTGAAAATGGCCCCTCGTCGGTAACTTTCACTTCTCCATCCCAAATGGCATGTTCTGTGTGCGAAAGTGAGCCTCCTCCTACCTCCCTCCCCCCTCCCCGCCGCCACTGCCTCCTTCATCACTAAATACCCTCAGGACACGCTTTGACCAGCATGAGGGTCGGAGTATTGATGCTCCTAACAATTTCCATTGATTACACATAAGAAAGACCACATGCAAGCCTCGGGTTCACACAGCCCCCTATTTACGATTACAGGGTTAAATAATGTGCGAGTTTCATAATATATAAAAACTACATAATTGCCCATAACATGTTTTTTCATTCATTAAAAAAACAATAATAAATACCTGATTTAATTGTTAGACTTCGTGCTGTCAGTAAGGCAAATGAATTACTGAAATAATAAGAAAAACGGCTTTAACAAACAAATTAGCATATTTTGAATCACAATAATGTTAGCTTCATAATCCCTTTGATGTCTTCTCAAAGAATGAGCAGATAAGACATTTTTTTTATGGGACGCAACATAAACCCCTTCCACTTGTGTCAAAACTATCTGGACGACTTAGTTTCATGCACAATAATAATAATAATAATAATACATTTTATTTATATAGCGCTTTTCTAGAAACTCAAAGTCGCTTTACAAGTGTACATAAGATTAAAAACAGCATTTGTACATAATCAGCCCAGGTGAATGACTTGTGCTTGTGTCTTACTATGACCCTGAAGCCCCCTGTTAGCTGGAATTGAGTAGTTCCAAAAAGTTTCATGACTGAGCATAGATGTGGCAAAATCCACCAGGACAGGAAGTCGGATTTACGCACAAGCTGGGAATGTGATAAAGGCCTGAACCTCCGTGGTGAGAGATCCACCTGACAAATCGCATCCGCGTCACTGTAACTCTGCTTGTGGCTCCTCAGGAGGCTTTTTAATATTTTGTTAACTTAAACCTGTTTAGTGTGACAGAGGATGAAGGCCCCTGAAGTGACAAATGTTTCTCTAATGTGATGGGAAGTCATTTTTGGGTGAGGAGGTGGTGGGTATTTTTTGGGTTGAGTAAGAGATGCTCTGGTTCCTTTGAGCTTTTTTCTTTTCATTGTAATCTCGAGCTGGTGGCCTTTTCCTTCTTCAGCCACTAAGGTTTGTATGTTCATACGGAACATTAATCTGTTTCAGAGAGCAAATAAAAAATGGTTCAGCTCTTCTCATGCTCAAGGTCGTAAGTTACGAAAACAGTGACGTAAGGTTATTTCAAATTATTGGGCGTCGTGGGTCACTGATGCCTCAAGCAATCTGCTATCAAAAACCAAACAGTCCTTACAGGCTCAGGAAAAGTGAGTCTTTCCACCTTTTTGGAAATAAAGTACCCTAATAAGCACTCAAAAAAGAGCTTTTAGCTTCATGGAGTTACTGCTGCTTAAATCTAATTTCTTGTGGGAATTATAAAAAACTGTTTTTGGCTATTAAACTGTCTTCAAAGAAAATAGCCTTCAATACACCTTTTCAGAGGACGATCGGTTTTCATCTGCTGACTGAACGAGTTGAATCACAGGTTTTTAAGCACTGCAGAGTTTGTTCAATTGTAATGGGACAGCTTTAGGATGGTGGAGGAACAGGGCAAAAAATAATAATAATAATAAATAAATGAATAAAGGCTTCTTTCATGATGCTGGCGGTCTGTTTGTACGGCTGGTTGAAGAGTCTCGGGACACCACAGGGAAATGCATCGGACCTCCAAAGGGACGGCCCAGCGGGGAGTGCTGGCAAACTGCCGGTTTGGGCGGCTTGCATACCTTACGCAACCCCAGACCTCACACAAACGCAACATCAACCACAACCACGGATGAGCAACCGGCTCACAGTTGCTTCAGGGATTTCCAACCAGAATAAATGGACATAATGGCTTATATTTACTCAAGTTACTGTAATGAAGTAACAGTTATGTGTTTCTATGCAATTGAGTAAAGAATACTTGGAAGGTTGTAATGAACTGGTAAAAAAAGGAATCCCTCTCTTTGGTTTGATACACTCTCCTTTACCTATTTGATCAGCACACTGGTTATCACTAGCACAGCTGCAATGTAGAACTGTTACTTTGAAGTTATTGACATGAACCTCAAAGATGTCAAGTTATTCAACTTCAGCGTAGTTGGCGCATTATGGAGTAACTATTCCTTCTGCCGAAATACAACTCGGCTTACATGCACAGGAGTATCGAAGGTATCATTATATCCAGAGACGGTCCATCGTCAGACCAACAAATACAACCTGGAGGGAGTGTATTAAGATACCCAATAAAAACTCAGGAGAAAGCGTATGTCCTCTAAAGGAACTGTCAGTAATACTACTTGAATTATTGGCACATAATTAATTTCCTTCCATTGTTTTATGTAATTCATATGGGCCCCTATCCAAGTATGTATGTTTTTTGTCTTAAGTGGCCTATTGTTATTTTTCATGCTACATGCAAAATGGTAAAAAAAAAAAAAAAAAGGTCTGGAGCATTGAACAAATTTAGAAAAAAACAAGACTGTTGTTCCATTCAAATAAATACAGTACATAAAAAGTGTGTACTAAGCAAATATTGGAGACACATGTGAATTAATGAATGAACATACTCCCTATTTTCCAGTCCACGCTTTTTTATTTTACACACATGCAGGAAACTGCTGAATTATAGATGCAGAAACAGGAAATGCCTCCCTATAGCCGCTGCCACTCAGCCTCTGACCTTGCACTAAATCAATTAGCAGTGCCGCAGGCAATCAGCGGACCTCCTTGAATGTGCCCTTAATTTATGAGGGCCTCTTGGACCTCTCAACAGTCTCTACCTGATGGGTGGCCACTCCTGCTCCCGTTTTCACAAAGAGGACAGTCATTTCATGCTGTGCAAATCAAAGAGCAGTCGGGGTGACATCGTTGTGCTTCCTCTGCTGTGAAGCATCCTGTCCTGCCCGTAAAAGGCTCTCTTCCGTGTAATCAGGAGGGTCCTGTTCCACTTGGTGACCACTGTGCACATCCGTTACTGTGTGCTTTTTCATTTGTCCTCTCTCGCGTTCTGTCTTTTATGGTGCGGCTGCAAGGCAGGGCTTGTTGTAAAGACAAATGGCTGCACAATTTTCCTGGCAGAAATGATTTAGATGGATAATGCTTATCCATCTAAATCATTCTTAGAACCTACATAGAATTAAATAATGTTTAAGTGAGCTCAGTATACTTTATAACTGACTTTACAGAAGCTCCTTTTCATGCTAACAATTTTCAAAATGTACCAGAATTCACCAGTAAAGGTTGAATGAAGTCTACTGGTGTGAGGGAGACTTACTCCGCTGGGGGCGTAGCGGTGAGGGTTGGGTTTAGGTTTCTGATGGGGAGGATTTGGTTGAAGGTGCGAGGCATCCTGGGTTGAGGTGGTGAATGGGTGGAGATGGCTGACAGCTCTTTCTGAATTCTAAAGACAGCTGGCGGCAGAGAGAGAGAAAGAGAGAGAGAGAGAGAGCATATTGGAACTTCCACATTGATTGGTTGTGACTGGATAAATGGATGATGAGGTACTTAAGCCTAAAATAGCGGTTAAGTTCTTGTGACATAAAGAGCATGTGCAGAGATACATTTCCTCTTGTCTGAACCTTCGTTTTGCAATTGTGAAATTCCAAATATTGTTTAATGTAAATATATATATATATTTATTTTGTTGTCTCTGTCAGTGTGTGATTCCATTAGTTTTACATAGTGTAAGCCTATCTGCTGGTTTTCCATGCACTGCTCCGAACTTCATCCTGGGTTGTTTCCGTTTGGGGAACCTGACACTCGGTGGAGCCTCCAGCCATTCAGTGCTCATCAGCAGGATCAATGCAGCATCTGTCTTTCTCCCCCTGAGACCCAGTGGTATTTATTCCTTCTCCAATCGAGTGGATCCTGAATCTTCCCATTCACTCTCGCTCCCCAGAGCACACGGGGGGGTACATTTCCCATGAAGATGAATAACTCTGCATGCTATTCATGCAGTGTATGGCAGCACAGTTGTACCAGGAAATGCCTTAATGCATATGGTTCCGATTATCTCACATCATCATGAAGAGTGGATGAAACTTGGACAGGATAGCTTCTCCTTATACCTCCCTGTAGGTTTCCACATGCATTGCTTAGTGTGTAGTGGTTTTCTGCATTTAACTGGGACTGAAACTAATTTCTCTTCGCTGTATTTGCCTGACCTGGCGGCACGGTGGCGTAGTGGTTAGCGCTGTCAACTCGCAGCAAGAAGGTACGGGGTTCAAATCCTCCCACCTCCAAGAAACATGCAGTTTAGGTGAATTGGCTACTCCAAATTGTCCGTAGTGTATGAGTGTGTGTGTGTGTCACGCTTAGCTTTGAATTTAGAATTTATCAAGTGTCTCTGACGCTCAGCGAGGGAAAAGAAAAGCAAATCCATTAAAAAAAAAGTATCTATCAATTGAGATGACGCGTTTGGCAACAGCCTTGGTTTAAAGAGAAAGGACTTCATGCTTTTATTCTCAGGAAGGAAATGTTTAAAAACGGGACTATCTTTCTTTCTTGCTAACCTGAGCACATAACCACTAAATGTTCATGCCGAATATCCGTCACTCCATTTTCATGTAGATGTGAGAACCGCTATCGTCTTGCCTAAAGCCACTTTAAACTAGCAAAAATGTGTCTACTTTAAACACGGGCTTATCCTTAGGTGACTCATGCACCAAGTCCGCGCCGCATAATATGCGGAGACAAGGTTGAAAACGAAACAATGAAGCCTTCAAAACTGCTTCGGCACATAGAGATCAAACATCCTGCATTAATAGACAAGACCTTGGAATTTTTTGAAAAATAAAATGGTGAAAATGAAGGAAAGTGGAATTATTGAGACCACAACTTCAACAAATGTATGTGTTATGGTGAGTAGATAGTGATGTAATAATCATTTAATAGTTATCACAAGTGCATAATATAAGATTTAGTGGTTACAGTTACAGTCCTATTTGTTTTATATTATAAATTACCCTCCACGGAAAAATTGCCCGGCATGAAACCAATCCGTGGCAGGAAAAAGGTTGGAGACCCCTGAGACATATGGTGTAATATTCATAGAACGACAGGTCAGGAGAAGCAAAGTGAGACAGTGCCAAAAGTCCAGCTGAATACTATATTTAAATTAACTATTAAAACGTAAATCATTAAATTAGAACAGCTTTTTGCTTGCATTGCGAACGGCGTCGATGCAGAAGGCTTGATGAGGGTTAACAAAGTATAATAGATTAAGATTAGATTCCCAGGAATAACATTTCTGCTGAGCCGCTTGCTTTACAACCAGCATGGGAAACAGCCGTGGTTACCATTTCGACCTTTGCCCTCACTGGATTTTGCCTTTTAATTTGGCTGATAGTCTTTTTCCCGGGGGACACATATCCACAAGGCATGGGTAACATCAATGAACCCGAGTTCAGGTCAGGTCAGTCTTAAAACTCGATTTATTACGAAGACATGTGCCTAAAAATCATCTCCATGTTTCATTGCTACAATTGCTACCTTTGTTAAGGTTTGCATTGTTGAATGAAAATGTCTCTTTTTTTAAATCATGAATTATCACCCAGATGTTGGAATCTGTCTGTTTCCCAAAACTAGAACAATCGATGTTATCCAATGTCACTGTCACCACAATCCACTCAAGTCCCTTTACTTTCAAGCAACCTGAATTTTCCAGTTGCTTGAAATCTATATTGCTCTATCTTATATTTGTGTTTGAGCAGGGTAGATTTCTTAGATGTAGGTTAATTCCCTGAAAACTGAGGTTGGACAGAAGCATTAAGCTGATCTTTCCAGGTCAACAAATCTGTGCTAATTATCTAAAAATGTAGTTGCATAATTAACCTTCATGTTGCATTCAGAACTACTCGATTCAGGTTAGAAGAAAAGCAGCCCACGCGGTCATTTCAAAGGAGCGAGCCTCTCTGGGCTGGGGAGGCTTTGCAGTGCTGTGTTGGCCAGCATTTAAACATTTTCCAAAAGGTCACAACTGCTTCTGGCGAGGCGCTGCATTGGCCGATCAAGTAAATGCACACCACACCAAACACAGACAGTTTTTTCACACAGTTGACCTGATTCAATGCAATTTTTCCTAAACCTCATTATGTGAGCCATGAAGTCAACCAAAGCGCTATTCCATGATAAGGATGTGTTAAAGACAGTAAAGGAAAGGCTCTGCACCTTTTGCACATCTCAATTAGCATGGCCATGGAAATTGAGAAGTGCAAAAGGCGCATGTCAAAGTGTCTGCGTCTTAAAATAAATATAGTTTGATGTAGATTTATAAAACATTCCTGTGCTTTTCAGAGGCACATTTCATTTCCAAATCGTTTCATAAATTACATTATAATGTACATAATTAAAGATTTTTTAATCATAATTGTATTTTTATTTTTATTTTGAGGAAAAAAATAATAATGACGACTTAAGCATAACCTGAAAGGTTGGACATAATATTTGAGCAGAATGGCACGCTTCAAAAGCAGCATAGCTTCCCACACACACCTGCTCAATTCTCATACCTTGGAACAATGTCTGGTGAATGGGATAAACACCTATTGCGAATATAATTTTGCATTTATACATTTAAAGATGTATAGAAACCTGCACACACTCTTGTACACCAATCAGGTACATTTCACTGACAGCACTCACACAAATCTCAGGAGATGAAGTATGGATCTTAAAAGACAGGAGCTGTTGATCCAAGTCCCGTCTGATTATTTT
This sequence comes from Brachionichthys hirsutus, assembly GCF_040956055.1. Taxonomy (NCBI): domain Eukaryota; kingdom Metazoa; phylum Chordata; class Actinopteri; order Lophiiformes; family Brachionichthyidae; genus Brachionichthys; species Brachionichthys hirsutus. The sequence goes on from NC_090902.1 coordinate 3,970,525, forward strand.
TGGCCACCAGGAGTGTCAGGAAATTAGTGATAGATGTTCTTGGATAACCTTTCATCCCCCCTTAACCTGCCTCAGAAACAGATGCCCCCTTTCTCTGTGAGAGCCGGTGTAACCCGATCTTTTCGGAGTGTGCAAACCTTTCATTAATTACGATAATGACTGAACCGAGAGGTGTCAGAAAATGGAAGGCGCTTCGAGACGAGGCGAGGCGAGTCGGGAGTGGACACATATGTTCTTTATTCATCTGAAGGAATGAGGAGTCAGCCCACGCCTTTGTAGCTGTGTTGGTGTTGCAGCATGTGATGCCAATCTATTGTTTCTCCATTCAGAAAACTATTGGTGCCATCAGTCCATTGCATGCTGCTGGATTAATTCAGCATCGTCCTCTGTTTCCTCTGCGATTGCTTGTGCTGGGTTTTAAGACACAAGCAGGCATCTGCAGAGAAGTAGCATAACCTTCCGCGCAGTGTGCATGAGACGCACCATCTGTCGCAGTGAGAGGCAGCGGCATCACCGTCTGTTGAATTGCCCACCATGCAGTCTGGCATCATTTGAACACTGTTCGATTTGGCGTGGCGCTAGCTGTGAAACGCCCTTCTCAGATTGCTGTGACTGCACGCACCCAAACTTCCCTGCATGTTTGACAAATAGTGACAAGGGAGATGACTTTCAAGTCGACCTGCCGGCCCGCAGGAACCAAAACTTTATTCAATTTCGTGAAGCTATTTCAAATTATGAATAATCAATCTTAATCAATGTTCTGTGACGGAAAATAAGTTATTTCAGGTTGTTTGATGTCTGTCCTATGTTGACCCCCCCCCCCCCCAGCTGTAAGTGTCCCAGGGGCTCCCATAGAACAACCACCACTCTGTTCGCAATCAAGTACGGACGTGACGCCACCGTCCTGGGAGCAGCGGGATTCTTAGTCAACTTGAGGAATGTTTGAAGGTGTAGAATGAGATCCAGAAACGAGATTTCTTTTTTATTGCTCACTGTAACAATAAAACACACACACACACACGCACACACAAAAAATGCTTTCACTAAAATCCTCGATTTGATTTCATCACCAGATGTGCACAGACTGCCTGCTTTATATTGCTACCACTATTCTGTTTGTGCAGATGCTAAAGGAGAATTTACAGTTTTGTCATTATTGAAACATGATCACACCAGATAATGTGGAATCAGGAAAACTTGGGTTTATCCACAGGTCCATGTGGGCCAGGCAAATTTGATTTGCTCATAATTACTTTTCCGTTTTGTCTTGTTGAATCCTCTTGGTTGATTTGAATGAGCATGTCACTGTTTTCCCCCTCATGACCGACAGAAGAGTGTGTAATTAAATTAATGTAGGCTTCAAAAATCTCATTGAATTCAAATGTGAGTTCAGAGTTTGTGTTCTGAGCCTATTAGATGACTGCCAATGGCTTAAGAGGGTGCCGTCACACGTGTGAGATTAACATGATGAGTTTTTGCTTCGTTCGACGTGGGTGAATTTTGACCTGTAAAGATGCAGCCGCGGCTCACAGCAAAGATGTGTGGGTTTGACCCCACTTGGCTGTCATTGGCTGGAGTTGTCTTAATGAGCCAATGAAGGAGATAGCGACTGTTGTTGTGTCTAACCAGCTTTTATTGTTCTATGTTCCCCCCATTTAAAACAACAAACTGTCCCACGAGAAAGATTCTGCTGGCCGGCAATGAGTTGGTAGACAGGCACTGACAGCATCAGCCAACAACCAATCACACAAAGCCACCGCCAACTGGTTTACGTCTTGCTTTGCCCATTTTCAGGCAATCGCCTCAGAAGGCCAATTGTTAAAGCCATTAGTTGCACCTGGGTTTCCCCTACTAGACCAATGATATTCAGAAAAAGGTTAGGGGGGGGGGGGGGGGGGGGGCATTCGGTGACCCCTTGCAGATCCCAGACTGGCTCCAAATCTAAACCAGAATGAGGTCTAATAAGGCAAAATGGAGGAGCACGTGTGTGTGACTGGCGCCAGCGATGTGTCTGAGCTTCTAAACCTCCCAGAACAGAACAGAACAAATATCCCCCAAAACAAACAGAATATAGGTAGACAATAAATGGGACACTTTACTTTGAAGCAGAGGGAAATGAGGCCACTGCGCTTTGGGTCGTCATGCAGAAGATAGAAGCCTGCATTTGGCAGTGAGCGCTGCTTTTAAATGACTCCAGCAGATATTTACAAAGCCCCTCTTCATCACCCACTTTGGATGCTTTGACAATGATTATGGCTACAATAACTAATCCCTCATTAATGTTGCGTCCACGCCGCTCGGACTCGCTTAGATAGGAAATCAATGCAACATTGCCTGAGGCGAGACCTGAACGCTGTCCATCTCCCGTTCAAGCAGCACCTACTCTACGTATTGAGAGGTTGTGAGAGAATTAAGAGATCCTCGACATATCGATGGCAACTTAACACCCCTATGTCAAATTAATAATGCGCAATGAAGATGGGCTTTGGCCTGAGAGGTTGATTTATGCCACGGTTCTCATAGCGAACGCACAGCAGACGTGATTCAGGTCCCGCTTGGCTGGTGTTGGTTAATTTAAGCACGAGAAGGAAAAGTTTCTGCGCCCCAAATCCACTGGGAGGAAACCAAATACTTTCAATTGTTCCAGAGAAAATTAACATTTCCCCTCTAATTCTCTCTAAACTGTTGATGGGGGGCTTTTTCATTTTTGTGAAATAAGTAATGTTGATTTCAATTACAAATACAGTTGCACATTGCAAATATGCAATTTACCAAGCGATCCCCATGGCACTGAGCAACTCTTTAAATATTCAGTGAGCGTACTTCACAGCCCAACTCTCTGTGTTTAAGTTTACTAACTCCCGGGAGAGTCAGAAATGCATTGTGCCAAATATTCTCATATGCAATCTCGTTAGGGATTTAAAATTACAACTGTTGAAGCGTAAAGGCATTTTTATAGCTATACAGTCTTTTCAATTTGAGGTCTCAGCAAAAAAAAAAAGAAAGAAAACAACTTGGACTCTGAAGAGGCTTGAATTAATGTTCCCTGCACATCTATCTGGCAAAGCATTATGAGAAATCCGCCATGAATGACAGGGTAGATCAATGTAGCTTGGTCTTGGAGGTCTTTGTTCTGTCTGAGGCACAGAGTTGGATCATCCTTTTGGACCCCTGGTTTGCTTTATCACAACGCAGACACCACTTCTCCTAATCCAGCACGGAGACCTTTTGTTATCTTCTCCTTGTCAGCTTTGTTTAAATCACCCCGAAGCTCCGGTCGTTTGTTGCTCTTTTAAAGACACGGGATATGGGGAAGGCAACACAATCAGGAAAATGCATCCTGACCCACTGACAAATTAAGGGCTTCTGAACCATAAAGTGAATTGATGTGAAAGTTGAATTCTCAAAGAATCAATAACTATATGATTCAAAACAGTGAGCAGCTGTGAAAAATGAGCAGTGCAGCTCGGGTCGTCTGTGGAGAACAAGAACTCTCCGGGAGTGTTTTTAATTCATATAGAATTAAAGAAAAACCTTTGACACATTCGAGAATCGAGCTGTTTCTATGTAATATGTATTCTCATGTAGCAGGTTACAGGAGACTAATAAATATGACAGAAATACTTTACGAAAACCTCCTCAAGGTCCAGAGTAAAGCAAAACCAAAGAATATCTTTTGAGTGATACTCTATAATATTATTTGAAGATCAAATAATATGTTGAGAAATACTATTAGAATGTTACTGGAACATTGGTTAATGCTATAACATTTTTGCATTATCAGGCTGGAGTGAATCAGGGCTTTCAGGGCTGTGTGAACACAAAAATAGGATCTTTTCTAATCGGATTTGAGTCACTCATATTAATGATTGGACAAGCATCTGATTCATGGTCATTCGACATGACAGTCACATCAGAATTCATATACAAATTTCTGACATCACCAGCCAGCGACTGGCAGCAGCGGTAAATGAAATGACTGGAGACGGAGGGATGGCAGTGATGCAGCTGTTCACAATCTGCTCATGCAAAAAAAGGCATTGATGTCCACATGCTTGTGCTTTTTACGGATGAGTGTGTTAAAAAATGTGTCCCATCAAAAGAATCAAATCTGAAATGAGTAGAAACAAGGAGACTTGCAGCCTAAAATTCCCTTTAAGGTCATGATTTAATGTAAATCACTGAAGCGACATTATCGACCACAATGAAGAAAAATGTTGTCATTTGAGAATTGCAGTTTAATTAAGTTTAAGTAATGTCTCCATTTGTATTCTCCCTCTGTGTCAAAATGTTAGCATTGTCAAAGAGTAGTTTTACAAAGTAGGAATATTTTTATTATTAATATTGTTTTTAGTAGCCGTATTTCTGGATGGGTCAGAATATTAGAGCTAAGTGGCTCCTAAGGTGACTGAGTGATGTTGTGAAAGGGTTATTGTTTCTGATGGGCGGTGGGGTCCTTGCATGGTGGTCCCAGCCACCAACAATGCGTTAATGCGCTTTGAATCCTACTGCAATTTTATTTTATTCATTCACAACAGCAGCATTACAGAAACGTGCTTACATTATTAATGAATGTAATGCATATTCAAAAATGATCCAATCACTTAGATATCGTGTTATACATTTTAAAGACTATAGTTCCATTCCAAGTGAAGCTGCTGCCAGTTAAAAGTTTTGCAATGTGCAGGCCGACCTTTCAGCCGGAGAAATCAACTCGTGTCATACTTTATTAACGCCACGGCAGCCCAGGCTGTGGAACCCGAGCTGCGTAATGTCCTGCGCTGCGCAAACAGCTCCCACCCTCTCGGCAGTAGTTCTCCCCGGCAGAGTCAGCATCGCTCCAGCGAGGTTAACGCGCAACAGAAGGCTGTCTCTCACAAATACCAGGACGTTCCGGCGCACAGGGCATCTTTCACTGAGATTATTACGCATGGCTCTGGCTTTGCGCAAAAGCGCCAGCGTCTGACCATCTTGGAAGAAAGTGATGGGGCACTAAGAAAATAAAGGACAGCATCAAGAAGCGAAACGGTTAAGTTTTTTTTGGTGTTTTCCCTCTTCCGAGAGATTATACTCTCTCTGCCCAGAATGATCTCCTCATGCGTAATAGGATAGCCTCTTATTGCCGTGTAATTATATCCCCACACTCGTTTTCCGACGCCTAATCTGACATTTTCAATCAGAGAGATGGATCTGTGGGGAATTTATCTGTTTCATCTCATAACTTTGGGTGAGTAAAGACTTGTCTTTTTAAGTACGCGTGCATGTGCCGGAAGGATCTCGCTTTTTTTTTTTTAATCATAAAATAATTAAAGATGCTCCATCAGGAGTTTGATTTCAAATTAAGCGTGATTAATTTGGCGGCGGTTCCCTCTGGGCTACAGCGACAGCTGCATTTTCAAATCATGGTGCAACAGAAGAACTTGTTTTGTGTAATGTAGCCTATACTTAATAATAAAGTATTTACCCATCGGAACGCACGCCCCGAAATCAGTGCGGATGTTTGGGTGTGTGCACATATAAAGACCGCACGTGAACGCGCTTCATTCCTTGGTCCAGTGCCTGTATTATATATTTTGACTTATATATTTATCCATCTCATGTCATCCATACCACCTACTTTTTTATGTGTATTAACCTCAATGTTAATTATCATGTACCATAAATGATATTCATTTTCATTTACACCCCAAAAATATATTTACCAACTACATGTGCTGGGCGTTTTATGAGATGCTTGCATTATAGATTAGTCTAGTAAATACTCCCAAAGTGACCATCCTCAGTGATATTTCAGTGTCTCTGAGCTACCTCCTCTCCATGTAATTGAACCGAGCTGCATTTATTGATTTTTGTGGCAATAATCCACTGTATGGAGCGAGGAGCACTGTGTGGTTCCCGCTCAGTGTCTCTTTGTCCCTATACCACTGTGTCTTTCAGACCTGCTGCCACAGCGCTAACACGTGAATCCTAATCATTACGCCCACTGATGTCAAGAGATAATGATTGTCTTATTAATTGGCATTGGTTTACTTAACAACATAATGAATATGCATTATGTCATTCATTATTAATACAAATCCTGGCGTTCTTCTATCTTGTATGGATTGCTGAATGGAAAAGTGCTTTCGGTAATGACATTTGGCTGTCACACATTTATTTGGAGACAGTGTCTGAGTGTTTACTTGTATAAATTATTATTATTATTGATTAACTTATTATTGATAATGTCGTTTTGTTCTAAATATCATAACAATGTTATATATATATATATATATATCGTCCGTCCAAATCAATTTACCACAGCTGAAAAATGAAAAGTCAGAAGCTACTGTCTTTGTGGATAATTCATTAAATTAATGTGGCATTCTGTGCAGTTTCTGTGATTTTTCAGCTCGCACATGATCCTGCTCCCCTTACCACTTCAGATATTAACAGGCCAACACAGAGGGATGTCAGAATTACAGCAATTTTCCAGAAAGTGCTCTTGGAGTGAACATATTTCCCAACTTGCCATTAGGGTTTGGCATTGTTGGATTATGTTTTGGCTTCTGTACCCTGCTTTTGGTTGGTGAAATGTGAGAGGAGAGTGAAGAATTCATGTGCACTTCATAAAGCCAGAGCATGATGAATATTTAATAGGAAGAAATGACAGTAGACTAGGGACTTTAGTTGTCTATTTAGTATCATATATTCAAGCAATCTGATGCCTTGTGGCCAACGAAAATGCTATATGTGTGTAAAATATTTACCTCTGTCAACCTGGATTCAATAAAAATCAGAGCAATGAGGAAGGATCAGTCAGTACTTTAGTTAATTGACTGATAGGAAAAATAGTCTCCTTTTCTCTCAGTGATTACATAACTATACTTTGTCCAGTGTGTTCTGCTATTATAAACTGAATATATTTTCATTTGAAATGCTGGAAATTGTTATAGCTATTTCTCACTCATTTCTGATCATTTTAGGAAGGATAAAATAACAGTTATGGGCATGAGAATCAAAAAGGGATCATATTAAAACCATTTACATCAGGCTCGGTTCATTGAAGCTTGCTCATTAGACTCGCTGGAACGCTGCCCTGAGTCTGGACATGAACTTTGAGAAGTGATGATTTTCAGTCCAAGGTTGGAGGTCTTGAGGAAGACTTTAAATTAAATGTTCAGTTTATGCATGGAGTTGCAGGGTTCAAACTGAATTGTTGTTGCCTCCGCTGTTATGAAAAATAAAAATTAAACCCAGGCAACGAGATGCCTGGCTGTGATCCCATCTGCATGATAAATGTGAACCGAGGTTCACTTTGACATCAGAATCAAAATGACAGAATTAAGCCCAATTGTGCATGCAAGTATTTGATGGGCATGTCCCCGCAGTATTACCGGTAAAATGACAAAAGGCACCAAACTTGGTAAAGATTGCAGTAAAAAACAAACAAAAAAAACCACTCACAGCCAGCTATTTGAAATAGTTTTTATTAATTGGTTTAGGGTTGTCATAGTTTCTTGTTTTGCTTCAGATTATATATAATTAATCAATTAATTTGAAAATCGTCTCTTTCTACTACAATACAGATTTTGATTTAATGAGTTTGACATTGTGGGATATGACCTGTACCATTAATGGAGACAGATAAGTACTGACAAACTTGCTATTACCAAGCAGCATATTGGCTGGCCTCTTGTCCTGGATTTGTCATGAATCTCATTTGACGCAGGCAGCACCCGTGGCTTATATACATCCCCTCACTCGCTCATACTTATTTAATGTGGGACACAGTTCAGTTTAGTTCACGTGAATACAGAAAAGCCCACGTATGACACAAGATGTAAACCAAACTTTGGTCTAGATTGCTTCTATACTAGATGACTATCCAGATATTTTATTTAAGTTGTTGTTTTTATCATCTCACTGCACACCAATGAATTGGCTACTACAAAATAAGTGCAGATAAAAAAATAATATGGGCCATAAATAATAAGAGGCACATAAAGATTAAGATATCTATGTATACAAAATACCAGCGCAATTTAGGATAATATTACAGACCAATGACGGTCAAAGTATGAATAATGTACACCAGAGTAATATATTCTATTTCATATTTAATTAGTATAAATAGCTATTGTATATATATTTTTTACCATAGAATTCTGCTTTAAAGAATATTCACCTCACAAATAGCAGCTACTAAAAAGTTCTCCTACAGTGCTGTTCAATTTCTTCCCCTTCAGTGCCCTGTTTTGTGAATTACTTGGAATCTGATGACCCATGACATACATTTCAGTCTAATCCCTTTATTACTGTGTTATTGTAATTCCATAGTTATAATATGAATCCATTCGTACAAACCTGAACATTTACAGGCTGACATTTAACCCAATTTGGTCGTGGAATCACGGAGCCAGGCACCGTAGCAGTTACAGCCAGACCGATAATAGTTTTCCGAGGTGCAGCAGACGTTTACGTAGTCGTCCTTTCATGAGACGCTTCACCCAAAATTTGGAAGAGAGTCTTTGAATTGGACTTTTATGTTGTCAATGGGACATTTGAGAGGAACAGATGAAAAAATGTAAAAATAGTAATGGACATGATTTTTAATCTGACAGTCCTTATCGCAATGAATGAATCTACTTTAGTATAAAATAAGTATTTCAACCCTTACCTTAAAATAATATTTTAGATGAGCACGTTGAGAAAAACAAACAAATAAACACATTATTGACCCCCCCCACACACACACACACACACAGACGATGCAGTTGATACTTAATGCATCCATTTGATGATACCTTTACTGGACTGGACTCAAATATGTAATCATTTGTCTTCCCGAGTCTGTTTGGAATCTCAGGCCTGCAGGAAATAAAAGTCTACGAAGGATATGAGCTTTCCGTCGAAACCCTTTCCGTATTTTTGAAAGCATTCACTCTCTGGCAGAGCATTAAAAGCTTTAGAGACGGAATGGCTGTTACACTTTTCCTGTGGGCTGCCTCTGTTCTCTAGCTATTGTTGGAGCTCATAAAACTGCCTTGGTGCTTAATTATCGGGGCCTTAAAATCTCTGGCTGTCATTCATCGAATGTCAGCCATGATGGCTCTGACCTTTAATGGTGGCAGAGTTCAGTTTCCCACATAATCATCAGCATATAATATTAAAGTATGATAGACAGCACACGTTTGCAAGTTATGGCTGCTCCCAGTTATTTAGTCAAATGGGTTGCACTTATATAGTTGAGAAGACTGAAGTGGCGTCATCAGAGGCAGCAGGGAGAGGGTTAAACCCAAAGGCGCGATGAACGCAGGTGAAAAGTGAACGAGCCTGCTGTCGATCTTACGCTGACATGCTTGGGTTCTCTCTGGGTTCTCCGGCTTCCTCCCACCTCCAAAAACATGCAACTTAGGTGAATTGGTCTCTCCACAAATTAAGTGAAGCTTGAAGTTTGTTTTGTGTCATCAGGATATTTCCATCACGTAATGTTATCAATACTGTGGCCCTTGCATGAGCTGGCATCTCACCCGGGTTGTACCCCACCTCTCGCCAGCTGGGTAAGACTCCAGCGTAAACCCGTGACCCGTATTTCGGAAAAGCGGCCGAAGACGGGACAAATTGCATCAGTTCGGTTCGGTTAAACCACATCCTATAACAACAAACCGCAGTAAAATGAACTGGCAAGAAAAGCCCAGTGTGGTTTGGATTGAGGTAAACGATATCAGTCCTGGTTTTAGTTTTTTTTGTGAGTGTCTGTGTGTGTTTTTAGAGAAATTGCAGAGCCTAGGAGTAGTAAATGTATTTTCCTGGCTGAATATTTAGTTTCATTTGATTTATAGGTTTTCTGTTATTTCCTTTAGTATAATAATCAATTTAAGGTATGGTTAAAACGAAATAATACATATACTCAGCTCCAGAAAGCTGGTGATATCCAGTTCCAATGAAGTAATTGCACACTGCTGGCACACACTGATTTAAAATGACGCATTAGGAAATTGAGAAATATTCATTATAATAGTACAATTTCACAATACTCCCTCTAAGGACCATGAATAACTCAGAGTTTGTCTGTGGTTGTCCTGGCAGAAATACTGTTCTGAATAATTTGGCACAGCAGACTTCCAGTGGAGGGCTTAAACGAAACCTCTGCCCCGTGTTGCATTTTTGGAAAACTTCTAAATCTGTCCGAGGTGAATCACGTTTCTTGAGAATGAATGGAAAGATACTTTTGAAGAGAACTGCAGCAAAATCCTCCGGTTATCTATGTGTAAATGATGCACAAAATGCCTGCAATCCAGGGCAACCCTTTAGAGGGCACTCATTGAGATACGTTTAAATTCAAAAATGCAACCTTAGAGTCTTATTGGAGGACACAACAAAGCTTTATTTCTGTTGTAAAATGCTAATGCATTTTCTAAATGCTTCAATGTCATGTAGAAACTCAAATGATCCAAAATAGTCACTTGCCTATAATAACGTGTTTCGGTTTCCTCTTTTACTCCCTGGCATTAAGAACCACAGAGTGCACACAATGTACTGACTTTTGGTTGAATCAATGATCTGTTCTCTGTGCCCCCCCCCCCCCCCCCCATCCAAACAACTGTTGATATTCATAAACTTTTCCTCTTTACAATATTCCTGCAGTTAAGAGCTGTGGGTCTCATATTGCGCTGCCTTATGAGGCAGAATATACTATATTCTAGTGCTTAGAACTTCAGAAATATTTTTCCCCCGTCATTGAAGAGTAGAACATTGCAGGAGCCAACACAGTTTCATGGCAAGTAGGATGGAAGCGCTCCTTGACTGGATGACTGAACAATTTGATATCTGTAGCTGTGTTATTATCTCCGCCAACATGCTTTTGCGGGCCAATGGAACAATTTATTTTTGGCAGTGATGTGGATCATTACATGTCGACAATATTCCATTCATGATTTGCTGCCTGCTCAAGGTGTCCATCAGGGAGATGAGTGAATAAGAGCATGCATCTGCAGTTCTCTCACCAGGAGATGGAACCAGGCTTCTGCAGCAGCGACAACTCGTGTTAAGATAAATCGTTTAAAGGGGAAACTTCTTTGGGAAGTTCACTTCATAGTGAACATAGCAAATAAGATGGGGGAGAGGGAACTGAGCCAGAGAGGACAAATCCAGAGTATTCCAGAAGATTAGATTTCAGGGTCTTCAGCATATGTTTAGCAGGCTTGATCTTATAGCTCACTAACTGTGGTGTCGTCTATGATCTGGCAGTGTGACGGTGGTCTCATGAATAGATCTTGATTGTGATGAGAAGCAGCTGGGTGTGTGTGTGTGTGTGTGTCACCTGCAGGCAAATGTTAGACATGGACATGAGGAGGAGAGCGTTAATCAAAATACTGGTCAATCAAGTTTGAGGAGGATCTCCAGAGGCAGATGCAAAACTGAAGAGGAGCGCACCCAAAAATTGCAAACCTTTTACTCCAGCTTTTGAATAATGGGACCAAAAACGAAAGTGTTTGTATTTATAGTGTGTGTATATGCCAACTCAGATTTTACGGTTTTTAATTACTACTGTATGTTTGTTTACAAGCACAGGCAAGTGAATTTCTGTCCTCTTCAGCCAGCAAATGGAATAGTAGCTTATCACCATTCCCAGATTGGAACATGTAACGGCTGAGCTACAGCACCAAGCAGTTTTTCAATGACATGTATTTGGTATATTTATGTCTAGGAGCAGCTCTTCAGTTAAACAAATCAGTGAAATCCGTTTGTGGCCTCACTGAAGCCACAATGAAAAAAAAATGAAATGACTGGAATGGCTTGTTTGAGTGCTACAAATTGATTTACTGTCTATGCGAGGAAATACATGAAATGTAGGAAATGAATATTTTAATTGGATCCAATATGCCAATATTTCCATTGTTACTGGTTTACAGCTATAGATCACAGTCTCGTGCCTGAACCACAGGCTCTTAGACAGCTGTAATATACGGTAGACCTCAACGGGATGATACAGAGCTAATCAGAGCATTTCCATGACCCAGTAGTTAACAGTCATTGCATCAGGGCGGTGATTTCTACTGCTGTGCCCGCGGTAGAGAAGAAGAAATGAAAGAAGAGAGGATAGGTTTCATGCTTTAGAATATGCAGGTAGCAACGATCAAACTCCTCGAGAATTCTCAGGTTCCACACCACGGAAAAAGATGTGCACAATCAATCCTGCGAAACGCAAAGCATCCATTTTTACATATCATAAATAATTTCATAGCAGAAGAGGATGGATTGCTTCCAGTGGGGAAAGACTCGACATCATTAAAAGTCCCAGGATGTGATCTCATGTGTGGAGGTTTCTTTTGGCCAAATTATTTCCTCATTAATGATGTAAAAATTCCCAGTCGCTGTGAAGAAGCCAAGAAGCCTCAGCTTTATGTTTTTTGGGAGCATTGTTATTGCTTTTGGGATGTTGATCCATCGCCCTGCTGTTCTCATGGTCTGCATCATAATGAGCCTGGAGCTGGATATCTCTTGCAGCATCACACATTTGGCCCACGGAAGAGGAAGGACGCTCCCGGGGTGTCTGTGCCGCACCTCTGCAGAGTAAATCCCTGCCTCAGTATATTTGCAGTACGTGTGACCTTAGGTTGTGGGAAAAACACGTGTTTGAGGTTACAGAAACAACATATGGTGACGTTGTGCAAAGTGAAAGGTCGCCTAGAAGCTGATGTGGCTCTTTTAAAATGTTACAAGGCTATAAGACAAACAAAAACGAAAAGGATATAAGTCTGTGTTTAAAAATAGGTCATGAAACAAACCTCACATTTTGGTGCTGACCTGAATACTGGGGCTAATCTTTCCGTAACTCTCCTTAACATCACACAATGAGATTAATTATGCAAGAACTATACTTCATGAATTCCTGTGGTGTGCTGCAGCATGGTATCACATGTTATGCTGTCAAATTATTTTCAAAATCCCTTTTGTTAACATTTTGTTGGACCCATCTGTGTTGCATTGAAGCAGATTTATTGAATGAATAAAAAATAAATAAAATGCTTCAATGCAAATGTAGGTGCTGGGGCACCTTTATTATGGCGATAACAGGAAAGCAGGTGGGATTACACCACCTGTCTTGTATTTGATTTTTTGCAGAGGTTCTCAAATTATTCATTTTGTCATTCTAGAAACGCACAGCTCAGTGTTTACACGGTAAAATTAAGTACATTTTATGAAGCCACTTTTCTATCAAATTGCACTTGAGCCATATCCCCCCCCCCCCTGCAAGCTATAATCCAGACGGCTGTTTCGACTGGGAAACTATGAATTTCAGAGCTGAAATTTATTTGGCCGCTGTTACAGTTTATTTATTATCATTTCATTGAAAGAATGTCTTCTGGTATGTAACCTATGACATAAATGTCTAATGCTGCTTGTCTGAATAATGGATTGAGTGTTTCATTGACATTCAGTGGTTCTGTTTACAGCTAACAGTGACTGCAGGACATAACCAGACTTGAAATGCACAATTTCATATTTTTCTGTGTAAAACAATAAACAAATGCTTCATATTACTGAAAGCTTATCGGCATTCATTATCGAAATAATGATCAGATAGATTATTGGCAAATCAAAGTCTCTCTATGAGCTTTCATCTGACACGCTGAAGATGAGCAGAGAACGCCGTTTCCTGTCATCCTACCCGGCGTGCATATAAGATCTGTACGTTTCATTCATCAATCACAGCGCTGTAAGCGTGACTGACAGCTCTGAAGATGACAAATAGCTGCTCAAGTTTGTGATTTTCCAGGCATGACTTTCACTCGTCCTTTGCAATCACATTTGGATGCTTGAAAAACGGCTCGGTTTCTACACACATTGAAAATATTGGGTGTATGGCTGCGGCCAGTGTCAGAATCATGATGTAATACTTCATCCCGTGTTGACTGAGGGTTTCTGCTCCTTATAATCTCCAAGCCGGGCCTTTGGGGTCCTGATACCTTTGTGACTATGAGGGACTAAAAGGTCATGGAGCTACTGCAGATCACTGCTGATGTCCCATGGGTCCTGCATGATTGACAACACTCTCTGCTCTGGAGTCAGCCTTAGCAAAATAACATCTGGCCACGCTGACCCACTTTTCACCTTTTGTCATCTTCATGTTGTCTCTGGGATTAATGGTAATTTCTCTGCGGTGATGTGCTTTTTAAAAGCGTATCTGCGGAGACACCAATTATTGATAGTGCAAGGCCAGCAAAGACACAAAATCGAACTGAGGAGTCAGCCATTGGTGTTTCATTAAGGCCATGCAACACTCTTAATTATTTTACAGTGACAACAGACTACACTGTTATCTCACGTCCCCAGTGTGGACCCATAAAAGTGAAAAACAGAGGAAAGCCCTTCGATTGATTGTTTTTAAAGATTGAAAACGACACGTTGCATCTCTACTGCAGTGTCAGGAGGCGGAGGCAATCAGCTGAAAAGCCCCATCTCGAGATTCACGCTTTAGCTCGTCTGTTGCTTTATTACAACACGACAGACGGGTCTCAAGGACTGGGGTCATGCTGGGAGTCCGAGCAGCACAGAGGGCGCCGCTGTTAAAAAGGCTCATCAGTAAAAAAAACGCCCATCAATCATTGCATTAGAATGAGTGGGCCCCTCCCCTCCCGTAAAGACTGCTGAGTGACAGCCACAGCTGGCAGGTGCTGCGACTTTATCGCAACATTAGACCCGACAGAAGGTTAACACTTAATCACTTTGTTAAGACAGTGCTGCTGCTGGCCTGTAAATATGTCTCCCTTATTAGTGCCAGTGGCTGGTGAAAGGCAGCACTCGATCGCGCTGTTGGTAGCACCATTGGATTATTCTGTTGTTGGTATCTCACTTTTGGCATCGAGCTATAATCCAGCACAAACACAGTTCAAACGTGAACTCTTTCAGAAAAAGCCTTTTAAAGGCATGATGCTTAATTCATGTGTCATGTGGTCTGCTAGGGCGATTTATCACTGTCAGAAAACGCTTGTTCGAGCAAGTTGCACGCCTTAAAACATAGCCTCAAATGTGTTATTCAAACTTGAAGTCAAATGAGATGTTTTTTTAAGCTCAAAACTACAATTGATAATTAGACCCCTGATTAGTTCTCATTCACCAGACTCTTCATGTTTTACTTCATTATTTCTTCCTTGATTTCAAGACTGTGTAGAATAAGAAGCATGCAGCTTCATACACAACAGTGAAGCATGTTCATTGTTGAGAACAGCTGTATAGATAATGTTCGTCTTGATTGTGTACAGAGTGAGCTCTTCCGGTGTGAGGACTTACCGTTTCTCAAAAATACACTCTAGGTTTTTTAGTTTTAGGTAATTTTGGTTTTAGACTGTTGGTCAGACAAAAGAAGCAATTTGAAAAGGAGTCTGAGTTTTGAAGGTCTATGAATAGATATTGTTGTGAGGTCTAGAAAAAACTTTTAAGAAAGTGTGTACATTTTTTGGATCATAATATACAGGATTTGTTCTTCCCCTACCTGCTTCAAACAAAAGACCCACTGCGGTAAGGAAAAGATCCAACACACAGTAAGTTTCCATTTACCCTGAGAAGCACAAGATGATTAATAGTGATTACAAAGCTTGGTGCCTGTTAATGAAGTAGTCCACTATTATTGGGTATGAATGATACTTACCGTACTTACACTGTGCTCGACACTGTCTCTATCTATTTTAGATAAGCCGTCATTTGTATGCCACGGTTGGTCGCTGCGAGTTCTGCTCCGTGCTGCAGACAGCCGCCAGTTTCACAAAGTGGAAAACATGACGTGTCACGCGCTCTCCTCTGCAAGCCGAGGACGATGCGCTGATAAGCGTTGCAATCGTTACATTTCAAGAGTCGATTCATTCATTATGCCACATTTTCCAATTGAAGATAAATGTTGCGTGACATTGAGAGTGTACATCACACGCTGGCATTGGCTATGGGCACGACTACAGCTTTGTCAGAGGCTCCACTCACACGGTAGCAATGCCATAGACCTTTAAGAAAGGTGGTACGCACAGGTGGCACATTTTCCCTACTGGTCCTCGGGCGGACCGAGAGACAAACTAAAACATGGCAACATTCATTACAGGAAACTCCGAAACCAGGAGTTAAACAAGCGTTTATCTTCTTAAACGAATGGCTATAGGATTCAGTGATCCATACATCTCACCAAACAACCAGTGGACCGTGAACGTCAGGAATCGCTCTTCTAACATTTATGTATATCTGCTTTTGAGCCCATGAAATGACAACACAAAGCCTGAAGGTACACAAAAGCCTCGACACTTGATCACACTTCGAGGCAGGCGGAATCAGAGGAACACTGATGGATGATTGCGGTCAGGCTTGTGCAATTTCAGCACAACTTGGAAACACATGTTTGCAGCATGTATGCTTGCAGTTACGTCCCGAGTGAGCCTGTGTGATGAGACACGCCGTCTAGCACAATGTCCAACAGCATCAGGAAAAGGGTTTGACCTGCAGTGAGCTTCACAAATGCTCAGGTTTCCAGCTGTTGTTGCTGATTGGAGAGAAGGATTTACTTCTCCTTTCTAAAGCTTTTACCATGTTAGACGTCCCCATGTTAGATGTGTGTACTTGATTATTGCATTTGAGCTGAAGGATAATGCCGCCACTCAAAAGAACGTTTTTGGCACTTAATGTTCTGTGTTGTCCTTCCATGAAGGATGCTGAGTAACATTGCACATAATAAGACTGGAACTTTTGGACCCTTATTTGCATTGTAAAAAGGCTGCAGTTTGGTTATTTTTAAGCATAAAACCCATTCGGGTTACATCCAAGAGATTATCTTCTTTGGGTTAAATTAAGAAAGTATATATTTTTTTCCGGTATGGTAAAGTACCTGAACTGGATGACCTTCAGCCTTCCAACTAAAACACAACTTTATGTTGTCTTGAGGCTTTTTGTCTTCTTGCACGTACACCTTGCACACATTGTGTTGGATGAACTTGCTGTTACATTTTTCCTTCCATTTTACCCCCCTTGACCACAACAAGCATTTTCTTTTTCATATAAAATATAACGTTTTCAAAATAGCAGTTTAATAAATCTGATAAATTTCAGTGTGGAGAAAAAAGGCAGAGCTTTGGGAATTGTATAAGTATATTAGAATGAAGGCTCTGTGTAAGAAAAATCACCAAGTCATTTTTCTGTCACCTCTATCCCTCTTCGGAATTACTCATTTTAAATTTCAATAAAGTTAATAACAAAACAAAATTTGTTTTTTTGGCGAATGACTTTGGCATCATTAAAAAGTGATTGATGTTGTTCACAGCTTAGCTAATTAGTTGGAACTTAATATGCAGCAATTCTTCTGAATTTAATATTACATTTGGCATCAATGATAAAGTTAATATCTTTGTGTTGTGGACTTGAAAAAATGAAAAACATCTCACCCTGGACTCTTGAGATTTTTCACTATTACCGGTATATATTTCTCTTGATTGGCTAAAGCAAACTATTTATTGATTCTGATGTAACCGGATGGGATGTAATTAGGCAGGCAGGTGTGGGAGGAGCACCTGTGGCCCATTTGCCACTGATTGGGGGGGGGGCGTATATAGGTGCTTCCCTTCCCTCGTTCCCTGTCTTTGTGTTTTCCCCGTCGAAGGCAGGTTGGCCGTAGACTGTCACTGCCTTGTCTCTCCTTTTCTTTTGTTTGTAGAGTGTTTCTAAGGACGTTTTTAGAGTGTTAAATAAATATTTTGAATTGTTGAATGCCGTGCTGGTCGTCACTGTGAGCGGACCTGTGGTTGGGGAAACCCGCTAAAATGAGTTGGGGACCAAAGGAACAAAAAAATAGGTCTTTAGGTTGCAAGTCCTAAAGTGGCGTTGTCGGCAAAGGTCGGACCGTTTGGCCCCATATGCCCAATGCCACACTGAGAATTAATCCAAACAGGAGTCGACAATGGAAATTTGCCTCTAAGCAAATACCAAAATTACTTTTGTAAAGGTTCAATTTTGTGAATTAAACCAACTGAACTATGAAGAGGAAGACAATAGTAATTGTTTTGGTTCTTCACTGTGGAATCAACAAGGCAGTGAACTTTAGTACATGATGTGGTCACTGTTCCAGGAAGCTCACTGTCTGTTACTAATCGTTGTCCTGCAGTGTTTCTTATGGTTCAAGAAGAACAACACATGGTGTAAATGTATAGTTTTCTTCTGTGTGTGTGTGTGTGTGTGTGTGTGTGTGATCACACTGCGGTTGTGACTCAATTAGATAAAAAAGAAAAAAAAACCTCAAATCTGGTCTATTCGTTGTCTTTATGTGTTTATTACTTCACAGACAAAGGGAAATACATTATAGATGGAGGGCGAAGGCTGACCTTGTATTGTCCCTTTGGCCAGAATCTAAAAAATAATGTTGCCTGTTAGGTCTCTCATGTTCTGTTCGTAGTTCTGTCCACCCAGACTTAAACATCTCCACAACTATTGGATATGTTTAACATTTAATCTGTAGCCATCATCAGTTTTTAATTAGTTTAAAATACTTTGAGGTTTTTTTTTGCCAGTTTCCTGCAAAACTAACAATTTTCTAATTAAACTAATGTGAACATGATGTTTAGAGATAAAGATTAAACATTAGAATGTTAGTGTACATAATCAAAATACATGGTAAATGACATATATCTGTAAAATATCAGCAGACTCAATGTAGCGCCTCGGCCAGGCCTGTCTAATCCTCCTCTACACACTGAATTAGTTTAATGTCGCAATCCTTAAATGTAATCAGCAAGAACAAAATCCTTGTCACAAAAAGTCCCTCAGTCTAGAGAAGTTATCATCCCCAAACATCCCACAATCCCCCCCCCCCCCCCCCCGGCTATGAAAACCCTCCATTCTGGTGGTGATGTGATCTCCTGTGACTTTAACTGGACACTTCTGCTATAGTCCTGTCAAAGTTGTTGCAGATAGAGTTTGATTAATGTCATCAATTACTTAATGCTACTTTGAGTCCCAAACCCTTAACCTCCCAGCGCCCTGAGCGCACGTGTTCTCGTTAATGAACTCAAAATTGCGACTCGCGCTTCTCAAAAGAATCGGTCGAAGACCCGCTCCCTCCCTCTCTCTCACACACAAGTCCCAGTGTGGACTTGAGCTGTCATTAGTCAGCATGTAAACTTTAATTCTGCATGATCTTTGCAGCTCTGTGGGCCAGTCAGCATTTAAAATATCTGAGTTTCTCTTAAAATATTGGGGGGGAAATTACAGCCAGCAGTGCTAAGAAGGTGCAGCCTTCAGGAATGCCTTGCCAATGGAAGGCAGAAATCACAAGCGGCTGCTTCCATTAAAGTAAAAGCACAGCTTTAATCCAACTTTCAAGACGATCTATTAATTTTGACTGCACTGAAACAAAGGTGACAGTCATTAAGTGCATCAACACTTTAGAGCTTGACTCCACGGCCTCGTGGATTTGCAGGATGAGAGGAGGAGTGAGGGTGACGTTCCAGCTGACTTAATTAAGTCTCATTTTCCGTTTTATCTCTCATGAAGTGGATCATTATGTTGGCGAGCAAGGGTAACTGATCAGCCAATCTGCTCCTGATTTATGTGGCAGGGAAAACCGAGGACTTTACTGAGTCTCAGAACAAATTGATTAGTGACATGGCTAATTGGCTAAACCCACTCGTACATCGAGACAGGCTTATTGGAAAGGTTGACTCAAGCGTCTCATTTGCATTCGTGATGTATGGCGTCTGTTCACGCTTCTGCCCGGGCTGTGCAAACTGACACGCATAGCACGAAAGTCCTGGGACATCTACCCTGCGTTTGCAACTGGACATCTGGCCTTCCGGGCCAGATGGCAAGAAAGAAATTTAGTGAGAGAATGGATTTTTGTTTTACTTTCTGAATGCAACATTTCCCTTCATTAGTTTGGGAGTAGTTCATGGATCTTTATGAGACAAAATATTGCATACAAGTAGTTGGTACCTATTTGATGCAGATAGGCTTAGGGAGTTGGATAATACCTGATTGACTTTAAAGGGACTGTCGGACATTCTGTTCTAGTAAATATACATGGAGTGTAGTACGTCTTTCATTACCATTTGTCTCCTTTCATCATCGTGATGGAATGATAAACTCCAGACTCTCCAGCTGCAGTATTGGTGCATTGAGTTGACAGTCATTGCACTGCATTGGCCTTTCCCCATGGCAACAGACATAGACTTTGGTTCTTTCACTTCTCAAAGTTTGCTATACTCTTTTTGTGACACACACACACCTACCTATTATTCCAGCTCTCTGACTCATAGAAAAGTACTTGGCACTGAAATGAATAGTTGTTGAGGTTGTTTTTCAGCCTGAGACAGAGAAGTGGGCAGATAGCGACATTCCCGTCTAGAGCTAAGGAGCTAGCATGGCTTTAATCTTGACATCGACAGACTGAAAGCCATCGTTCCCACTGTGATGTCGGTTTCTCCCCAAAATTAAGACGCACGATGCGTCTCCAATTTCGGAGCAACAGATCGAAGACATCCATCAAAAACATTCATAGAAATTCCGCTGGTTGATGTGAAAGGAATGCTGTCGTGATTGCTTTCTGGCCAGGTAATCTCCACTCTGGGTTCACACGATTTCATAATAATCCCACTCATGTCTTTTCTATTCTTATTGCTGACACTGGTCTCTTATATCTCATCTGGCCTTTCCGTACATTTGACTTTTAAACTTGAAGTCAGGAAACGCAGACAGCATAAAAACCACATGACGGCTGTGTCCTGGAAAGAGAGAGAGAGCAAGATAGAGAGAAAGAGACGGAGACAGGCAGTAAAGTTGTCTCTGAATGTTCTACATATATTGGTGTTAAAACCTTTAGTTTTTTTTTATGAGAACTGCATGAAGAGGAAAAATAGTCCCCGAAGCTCCACATGAAGCATCAGCACCACTGAGCCCGAGAGCAACGTTTCTGCTCTAGTCCTTCAACAGCAAATTTAGAATGGGGCATTTTAGTATGTACAAGCACTCCTCATGCAGACTTTCTGTCTTGCTGTTACGCCTCCAATCAGCGTGTGTTTCTGCTCTCTGTTGTGCTCTGAACTGTGTCTCCTGTAGCTCTGTTGGAGGTTATCCTGGCTGGCAGAGACTGCTTGATGGCTGGAGAATCCTGCTCAAGCGATGAGACTTGCAGTCCTCGTCTGCGGACTTTGCGTCAGTGTGTGGCAGGCAACGGCAGCGTGAAGTTGGGCCCCGGTGCCAGAAGCCAGTGTGCCAACGCAGTGTCCGCCCTATTATCCAGCCCCTTACATGGCTGCCAGTGTAAGCGGGGCATGAAGAGGGAGAAGAACTGCCTGAGCATCTACTGGAGCCTTCATCAGTCCATCGTACATGGTCAGTAGGATTAACCGATGTCTGTACATTACAAAAACAGAAGGGTCCCCCCATGCTTAATTGCAAAAAGTACAGTTTCGATGAATTACAACATTATAGTATTTAAACCAGTTTTTCCGTCTGTGTTTGCTATTCCTTTAGGTCTGAAACTGGTGGAGAGTTATCCATATGAGACGGTGCAGAGGGATTACGACTATGTCCGCCTGGCCTCCATTTCTGCTGGCAAGTTCATTGATCTTCATTAATTATTTTCCTACCATTTCATCCTTTGAAGATCTGTTAATCTGGTTTTAACACGTGTCCCAGTGGATGTTGCCTGGACGCGTGCCCACAGCAAATAGAGTACCCCGAAATAGTTACAAAAGAACAACCATTCATCTGAGCATCAGAATCAAAAATTAAATCGTAATTTTGTTGGAGGGCGACATTATCTATGCATGTGTCATTTTTATTTAGTAAAGCTCTCTTTTCTCAATGACAGCTTTGATTATTCATATTGTTGTAATGCTACGAAGCCACCTTGTGTTTAATTGAATGGTGCAACAATGCTAGATTGATTCACATAGAACTCTTTATCGAACTTTGTACATCCTTTCAAGAAACAATTAGCAGAACTGACATTCACTCTATTATTTTAATTTTTTATTTGGTCGTTTCAGTTCCAAACCCCGCAGGTCACATACTGCTACTTTTATTCATAAAAACACAAAACAATGCTGCATTATTACTGTTATTTTTCAACTCATACCTATGCTTGTCGTCTGCCCGACTTCCATCCACAGATTCCGATGTTGGCATGACAACTGTGAATCGCTGTCTGGATGCAGCCAAGGCTTGCAATGTGGACGACTTGTGCCAGAAGCTCCGCACAGAATATGTCTCAGCTTGTATCAAACCCAGTGCCAGGTCGGGGCTGTGCAACCGGCCTAAATGCAATAAAGCCCTTCGCAGGTTCTTTGACCGCATCCCTGCCGACTACACCCACGAATTGCTCTTCTGCCCCTGTAAGGACACGGCGTGTGCAGAGCGGCGAAGGCAGACTATTGTGCCCAGTTGCTCTTATGAAAGCTCAGAGAAGCCCAGCTGCATTACACAGCTGAGGATCTGCAACGCTGACTATGTGTGCAGGTTAGAGGAAATAGACCATTTTAATTAACTCCTATTTATTTCAATGTCAGTCTTTTTCATGTCTGTAACAGATATTACCGTTATTTCTCCTAGTCACTGCCTCATATGGATGACATAATGGATTACTATAATATAATCACAATCCCCCAGTTTGATTTTGCTTAATGATCCACCTCTTTCCTTGTGGTATAGAAAATCAGCAAAAGCCAATGTTAATCACCATTTCCTTTACTTTCAAGTATCCCTTGGATACAATTTTAGGTTTTCCTCACCGTATATATGTCGGACCAGTGCAATGCAATATTATGGCGCTTTGAAACCAGACAAACAGACATTCAATCAACAAGATGTCTCACTGTTTTACCCTATAGCCCTCTACCACCATTGGCTAGAACACCCCAGAGAGCCTATTGGAATAACACATTAAATATTTAGCACAGATAAAGAGCCAGATGGTTCAGAGTTATCGCTCATTGCTATCTCTGGTCATGGCCATTATTTTTCACAGCCCCATTACACTCAGAGGGCTTTGCTAATGATCCCAGGTCTGGGGGATGAAATATATTAGTCTTTCTATCACTTTCGCATTACAGTCCAATGGTTTCCGTCTTCACCCTGGCATATTTCTTTATGTCATAGGGGCAAACTGTTAATTAAATGACTGAGCTACAGTAGAGTTAAAAAAAAGAACCAACAAACTTTTTGTTAACAACAAAAATCCATCATGTTCTTGCTAATTGCATTGTTGTTTTTGTAGGTCTCGACTGGCACAGTTTCAGTACAATTGTGAACCCTTAGAAATGTCTGCCAATGGCTGCAAGCAAGGGAACTATGGAGCCTGTCTTGTCGCCTACACTGGGCTAATAGGTTGGTGCACAGCCGTGACGTAACACACAGTAAGAAACCACATAAATAAAGAGAAACATGAAATGAAATGAGTGCAGTTGGGTGAGAGAATGAATATATATGTGCTATACGCTATGCTAATGAAGGAAGGAAAGAGGCAGCAATGAGTGAAAGTCAGCTGGAGGGTGAATTCATTAATAGAGGGTCGAAGAAGGAGAATTGAATTAAACTTCTAATTCTAATCCAAAAGAAAAGTTCAACATAGTTTCAGATACAAAATGCATAAAAACTTTTCATTCCAGAGTGGCAGACTCCTTACATAATATGACATTTTTCTTTTCATAACATTCTGCAAAAGGAAAAACAACTACCACTTTTTCTTTCATGCACCGGCAAGAGGATTAAATGCATTTCAAGGACCTCGAATAGTGGCCCTCAGCATGAACACACACTTGGCATTTTCATTGCTGTCCTATATTTATTAAAGCACTTGAAATCCTACCTCAACAATAATGACCAAAAATAAAACAGCCACCAAAAAATATATACAGTATGGATATCTTAAAGACTTCTGTGAATAACAGTACACTGTTAAATCATGCGAGTTGGTGTGTTGCCGATTGGAACATACTAGCCCTGTTCAACATGTCAAAATGTAGGAAATGCACTGTCCATTAATGTTTCAGATAATAAAGCCCCATGAATAAAAGTGCAACAACTCAAGGAGGATGCATTTTTAATACTGATTAAGGCCTGTGTGTGGTCTCTCTGCAGGAAGCACAATAACTCCCAACTATGGCGACAACTCCACATCCAGCGTGGCTCCATGGTGCTCCTGTTCAGCCAGCGGGAGCCAGAGGGAAGAGTGCGAGAGCTTCCTGGAATACTTCACCAGCAACATCTGTCTCCGTGAGTGGTTTTAGGATCAGCGCTCTGTCACTGTGTTGACGAAGGTCTGCTTCCGGTCATTAAGTCTGTTTAAATGATCACTGAACCGACAGCTGAAAGATTCTAAATGCTTTCCAATATAAAATGGGGCTGGGCTGTGTGACTTTAAAATACTATCCAGACCATTTCAAACTTTTACCTTGATTAATACCTAATACTTTAAATTGACAAACATGCAGCAATTAATAGTTTCCCTGCTATTGAAATGACACAAATTGAATGGAGTTATTTGCGATAGTAAAATTTAAAATACACTCAGAGTGTTTTGCAGACAGTGTGATGATCTATAACGCTCTCATGTCCAGTAATTGTAAAATTACATCCACCATCTGTTTAGCTGGAAACAGGGAAACATCCATCCTGGCTTCGACTAAAGTTAATATAATCCACCCACCAGCACCTGTTAAACTGACTAATCAACCGAATATGTCTTACATGCTGAATATGCATCCAAAAGCAAGCAATGTTTTGGAATAATGCCCATTTGGAAGAGGCAGATTTATATTTCAGCTGAAATTAACAAATAATGTAAGCATATGGACACTTTCAGTCTCAGACTAATTGCGTGTCATTTATACTGTTGAATAGTGCTTCACAAAAACCTTGGCTCCAGAGCCAGATTACTTTTATTTCGAAGTGAAATCCAAAAAACGGCATTCCCTCATCAGAACAATTTGCATTGATAATCTGCAATGGAGGCCATTCAAACAGATTTTACATGAAAATCAAAGTAAATAAGTTCTATTATAGAAGAAAGTGACAGGATGGAGCTGTAGGGGATTTCGGCGATGCAGATGCTTCCCAGCATGATCAAATAGAGTGATGCCTTTAAATCAGAGAATTGCCAATATAGTCTCTCTCTCTCGCTCTCTCTCGCTCTCTTTCAGTGTATCTGTTTCTCTTTGCCGATCGTTCACTTTGTTTACTCTCGTTATTAATCACCCCCATCATGCTGTTTCCTTGGTAATTCCACCCGGGTGTTCAGACAGTCACTTCTCTGTGAATTTTAAGTATGTTGGCCCTGGAATTATTTTGTAATTGTAATTTTATTAAAATGCCCGACATGACACCTGATTTACTTTTTTTTTCTCCACAATTGGAAATGAAAAAAGTTATTGAGCCGGTCTTGAAAACCTCCCTCAGAAAACGGGTGACACTGCTTCAACCTTTAAACTGGGGTGTTAATTTGACAAACTTTCATTCATACTTTGGGTCCAAGAAAAACACAAATATATGTTAGATTTTCCCATTGAGATCCATGCATTATTGCCTAATTTAGAGAAAAAATAGAAAATCAACACCAAAGAATATATTTGAACCCCCTCAAACAATGATGTGTTTTCTACCTTGGAAATTGGTCAAGCAGTTTTTGTTTAAACCTGCCGGCAATCCAACGAGCAATAAAATGGACACAGGGGAAAACACAACTTGGATTAGATAACAAAGCCATCATAATTGAGCACAAAGGGTTTATTGCAATTTATTTATAGTGTTCATGTTTTGTGATGCCAGTGATCACCTGAAGACCTTTTCTCATTTCTCTTTCTAACTTTTTGCTTTAGACTTTGAATAATGGTTCTTATTACTGACTTCAGCCAGTTTATGTCTGTCTTGAACATGTGCACACAGAGGGTATCTTTGCTCTGAGTGTGCAGCGAGGTGAATCTTTGGCCATCCTTTCCTCGGGCCCTCGGCCTCGACAAGATACAGAGAGAGGCCTCAGAGTTGTTTGGCCATCGCAAATAGTCTATGAGTTAATGAGGTCGATGTCGAGAGGCAGGTGCAGTTTGGATACTTGGAGAGAATACTGAGTATATTCTGTTTTCTGTCCCCTCTCTCTCTTGTCTCGACCGACCAAAACCGAACCAACTCGAGACCACCAAAAGCACTCATGCGATATTTACTCATACGAACAGGCAGTTGGTGTGAGTGTAAAGAACATAAGGGAAGAAAACCTATTGATAAAATGTCACTGAGGCCCAATAAGCTCATGAATTACATGGAAATTGTTATTTAAGGCAGTGATAATATGAGGTACTATGTATGTAATTACCGGAGTTGTTGTCGTTTAACTTTTTAACCTTTTCAATGTGAAATAAAGCTAAATAAATATTAGCTTCAAACCATAGGAAATTATTTTTAATTATGTAATTTAATAATGTAAATTACCTCCGACGAGACGGGATGTGATTGCGGCAGCTTGTCCGTCAGTTAGCAAGATAACTGAAAAGGTTCTGGACGGATCTCGATTTTCGCTATATAAATAGAATTGTAAGGGGAATGAGTTGCTCGGCGGGAGTGTTATTACCCCTTTATAGTCAAACTGTTACCATGTTATTACTGACCTGTGATGTGTATGCCACCCTTCATTCCAGAGAATGCAATCATAATGTCTGGAAGTGAACCAGATCCGCATCCGACTCCCAGTCAGTCCAGTGCTCCCAGCCCCGGCAGTAGAGAAAACCGGAACGCGACTTCTCTACAAGAAACAACAGAAACTACGCGGAACATTCTGGATACAATAATACCAACTCAGGTGTGCATATTGTTTTTGCAGCTTTACACACACATACGTCTGACAGGAGCAAACATTACATAGGATCATTCTTAAATAATAAAGCAACTAGCTCCAGAAACTGGCAAACACTTGTGTTCATGAACGCATGGAACAATCTCTGTAAACAGGTGTATGCTGTCGCACCCCCCCCCCCCCCCGCCTTCCAATTTCAACATCCTTTCACGTTGAAATGCCGCACAAGGTCTTGTTTATCTTACTTTACATTTTTTAATTGCGCCAGGCAAAAGATGGAAAACAAGTCTTGTTGATTTTGATGTTTTTGAAGCTACCTGTGGAAAATTAGGCTGCAGCATTTGGAAGGATCATAATATAAATAAATAATATTGAGATTAGATCATACAGTAATAAAATTTGACTTTTCATTCGACTTGATCTAATCTCTCAACCCTGTTTATTAATCCTGCCCTCTCAAGAGAAATAATGATCAGATAAAACTCAATGCACACTTGATTTGCAGATCATCAGCATTAGACCACACACACACAAAAAACAATCTTGCATAAAAACCGATTTCTGTGCCCCCCTCCTAGGCCCTGGGAAATGAATTACTAGTGGGCCAATCCACCTTGCCATCTGATAGCCTTTCCACCTCTGCCTCATCTCCCAGCCTAATGCTTCAAGCTGCCTTTGGCCTTCTGTTGTGGCTCCTTCTACTCATCAATGGACACTAAAGACTGCAGTGTTGCTGAGGAACCTCCTTTCTCCGAACAGATGGGAGGACCAGTGCAGTTCAGAGGAAAATAGACCATGTGGCGTTACGCCGCCTAAATATGTACAGCGATTCCGTTTTTCTATTCTTGCGTCTTTGGTCCGAGTCTACCTGCCAGTGTTCTTTCAGAGGAATTCTGCATATTGAAGCCAGTCTGAACATTTGTACATTGTCGTTGCAATCAAGTCAAGTCAAAATGAAGTCAGAGTAACGCTTTTGTGGAATAGCCCAGCTTTCAACTATCCAATTTACTTTAAAGATTCACTTTAAAGATTTAGTATGAAATTATAATATACAAATGTATGATAGAAAGACATGAAGTATGTATGTTAGGCTCCAATTTGATGCAATATAAGGGAAAATGGTTGATGCAAGCCAGATAACTTTATGTTAGCTCTGTCCTCAGTGCAGAAATGATTTTAAAAAGATGTTGAATGATGAGGTGCTTTAATACCAACCTATTCCAGTCACCGAATGAGGATCATTCTTCCTTTTCCAGTATAATGATCTGTAAGAGCTGTTGCTAATCGATACATAAGAACAGCCTTAGAATAGGAATAGTTCTTTCCATCATGACAGTCACCTTTGTTGAATTATCTCATGCCACTTTATGTTTTATTGCAAAAACAACAGTGGCTGGTCATATAAAACAGCAAAGACAATTAGCTTAGCTGGAAATAATCAGACAAGCAGTAACTCATTACCTGTAGCTGCTGTTTGTACGAGCTTTTGCGTGAGTGTCATAACCTTGTTTTTAAATGTGTACATGACGGTGGATTGACTCTGAGCTGTGCCAGATCAAAGAGACCAAATTGATTTATTGATCAGTACAGGCTCTGTCTGAGATTAAATTGCAATGAATGATTCATTATTTTTGATAATGGATTCTGAATTGGACCAGCAGTATGTTGACATGTTAGCATCATTCAACTTTTATTTTTTTATGTAAAACGCTTTAATTTTTCCCCTTATGGTAAATCTAATTTAAACACATTACTTTCTGGACACACTCAAGTGATTTATCAATTCAACCCAATGTGAGAAAGCCTTTTTCCATATTAAAATTGCCTGTGTATTTACAGCATGTGTTAAAAGCTTTCTCAAGATATCTGGTTTTACCATCCATTATTACCTCCGCCGAGGCGGGGGTAATGTGATGGCGGTCGTTTGTCCGTCCGTTAGCAAGATAACTCAAAAGGTTCTGGACGGATCTTGATGAAATTTCCAGGACATGTTGGGAATGCTACCCGGAATAGATTATCAAAATCTGGTGATCTGGAAGATATCCTTGATTATGGAGCAGTTTGAAATTGTCAGTCTCTTAAACTGCAAGATGACAGGAGTCATAATTTCTAAGAGTAAACTGTAGGGCTAGACAGAATAAAAGCACCGTAATGTGATTAGCACGATGCTCTTAACATGACAATGTTAGTTTTGACCTGACGATGACAGCTTATTCAAAGTTGAAGTGTCTTCGGTGGCTGTAATTCACATTAAGAGGAACAGGAACGCGTGTACTGAATTCCATGCATCCCTCTAATAGTTGTGGAGTCGTCCTATTAAAACTGGTGGATAGATTAATTGTTTTGCAGCACTGAATCTACAAACGCTGCCACAATGGTTGGATTAAACACAGAATCTGCCAGACTGTATCTGACCTATAATTGTTTTTTTCTTTTCAGTGATTGAACAGAGCTCCTCTTTGGTGATGTGCAGCATTTTGTCTGGTTTTTTTGGCACATGATTTCCCAGTGTTCTCCGTCATGCAATTATTAAACTTATACCCTTGAAGTTTGGACTCTTGAAGTTCACACATTCTCTCATTTAAATTTTGACAGTAAAAATTTATTGTTTTGATTAACCAAATAATAATTTAGTTGAGAAGTGCACAGAAAAGTAGACAATTTAATGTTTGAGGCTTTCTAGCTAATATAAAATAAGAAATCCGCATATTCTAATTACGGTAACAAGCTGGCGTCAGGAAGGATGAGATTTTTTTTTTCTTGATTAAACACTCGAGATCTTCAGTCATTTACAAATCAATGAAGATGGACTTTCTGTTTAGTCGGTGGCTACCTCAATAGCACTGTCCCCAACTGAATATTTTCCATGATAGTTTATGTTCTTTTCAGTAACAGGATGACATTTTATGTGTACCTTAAATCTTTACATTACATCACGGGATGCCTCGTTTTAATCTCACACAAATTATTTCTGAGAGAAGATTTAAGCAGGTCCAAGTTGCCTGAGGCTCATTGTCCTCAGCGCTCTATATATACAGCTCTTTGTTTGAGCTGCAGTAATATTTCTCCATGGGCACTTACATTCAAATCAGCTGTATTGGCAACCGCCAAAATACCACACTACAGGAAGGAACTCATTACACCATTAAGTGGATTGCTGAGATGAATCGGAATGCTCAAAATATGATCAGTTGTGCTGATTCATGATATGCTCGTGCATCACTGAATGACACATTTTAATTTTCAGTGTGCTACATTCTGGAAAAAGCAAACATAGAGTGTTTCAGAATCATCTCTTGTTATTGATGACTCATGATATAGTTTGTCAAACTGGCATTTGGGATCACATGGTGGTATGAAATGAAAAACAAACCACCATGTGATCCCAAATGTCAAGGCTTCCCTTCTTCAGCATATCCTTAAATAACAACACCAACTTACTGGAATCAGGAATGTCAGGCTGTCAAGGATGATGTGAATGACAATGTTCATTTTAATAAAAAAATAAATAGAACCGTGCAGCAGATTATAAAAAGATATTACCTGTGTGTAATGATAAAAATTATGTCTGCGTATTATGCCTCTGTCTTGGAGCCTGTAATCCCCAGAAAGGGGCTTATCTACTTATATATTTCATGTCTGAGGGGCATCACTGTGTCCTCACACTGAGGCAAATCTAACGCAAAGTCATTATTACATGCACAACAGAGTGACATTGATAGTCCTGTCTAGTAAACATGGTGATCTTGATTTAATTGATGTAGAAGTAGTGTTTTGTATGTTTGTTTTTTGTAAAGTAGCCTTGATGTAATTTGACTGGATGATTTGAGATTTTACCTTGATTGATGGAGTCATTAAACCTCGTGTCCCGATCCGTGCTTGTGCCTTTCGCTCTTAAACAAGTGTCCACATGCATGGAAAATATTTTATGAAGTTGTGTTACAGTGATCCAGATGTACAAATATGTTCACGTTTGTCAGCTCGCATCTGTGTTTGTATCCCGGCCTGTGTATTCATGCGTGTACGTGCAAAGCATGTAGGCCTATATGCGCAGACATCTGTGGCTGCAGTCTGTGTGTGTGTGTGTGTCCATGCATATCTGTGTCTTTGAGTGTGTTTGCATGAATGCACAGGCACAAATTTGTCGTGTTAAGGTGATTTTCATTGCTTCTCCTACGGTTGGTTTCCTCACAGGAAGGAAGCTTATCTATTGAATTTGTAGGTGCACACTAGCAATCCTCTTACTGTACACGAATTCTTGTCATAGTTTCCAGCATGTAGACGAAGTAGTGATCTCCCCAACGATGGCAGCGTCGGAGGGGGAGCATCTGGACGCTGTTGACTGTACACTATTCAACAGACCTTGGGTCCTAGCTGCACAGCTCACTAGATTGTTCCATACCAGAACTCTGCCTATGGGACCATTTTCTAAAAGAAAATGCCACAACTAAGAGACACTTTGGAGATGCTTTGTATAGTAGCATGACTCTGAATCACAGCATCATCCACAGCTCATTCCCTGCCTCACTGTTGAGATGGTAATTTCCTAGCTCATTCATAATTTGCCATTTTCTATTGAATGCAACATCAGTGGCATTTAGTCGTGCTGTATGGCTTTAAGTAGCTACTTATGCGCCACTCATAAAATAGGCCTACAGAATCTCTGCACACAAACTGCAAACTGACAGAGGAAACTCTAAATATGAACAAAACATTAATATTACAGTGGAAATCTACCTTAGGACTCTTAAACCTAGTTATGATATGCATCTTTTCTGCAATATATATTGTAGTATAACAAAACACACAAAAACAAAAAATCACATCACACATCTCGCAACATGACTGTTGTGCATGTGCTCATCGCATGATAAAGTTAAAATCTGGTTGAAAGGCAAGTAGAATCTCAAATGTCAAGAGGGTTCACACTGATCTCATTGAAGCGCTCTTCAGTTACGCTGTGATACGATGAAGAGAAATATTGCACTACTTTTACTGCAATGTGCAATTTCGGCATTTTCATTACACCTCCATGAAATGAAATACATAACCATGACCGTGTGATACTTCAGTACAAGGATGAACAACAGATAAACCAGATGGCAGATATGCGTTTCTCACCCCTCTTGACATTTCAAGAATGCCACCCCCAATCATGCCTTGGCTTAAATCATGTCCCGCTACCATGATGACTCCGCTGCCCCATAATCTTTACAGGACGGCTGCTTTAGAGGACGGAATTATTGCACGAGACCTGAACTTCAGATTTACATACACATGTAATATACAGCAAGATTATTATGTATTTTAAACTGCATTAAAGTTGAAAATAGTTCAAATTACTCTGGAGCACCAAATAGCAGGCTATGACATCCACAACATTGCTAACAACCCATTACACACCCTGATACCTCAGAATACATTTTACAAATTACGCATTACTCAAGGTTGCAAAAAAAAAAAAAAAAAAAAAAAGCCCCCCCCAAAAAACCTTTAAAAATATTTCAAGGCTTGATCCGGTTTGCTGACGGTAATCTTTCTGAGCACGTCTGTCTTCCTTTCTGCTCTACTGCTAAATGAGACATTCTGAAGGCAACAGGCTGATGAGCTGACTGCATGTTGATGTCAGCCCACATCCACCTCTGATACCAGCCAAGCTCTCTCTCAGCCTTCATCACATGTGGTAGAAGGATTCGGGCTGGGCCGAGCAGCCATTTGCCCCAAGGAGAAGTCTATGCATAGACATAGACAAAGACGTGAGATACAGGTCCGGCGTGCTCCCTTTCTGTCTATCCCCATTTCCAACAACTGCTGAGCAACTTTTCCAGTGCTTTAGATCCAGACGTAAGTCAGGTCAACATCTGCTCGTTGGTAGCCTATCACCTCATCCAGTCAGCCATGAAAAACACAGCAGCTTTTTGACCCAACACGCACGTGGAGAGAGTATTATCACTGGTGTTCCCATTTCATTGTTCTCATTTTAGTATATTCCTTTAAAAAAACACATCAGATATGCAGAGGAATCGATTTCCTGTTTAAAATTATTATTCTATGGGGAAAAGACATTGAAGCCACAGTTGACTGCGTAAATGTGAATCACAACAAACCACACAGTCATGTGTGTTAACATTTAACCACTATGAAGTCACAATAAAACATGATTCCACCCATTATTTAATGCATGTGATAAGCAGGAGGAAAATGAACGAATGAATGAATTATAAGGTTGCAGAGTTATACTGCCCCCTATTGCTGCGGATGAGCAGTACAACACTTAACTTAAACTCAAAACGCGAAGCTCAGTGTTGGTCTTGGTTAAGTAAAGATTAGTGCAGTAAATCACCATGACTTTTGCACTGAAGGGTGACAGCCAACTCTACTGAAGGTCTCATATTCAGAGCTTGCAGAGCAAACAGCAGTAATTGAGGATTTCTGCAGTCATGGCAACGCCGACATTCAATCTGACTAGGAATGCCATTAGAAAATGCTAAATGCAAATATTATTAATTAAGTTGTTCAACACATGCAGAAAGTTGATATCTGAAATTCAGTGACTGGCATTTGTCTGACTGCAAACAGAGTGAAATAAAATGTTATAAATTTATTTATTTATTTATTTATTTATTTGAAAGGATAAAACCCCTTGAGATGAAACCATCTCGTTTTCAAGGGGGTCCTAAATCAAAACAAAACATAGACAGAAATAACAGCAGTGCAAACATGAAAGAACCACCTCAACATCAACAACAACAAAAAAATACTCTCTTTTTACACACAAACACACATCCACACTCAAACTGCACACATACAAACATTCACACGTAGCTCTGTCAAATTAGTAATAATAAACTAAAATTGCAGTTATAACATGAGAAAATAAGATAGCAACACAAAATTAAAATTAAAAGCAGTTACAAACATTTTGAAAATGTAAAAATAGGGCATTTTTAAACATATTATAAGACCTTATAAATACAATAAAAATAAGGATCATTTCAGCGTGAGATTTTTTTGAAACAAACCACATCCAGCTTTTAAGGTATGGTGGGTTTTGACATTTACAGTTTGATATGTGTAAATTGAATATCTTAGTTGGACTGATTTTACAATATATGCAATTTGACAATAGTTGTTAAAAATATTTGATCAGATTTTGTAATTCTGCATTCTTACTTTCCTTGCAAGCAGTATCTTTTACCTCCAGAGAAGTCTGATGGGAAACCTTAGTCAGAGAAAGGTTTGTAAAGTTTTCAAGGGTAAAAAAAATAAAATAAGTTGCCTTTGTTTATTACAAATAAAAGACTCTGGTGTTATGAAGCTGGCGGAAACCTCTCCTGAATAGTTAACGTCCCAGCCAAACTGCTATAATCAGAGTTCTCTCTCTCACCTTATTAGTGCTGCCCGGCTGCCCCAGGCCTGCTCATCCAGAAAATGTGTCACCTATCTGTGTCATTATAGCCCCACGTTTGTGACGCTGTTTTCAGTTCTCCGTGGTCTATTAACCTCTTCAAACTAAACTTGGTAGCATCTTTGGTGAACCAGCTGAATTCAGGGTCATTGATTACCTAAGTGTTGCTCATTAACTCCAAAGCACCCGTGACCTCTTCATAAAAGCCAACCTTATCAGGAAGCTGTCATCCAACATGAACCCAACAACTAGCAAAAATGATTCTCGCCTCAAATATAACGCAACCAATCTCCACACCAATCATATCATCATGAAACATACAATCAGTGTGTGCCTTCACTTTGATTGATCTTTGTCACAAATAGTTTTTTTTTAAATAAATTAATTCTTTCATAATGTCTGCGGATCATCAGCTAAGCGTTTTTACAACCAGCATGATTCTCAGTTCAATTCCCTGACTTAAATATCGCCATGCCTGAACTTCTGGAGCATATCTATAGGAGCACATCCTCAAAGCAGAGCTCACTGTTCCCTCTGAGTGTATATAACATACCAATCAACGCTTGTGAAAAATCAGAGCCTTTTCTCCACAGGAAAGTGAATTAGACAACTCGCACATACCCGAATACGCAGTCGCAATTAATAAGCAATAATAAAGAAACTTTTAGGGCACAAATCA
Source organism: Brachionichthys hirsutus (assembly GCF_040956055.1). Taxonomy (NCBI): domain Eukaryota; kingdom Metazoa; phylum Chordata; class Actinopteri; order Lophiiformes; family Brachionichthyidae; genus Brachionichthys; species Brachionichthys hirsutus. The sequence continues at coordinate 4,005,406 of NC_090902.1, forward strand.
TCCCTTAGTCCAAATATCTTATTATGTTTCCAGATTACATTGAGCTCCAACTTGGACTCTGTCCACTGTGTTGCTCATCCTTATGACCTGCAGGCGTCAGACCAGCAGCTGCCTCAATAATTCACTACCTGTACGCAACATTTGCTGCTCAGTCAGCGAGCTGTTCAAGCACACTTTAAATTAACACAGTATCACTAAAGTAGAAACAAAAATGTGTCTTTATACTGCATCATAAAATGGACGATCTATGTTATTCATCTGGGTTGATCAGCAGTATACTGTGTGCTGATGCACTGCAGGAGTGAGTATAGTGAAATGTGTTTCTGTCATGAGAACAGGACCGAGTGGAACCCATTGGGAAACCAAACATCTGCTCGTTCACTGTCCAGCCGGTGCAGATAGACTATGCTCATAGACAAAACGTGCTAACTTGAGCAAAAACATTGTGCAACAGAGAAATGGCAAGGCTGAAGGAGAAGACACTGTGAGCAACGGGAGAGAAGAACGCTGATCAATGCGTGTCATATTAAATGTTAGTGAAAAACACAGTGAGCTTTTAGAGATTACCACGACAGGAGTTATTTTAAAAAGGCTGCTATTTATCAGCATTCCCATTTACACAGCCGCTGATATTTTGGCGACGAGTCATCATACTCTTAAAGCAACTAGTAGACAGTTAGCAGGCTTTTAACTTTCAATGTGAGATTTTAGAAATGCTTTTTGATTCGATTGGAGGGTAGGATCAGCAATCATGTATATGAAAAGTAATAATTTTTTCCATTGATTGATTCTTTACAATGCTCTGCTTGACGAGTAGAGAGGCTCCAGTTTGTGTGGGGAGTTTTCATGAAGCGGTAATTAAATGGTCTCTTTTAAGAATACGTCTTTATCATCATTACAAGTGCAGCAAAATAGCAAACAATGTGATTCAACTCTGGAGGAACTTTGTTGCAACGCTGGTGCACAATCTTCGTGTTATAAAGGCTGTGAACGTGCACGATGCGTCCGAGTAATGTGCGACGATGTAAAAATAAATACATAGAAAAGGTAATATCCAAACAAATTAGCAAGCGAGCTAACAGTGACTTTACCGTGCTAAGAAATATTGTGCAATGGGATTGCATTCTCTACAATGCATGTGAGATTCATATGAGGAACCGAAGGCAATAACTTAGTGACAGATTACAAATGAAGGTAGATGATTGCTGTGAATTCCAGCACACGCTAAACAGCATCTCTGGGAAAAGATGAAACTCGTCTTGAAACTATATTTTGGATGAAAAGAGATGTTGCAATAGAAAAATGAGGTTGATTGAATGAATTTATACTTGTCCTCAAGTAAAACCTGTTGAAACTGACCTCATTTGTCCTCTAATAATATAACCTACCAGTACTGTGATGAACACTGTTTCTCTGAGAGAGACTTTAATTCAGGTAGAAGTGACATGCATAAGAGACAGACAGGCGAGCAATTAGCAATTTTGCCTAATCCTTTTTATGTTACAGAGGGTGCCGTCACCTGTTTCTATGGTAGCACAGGATGATTAATCCAAATATTTTCACATTATGAGCAACCACTGTAGGAAAGGGGAGGGGTTGCTCTTTTGGTTGCATTCTCTTATGTCGGATGATCCCCCTGTAACAGAAATCTCCTGCTAAAAGTTTTTAAATATAAATAATAAAGATCCTTCCACTGGGTTCTCTTATACAGCATGAATAATGCAGTATAAACACTTCACCAAGCTGCAATATGGTTGCATTCATCAGGGACATAACCACAAATACGGACATTAACATATCAAAATGACCCAGCTGATTTTTGACCTTTGCTATACAAGCTGACCTTCACCTCCCACATTGCCTTTAGCATCTGAGGTTAGCTCCATTGTGATTGGCAGGGAGGTCATTAAGGTGTTATTCATTGGTTGTAACTACCTGTGGGTCCGTCTGCGAGACCACTAACGCGATAACTCTCACACAGGAACCTCTCTCAGCTCTGTGCAGAGCTTTCGTTGCCACACTGAAAAACAACGCAGACTTGTATTCGTGATTCAAGTGTGCCAACTTGATGAAAACCGAAAAGGACACCGAGGAGATGTCAGGAGTGACGGTGAATCATTTTGCTGAGGGTGAGCGCCATAACATTCATCAAATTTAATGTAGTATCTGTGAATGATCATTAGTGTCTGGCCTTTGCTACAAAAGAGCAGAAAAGGTCTGGCTTGTTTGAGGACACGCATTTATGCAAAGCAATTATTATTGAGTCAAAATGAATTACACCACCTTCAAATTTAATCAAAAAGCATTATTTCATACAAATTGTTGCAGCGGCAATTAAAAGTCAATCAATTGATGAAATAAAGCTCATGTAGTCTAGCAAACGGCCTCATTTGCATATATTTTTCATTGTGCAAGTTTAGAAAGCTATGCAGCTAAAGTTGTTGTTTGAGCATGTGATGACCTTTTCTTATCAGAGTGCGAGATTGATGTACAGCAAATCAATTTCATCATCGTCCTTCAAAGATTAATGATCAGATTCAGAAGCGAGGCATGTCAAACTGGTAATTGAGGTTTGGGTTAACCTTAACGTAACTATGTGGAGCAGCTGTGACTCAGGAGAGGAAGTGGGTTGCCCACTGACCATCGGATATTCTGCTCCGGCTGCATGCCATGAGCGACACAGGCCAAGATATGAACCCAAATTGTTGCTGTGTGGGTAAATGGCTGAGGGGAAAAACTATCATGCTATGAATAGGAAAAGATGTCTCCTAATAAATGAGTTGATGTAATTATCATTATAACACAGACAGCTGATAGGAAAATTCACCCGACTCCTGAATAATAATCACACACTGCATCCACATATACACCCATATATAATATTCTACTGCAACAAGATCATTGTAGGTGCTCAGTTACTCATTTATTGCTCCATCAGTAAAACATTGGCAGCAAATTAATTCAGTAGTTCTCATATGCCAGATCAATTCTGACTTATGAAACTATTTTTTATAATTTCAGCAGATTTTATTTGTCACGAAGAGACATTTAGTTGCTTTTATAGGCAGCAGAGCAAATGCTATGCTTCTGTTTTACATTAGAAAAGCCTCTCAGGGTTTTTTTTTTATCCCTGGTTATGGCCTTCGGGAGCCAGTGGAATTTGATTAATGGTTCACAATACACAAGGTTGAAGTCATTGTGTACTTTCAATGGACCCTTTAACTCCAGAACATTATCTTATTAATGCAGCATTTCATTGCCTAACTGGCCTCATTGTTCGTAATGTTATGGTCACTGTTTAACTTATTCAAGCAATGAAAGTCCACAGCGCGATCTGCATGCAACCTGTTTTTGAGTATGAATGGAACCTGTGATCAGTTTCCCAATGCACAAGGGCACAGTCTGATTACATGTGACCATGTAAAGCGATTTTTTAATTTAAAATATAACTATTCTTTTAAAATATTTTTGTGTAGTTACAAAAGCAAAGAACAAAGCAAAAAATTATGCAGCGTAATAAGTTTGCATCAGGATCACATCCTTCAAACATAGATGTGTTATTATTAGAAGTATTTTGTTTGAAAATTTCTAAACTAGAAAAGCACTCGGAGAGCACAATCTCTAGCGAGCAGCTCATTTCCCTCAGGACTTTAAGCTGAAATAAAAATAAAAATAATACAAGACGCAATTATTGGAAAAGCATAGAGAAAATGCTTTATTGCTGATAAAGAAGACTGCATGAATGCACAAAATGTGGAGAAAAGTTTTTTTTACCCACACAAGACTTAAAACAGTCTTTGAGTAATGTTCTGATGAATTATTCCACATGCAAAATCCATAAAAATTTGGAGAACTCCCTCATCCCAGGGTGAACATGAACTTGGTGTCCACAACAGCAGCGATGATCATGTGAGAGAAACCAAGATTATGATGGTTGATCCGAGGGAAACCTCATTATAATAACAGTACACCTTGCACCAATAAACCAAAGACAATTAATCATGAGAAACCTTTTCAGTGTTAGTGTCTTATTGTTAGACTCGCAGATAAGTCACGTTCACTGACATTTGAACAATAGGCTGTGCTGCCATCTACTGGCCGACAAGGGAAAAGTCATTCATGCCATTATTTGATTGTTTATTGACTCTGCCCTAAATCTTGACTGAAAGGTTGCTTTTAAATCCAGTATACCAACTCTTTCAATCTAACACACCTACATGTTAGATCTTTTCCTACCTGAATAATTGATTGGCTTCATTTGGATCCACATACACATTAAAGCGTGAGCTGAAGAGCCTGTAAAGTTTTAGAGGGGTTGTAACTGAAGAAAACAACAAATGATCCGTTTTATTAACAGGATTAAATGAAGCAATCAGCAGATGGAATCTACAAGGAGAAACCCACCAGCAAATTATGTCAAGTCAATTATTAAAAGGGGACACTTATTCAGCTTTTTGACATTTACCTATTAAATAGTCTGGTAGTTATTATGTGGATCAAGAATTATAATACACTTAAAAACAGATGGCTACATAATACAACTAAAAAAGCACTCAGAGAGAGTAAACCTCCTCCAAGCAGCTCATTCCCCTCATAATCGGATTTATGCCGTCCACATGGTGATCTGGACCATCACCAAAAGGTTCTAAATTGTTCTTGGTATCTTTATACACTAACCATGAAAAGTAAAAGTGAATCAGAGTTGATATCTATTTATAACTGATTTTTGAATCCATAAACGGGTTTTAATGTTAAAAATGTGTACCGGTATTTTTTCCTTGACCTCATTCTGGATCAGATCCAGAAGACATTTTTCATGATAGTTCATATCGGACCCCTTCATGACTGTGATTTTTGATGACCGAATTGGAGGGGAATGCATATTTTAAGATATAAAAAAGCATTTTTTTTAAAAGCATCCATTATAAATACCTGTTTTTCCTCAAGATCCATCCAACAGTTTTTCCGTAATCCTGCTAACAAACAAACAGACAGATAAACAACAGTCAAACTCTCATCATGTATTTATTTAAATATGCCTCTATTGCAGCTTGTAGGCACGAGGACCCAGCAGAAATAGACATCACTCTCACCCGAGGCCTTCTCCTTCTGCCCTCCCACTTCCTCCCTCAAACTCGTGTTGCTGGAGGAGGTGCAGGGAGCTGGTGGTGTGTGTGTGTGTGCGTGCATGTGTGTGTGTGTCAGAGAGGTTGTGAAGACATCACAACTGTGTGCAGGGTGTTTGAGAGTAGAGTGAATAATGATGGGTTGACCTGTGAAATTTTTTTCAACTAAAACAAATGGTGGAGATCATGGAAGCCAAAGAGATCCTGCATTTTGTGCCGACTGGTAAGTTTTACAGGGTTATAGTGGGACGAGAAGGTCTTTCATGGGACAAACTAAGCCAATGATATCAAACATGAGTTATGGGAAAACCAGTATGTGTCCGTAGACCCATGTAAGAGATCTCATCCCACCAATTGTGTGCCATGCTGAAGACATTTACCGGTATTTTTAAAAACACAAAAATGTCCTTATACTTTTTACAAAATATTTTATTGAATTGAACTGCCTCTTAAAGAGCCATGGATCCCATGGAAGAAATCCAAATATCTTGGCTGATATGGACAGTTGACTAAACTATTGTTTTATTGATGTTATTTAGCGAATGGACATGGTAATCTTCAAATCAATCACTAATACCGTAGTCATTTTTAGTTGAAGCCACAACACCACAAATGCATGTTGCCTTCATTGTGCAATTAATGGGTTACAAAGACCTGCTTGGATTTTCTCAGGTCAAGGGTTAAGAAGCTTATGCCACAGAAAAATGCTGAATATTGTTATCTGGGCAGATTTCTTTTCTCTTATTTAAAGAATGACTCAGTTACAGTTGAAACAGAGAAGCTGGATCTCATCTACTGGTGTCCTCGTTTTTCTTCAGCCTTTTAAATGTGACGCAGGATTGATGACGTCCACCAACATCCACCCGTGTTTCATTAAAAATGTCCCAGTCAGGAATAAAATCTCATCTCAGATTGCGTCCTCTAGGGTTGTCGACGTCGACTTGTGTGTCTGTGATCGCTGTTGGCCCGCTGCTCATATTTAATATGTTGGATAAACAAACAGCAGAGAGTCTTGATCGTCAGCCTTTGAGGCGCTGATGTGGAATCAGCTGTACTTCCTGTTTCCTCTTATCTGGTGCTGTGAACATGTACATTGTGACCTGCAGCTTCCTGCTCTAACAGTGGGTTTAAACTGTTATAACAGAGTACAGAATACTATGTTTTACCACAAAGCAGAATGTTGAAAGGCAAACCCTCAAGTTTAAAAGGGAATATGCTTCATCACTCTGTTTCACGTACACCGTGTCCCTTCTGTGGGATTGTTTCACCTCTTTTCGGTTAGTAGCTCAGTGCAAGTGTTCCAGAGACTCAACAAACGCCTCTGCTTTTCTATCGCTCAAGGACATTCTGTGGCCACAGATAGCAGGGATTAGAAGTGTGGCAGATTGAACGTCAGCCCGGTGAGACGGAGTAATTAAAGATATCAAATCACGAGCGTGAACGGAGCTGAGGTTTTGGTTTCTCAGGGCTTAAGATCTGTGAGATTACTCTTCTAGATGAACAGTTTTAGATTTTAAAATAAGGAGATGGAATTGATGTTTTGTATGATGAAATGGCTGATAGTACTTTTCAGCAGCAAACTTGCTTTTGCGTTCAGAAACAGGGTCGGAAAGCAAACTGTTTTAAGGAATAGAAGCTGCTGCATCCTTGTGTAAAATGTTCAAGGCCTGACTTACACTTCTGTCCTCGTTTCTCTGGACATCAGGAAAACCTTCCAACCTGCAGAAACGTTTACTCTAGTGCTATTGTTGCATGCTATTGTCTTCTGCTTGTACGATTGTGGATATTTATAATTTACTTGACGTTTATCTCCAAATTAAAGCATGTTAAAGTCCCTGGAATGTTAACCCCCCCCCCCTTCAAACTGCTTTGAGATATTGTCTTGCCCAGAAGCCCCAGCAAGCCGCTCTTTGCCCGAGGCAAGGCTAAGCTCATCCCGACACCTGCCGCTTCACCTCAGCTACTCGACCGACCAACAGCAACATCAGACGCAGCTGGCGCCAGGTTTTTGTTGTAACCGACAGCCGAGAGATTCCGTCAGGTTCTTAACACCTGCTGATTTTTTGACATTTCTTTGTGCAATATCAACAATTTTTGTTGATAGGGTTATATTATATGTTGTCACAGGTTGTTGTTGTTGTTGTTTTGTTTTTACTTTTCTTTCAGGGTATCATCTGTACTGTTAAAACTAATATTTGCACGGGTAATAAAACAGTAAAGAACAATTTGGCTGTACTTTTACAGACAGTCAGAAATCTGACATTGTGAATGTAATTTATCCTTGCCAATCAGTAAAGAAATATACATTTAGGAACTTCTGAATATTTAAAATTGTTTTTATTAATATATGACAGTAAGGATGACATTGTCAGTGTTAATGCAAGTGTCTCGTTGTCCCCAATAAGGTCCATTTCCTTGCAGTCTCAAAGAGCGACGTCTGTAATGTGTCAAGGGTTCAGCGTTACATTTCACCGTTAAAGCTGCAATACCAACATTTATTAATTGTACTCAACCATACAGCTGATTAGCTAGTGGTCATTGAGGGGCATTTAGCGGCTAAAGATAAAATGTCTTGCTCAGATTGAATGCTACTGCTGAAGTCAATTTTCTTGATGTGTAAATAAGCAACTATATTTGGATATAAAGTGATAGTATGAATAAATGATGTTTGTTCAGCAGCTCCTAAATGCTTTTATTACTCTGAAATTATAGCTGGTTTATTTTTTAAATAAACATTTCCACATTGTGTGTATTAAAGATTACCATGCAGCTCTAACGGTAATTAATTAAAGATGTGCGTGATGTTGAAAACAATCGTGTGTGTCTTTTCTGCAACAGATGCTCTGTCGAGCAGGAGATCCAAGAATGGATATGTTTTCCAAGAAATGGGTAAGTACAGTAGTTCCAGTATATTACATTGAGTTATTGGCTTTCTCTGCATCACTCCAGCTCTTTAACACACTTCAAGACATTTTATTTAGTAAACACATCATTCTTTTTTCCTTCAGGACCTGAAGTGGAATTTCACATGCAGTTATTTATGCTAATGTTGATTACTGTTCACCAGCCCATGATGACTCATTTCACATGCTGATAAACCCACTCGGTCCCTTCCCTAATGTGTTGTGAGGTTAATTAATGAGTGAATAACAAGCAGATGATCTCAGATGGGAAGATGAAAAGAGAAAACCATAGCTCAAAGGGTTAAGGTTAATTCTCTAATCTCCTGGTTCAATCTTTCTGCTTCATATAACTTGCACTTAATATATTATATTTATCTAGATATAATTAAGGATTTTATGAGTTCATACCTGGTTCGAAGGGGGGGGGGGGGTTATTGGGCCTTTAGTGGTGACACCGCTAATATGGCTACAATAACATCTAAGCCTGGATGACGACAACAGATTAATCTCACTCTTAGGTTGATCCGTGAAACAGCTGTTATTATTATTGGCTGGATTCCATGGTAAAGCCAATTTCAACAAAGTACTTCAGTTGTGCAGTACTGCATGTAATGTATGAACTGAGGTTGGGTTGAGGTTTCACTGTGACTTTATGTGTGTGTTTTTACACAGAGCTGCAGGACGGCGAACAAGAGGATTGTGGGAAAGATTCACATGTTGCTCAGAAAGGCCAGATCTATGGCAGTGAGCCTGACTTCCCTGGGTTTGCGCTTTTAAATACAACAAGAAAAGTAAGATTTGGTTCATATTTACCTCAGAAAAGGGTTATTGTTCCAACTATATGCAAAAAAAATAGAAACAATATAACGCCACCATTCACATTTCCCCTGGTCCTGGCGCACACTAGCATGTGAAGCCAATGAACTTCAAGGAGGAAGTGCGTGCCCACAGAGACCTGGACGGCTTTCTGGCGGAGGCAAGCATCCTTTTGGATGAGAGGGCTTCCACTCTGGATGAGGTCCTGAGGAGAATGTTAAGTCATGTAGCCGTGCATGCACATGAGAGCTGCGACGTGGAGGAGGTCGTGAACTCTGTGTTCACGGACGTAGGAGGGGAGGACTTTAATGGTGAGAGAAACTGCACTCTGAAGAGACGCAGTGTTTGCTTTTGATGCTGCTTGAAGTGCTCACAGGAAAGGTTTTCAGGCCGTTCATTGCCATGTTGAACGTCTCCACAGTTCAGCTGCTGTCAGAGACCATTCAGGGTGTGACTGTGTCCCCCACTGGAATTCATTACCAGCAGTCCTGGCTTTGTATTCTGTGAGTTCACATATACTGTATATGTGTGTGTGTGTGCGTGAAAAGGCAATGTCATTAATTACAAACATCATTTTTTTGGACCAAGTATGGGAGGGCGTATCTAATTTCCGCCCATCAATACATATAATCACTTAATCATTTATTAACCATCAATAATGGGTATAAGTCAATACGACAAAAGAAATAATTTCCTGTCAATTCAGCTCCAGTGAGAAAAGCCTGCAGAGACGGCATGTTTGCATCGCCCGCCTGGAGAGGACACAGAACTGGGGAGTCAATTGCTGCGAGGCTCGCTTTGTCATCCTCATCCTTGCCCCTCCCAGAACGGTAAAGCCCAGTTTATAAGATGCTCTTTTTGAGTTGAAATTTGGATCTGGTTTATGTTAGGTAGTAAAAAAAAACGAAACAGTTGTCACAGATAAAAAAGAATATATGCAGCAGGATATATAATTTCATTGTCCACCGTTTCCAGAAAAGCACCAAGACCACCATTGAACTCGGCAGAACTTTTGCCACGATGTTCTCGGACATTTACCTCAGGGAGAAGCTTCTGCAGGTCAAGAGCCAGGATGAGTTCAAACAGGAGCTCCTCAACCAGAGACAGCAGCTCATGGCAGTCACAGAGAAGCTGGCTGAAGAGGAAGAAGAGGACTCAGATCCACGTAAAAGGAAATCCCTTCAGGTGTGAAAGCGATGCGTAGGATTTATGCTGTAATATGTTAAGTAAAAGTCCAACAATATGACTCTTTCATCATGACAACCTATCCCGACAATTTGGAATCACTTTGGTATAATATGATAATTATTTAATTTGATGCATGATTTATTCACAATGAAGTTCAGTTAGATTTTTCACTTTGAAATTAAACTGAATCAACAGAGTTGCAACTCTGTAACAAATTATTCATTTAGTAGGGATACATTTTCAATGAGTCCTGTACATTTAAGCATTCTGGATCCCTAGATCTTGATCCAGATCAACACTGAGGCCTTATCTATCATACTAGAAGCATAATTGCCCCGACGGTTCCTCACAATGGTAAAAATTATTGTGGATTTAATCCAGACTAAATTTGAACAGATTATTTCTTTGACCATAACAGACAGACAACAAACTTTCTTTCTGGAAGAGACCATTTGACTAACTTGAGTTAAATATGCTGTGTAAGTGCTATTATCTGACAATATGGACACACAACACTTTGTAATAAGAAGTTTATACCCGTGAAACATTTATGAACTCTATAATTTGAGGCCACCTTGTGTTTAACATGCCATTTAGTTATATAAAGATGTGAAGCAGCAGTGAGCCAGATTTTCTGATTACCTTGTTTCACACTCCATCACCCAGGCAAGAGAAATGAGAGGCGGCTGGGCGACAGACTGAAAAAGCTGCCAAGCCTATGATTATTAAAGATTTGTGTGTGTGCAGCTTTGTGTAATCGTTATTTTTTAGTTGTAAAATAATTTCCTGTAAAAATATAGGCAGAGTATTGGCATTTAATAAGCCATCAAAGACATTGATTTACATCATAAATCATCACTTATATGATCTCATATGGTTGTGATGCTCCGGATCTGTCTTCACAGTGCAAAGATTTCCTTAAAGCCGGTAAAGGTGTTTATGGTGACCTCCGCCGCAGACTGCCCCTCTACCCCTCAGACTTCACCGATGGTATTCTCTCTGGAACACTGCTTCCTGCGTCGGCACATATCCATTTACATAGCTGATTTGTTTCTGCTATAAAAAGAAAACATTCTCCTTTAACACCCTGCTTTGACTCTTCCTCTTCTTTCTTCTATAACCCTTTAAATAATCAATCAAGGTATAATTGGAAAGGACCGCTGCCTGCTGAAGTACACCACCACTGCTATTTTCCTCTACATTGCCATCCTGCTGCCTGCTATTGCATTTGGCTCACTGAACGATGAAAGCACAAGAGGAGAGATCGGTAAGGCCCGCTTGTTTGCAGCATCCTGTATTATCGTCAACGCTTTGTCTCGGAGCATACAGGGGACGTTTTTTGCTGTTTGCTTTTGACAGATGTTCAGAAGACAATCGTTGGTCAGAGCATCGGAGGAGTAATTTATGCTTTGTTTGCTGGCTCACCACTTGTCATTCCACTAACCACTGCACCACTGGCCATCTTCATAAGCGGTGTGTATAAGGAGTTCCATAAGGAGACAAGAGGCCAACATTTATCTTGACATTGTTATGTCAATTCTTAAATGTATAGCAATATTATGGGGCAGTACACTGTTCCATAACCAGTTAAAATATTTTTGACTCATAATAAGACACACGGTTTAGATTTTTCCGAGATTTCCTCCAATCTAGTGGCCAAATTGGTGAACTGTTTGCTTGTTAAATGAAAAAAGTGATTATAAAAACCAAAACAACAGTTATATAAAGTCATCATTTTACAAGACTGTGAGAATTCATGAGTCTATGATGATCCGCTTGGCAGCCTTTTCCCCTTCCACTTGAATAGATGTGTTGTGAACAATTAAAAGAGCTGCTAGTGAAATGGTTATTAACTACATTCAATAAAACATTTGCGTGAGTGTGTATCCTGATACGTTTATGTTTTATAGTCATCAGGGGCATCTGCGACGACTACGACCTTGACTTTGATGCTTTCTACGCCTGCATAGGTTTATGGAACAGCTTGTTCCTCATCCTCGGAGGCTTATTCAATGTCAGCCTGCTGATGAAACTCTTCAAACGGTGAATGCACAACATGGCTCTCATGCAACATGTATTACCGTGTTATATCAGAAGAGGGCAGAGGCCCTATAGCTCTAAATACGCAACTAATCATGTGGCCCTGAGGTCACAGCTGGAAGAAGACACGTTTTGTTGCCACGTTTCAATTTTCAGCTTTAATTATGAATTTTGCTTCACATGCTCTGTTGCAATCTGGGCCTTTTTTCTGCTTAGCCTCGAGTGTCCTGTTAAGTTTGTATTTAAATACTTTTTGTAAAGCATGAATGATCATGACATACTGCTTCCAGCTCAACAGAAGAAGTCATTGCGCTGTTCATCTCTGTGGCGTTTGTCGGGGATGCAGTGAAAGGCACCGTCAAGAGTAAGTGGAACCACGGTCAGAGTACATTAAGCATGTTATGAATGCTGCTATCCACACTGCAGGGCAAAGCGGGAACATCCTGTCTTTTGTTTGCCAATGAAGTGTGCATATTCATCACGGAGCATGAAAACAAACGGGACTATGTGCTGTGGAAAAACAACCATATGCAGCGAAAAGGATTGTGTTTCGTTTGATTAAATTTATCTCTTGCACAAGATGGGAACTAAGTAATAATCATCATCAGAACTAATCGCTGTCTTGTCAGACACAATAAGATGGTATTTTGGAAACTGCTCTAGTTATGTCCTTTTCAGCCCTACGAACAACTTAGTTTGAACAAAATGTGATATTCATGGAGGACAAAGTTTTCTCTTAGATATGTACGAAAGTGTAATTAACAGAAACAACAAATACAAATACTACCTTTAAGCCAATCCAGCTCGGGAGAAGTTCTTGTTAGAATGAGAATGTTTCAACTCGATTTATTTCTGTCTTTTGTAGTTTTTCAGCACTTCTACCACGGGCCCACGCTGACCACAACGAACAGCACAGTGGTGTTTCAGCAGATTAGCGAGATTCTGGAGAAGGCGAACAGTCATGCAGGAAACAACGAGACGGCGTTGCTGATGGGACAGGCAGTGGGACATCCCTTAATCTTCCTGCCTGAGTCTCTGGTGCAGTGCACAAGAGAAAGGCCCATCCTCTGTCTGCTGCTCATGTTGGGGACGTTGTGGCTCGGTTACGCCCTCTACGTTATTAAGAAGAGGTATCTTCACTTAATCTACTATTTAATCAGTATCTGTAGGGAATATATAGGCAACCTGTGGTTTGAAATAACCACGGCTCTTAAATAACAACGCATAGTATTACTACCCTGTCTTCTGTCCATTTGTCGGAATTATCAGTAACAAGTGATTCCTGGTGGGTAAGTTAGTTCAACGACAAAAAAAACCTGACAAATTGTATTTATTTACTTTAAAAAAAAGATATATATTTATTTAAAGTTTGAGAAAATATGTGTAAAGTCATAAAATCTAGAATATATCTGCATTATGTTATGCTACATTACACTCTGCTATGTATATTTCAGAAGCTCGAACCTTAACGTTAATTAGGGAAAATAAAGAGAAAGAAATTGTCCAAGTATAAAAAAATAAAGGTCAGCATGCATGAGTCAGATGATTGAAGCGGCATGCAATATGAGTCAGAGTGGTTGAAAGTAATTAAACTAAGTAAACTATTATTTAAACTAAGGCACATCTGAGAAAATTTTTTGTACTTTTTCCTCTCCATTTTTAGTTACTTTGGGATTGAGATTGTAAAAACATTTAGCCTAAAGGTTAAACATGAGGTTAGTACGGATCGGCTCCTACGATGTCCGTGTTCTAAAATACAAATACAAGTACTGCTACAGTAATAAACTATTAATCACATCGGCGGTGTTGCTTCTTTCCGCCGCAGCCCGTATCTCAATGAGAAAATCCGAGAGGTGGTGTCCGACTGTGCTTTGCCCATCTCTGTGGTGACGTGCTCCTTCATCGGCTCCTACCTTTTCCTCAACATCCAGCGTGAGTACAAATGTCTTACATTATTAAATGAAGAATAAGAGAGTACATTTAAGACTTGACATCATGACTGCAGAACGCCTGTCAATCACCCATAAAACTATATGAAAAAAAGGACGAGAAACATATTTGCTCTAGTTCAAGACACTGTTGTCTCTGAGTCATCGCGGATTAAAGGCACAAGGTTGAATGAAGTTCATAAAACACAGATTACTAGCAGCAAAGTTCAGCTCTGTTGCATAAACCTACATTTATTTACCCCACCAATGTGTTTAAACTCATTTCAATGTGATGTTTCCTACAAACCTCATGGTCCCACTATAGTTCCTGTATTCAGTGTCCACAATGGCCCGGTCTTCAGATACCCTCCGTTTGAAAAGCTGTCAGGAATGAGCATGCTGAGCGCAGTCGGGCTGGGTTTCCTCCTTGCATTGCTCATCTTCATCGACCAGAACATTGTCATCTCTCTAACACATGTACCAGAGCACAAGTAAGATCAAGCATTTACTCCCGTTTTTTTTTTTTATCATCAAAGTGGCGTGTTGCGGTGACAGATTGCTGTTTGTGAATGTTTAGGTTGCTCAAAGGAACGGCGTTCCACTGGGACTTAATGCTGACTGGCTTCATCAACATCCTCATGTCCTGTCTGGGGTTGCCATGGATGCACGCTGCCTTCCCGCACTCGTCCCTACACGCCCGTCAGCTTGCCAAAGTGGAACAGCGCGTAGAGAACGGACACCTCTACACGACGTGAGTAAAGTTAAACCCTGGCAGACTTTAAAATATATCTGGGTCATGATTGACATCGTCTAAAGTTTAATTGCATGTTTGCAGCCCTTTTTTTTCTTTGGCAGCAGCATCAGTTCAAATAGCAAATTAAAAGCAAATGGATAACGGAGTCGCCTCAATTCCAGATCTTCCTATTTTTGGATTCTGTTGGTTTTTTTTGTCATCGTATACAAAGGTCTCCAACCTCTGCCTCTGTGTCAAACAGTATTGTCAGTGTGAAGGAGACGCGGCTGACCTCGTTAGCGGCCTATATCCTGATTGGCCTGTCTGCATTCATGCTGCCCATTCCTCTGCAGTGGATCCCCAAGCCTGTCCTGTATGGACTATTCCTCTACATTGCAGCCACTTCTCTTGACGGGAACCAGATGGTGGACCGCATGTGTCTACTGCTAAAAGAACAGGTGCTTTTTTTGGTCTGTCCTGTTCATCCATAACAACAAGTAACATAACGGTGGATAGCGCCGTTCTGTGAGGAGTCTGCTTGTTCTCCCAGTGTCTGCGTTGGTTCTCTCCGGGTTCCCCCCACCCCTAAAAACATGCCACTTCAGATTGTTATTTTAAAAGAGAATTAATTACATTACAGTTATAATTTGTGCAAATATCTGTTATGAAATAGGATTTTAATCATGTCATCCATCCAGACCTCCTATCCTCCCACCCACTACATTCGGCGGGTGCCTCAGAGGATGATCCACTACTTCACAGGCCTGCAAATGATCCAGCTGATCATCCTGTGTGCCTTTGGGATGTATCCTCTTCCCTATATGAAGATGGTCTTCCCCCTTCTGATGATTCTCCTTGTCCCAATCAGGTAAAATAATCCCAAACCAACAGGGGGCAGAGTAGGACCATGGGAACGATCATAGTACCAATGACCTTCTATAGTTTGTAAATGTTAGAAATAAGAAGATACAAACTCAGCTTCTGACTGAAGACCACAAATGCAGCACTTTTCAGACAGAGGCCAGGTAGTTCCGGATACATATATGATGGGGTTGTTCAAAAATGGTCAGAACTACAGTATGTCTGAGTCGGTGTTGAGTATCATCTGGCATTGCTTTGCGTGTTTTTCTCTCTCCTCAGGACCAGCCTGCTTCCTAAAGTAATTGAAGCCAAGTATCTGGATATCATGGATTCTCAGCACATGTAGAGCAACAACGCAACCCGATTTCTCTCCAGCTGGAAGGGGAACAGACTGAGAACTCTGATTGTGTTATGAAATTAAATGTGTTTGGGCTGTACGGTTTCGATGTGAGCACTCTGCTGGTGGCCACATGACAATTCACATTTGCTTTCTCATCATTCCCCACGAATTTATCATTCATGTAACTGACTTTAACAATGTCTACGTCTTTGTTGTATTGAAAAGTACAATCATGATCCAGTAACTGGCAGGAGCTTGAGATGAGGTCAGAGAGATGTTCTATTTGTGTTTTAAGTGTTTTCAGTTTCACCAAGTTCTCTCATTCTGTAGATGCGAAAAAAGATTTCAAAGAAGAACATAACATGATAAAGTTATATACAAACGTGTTAGTATCAATGTGAACGTTTTGGTGCAGTGCGTAGTTTATACTGAATCAGACAAATAAAGTTCTCCATACAAGTACAAAATATTCATTATTCTGCTTCTTGTTTCTTATTTTTATTTTTTTTTATTCCTAAGGCAAGTTCTGGACATGCACTGCCAATCACGGTTACCGTGAGTTACAGCACCAGCCTCGGCATAATTCCATCTTTCTCTGATGTGAGGAAAGTAAAGCTGTTGTCCAACAGATGGCAATAGAAGCTCGTCTTCATCAGAAACTTGACTCCGGTTCAGTTGGTGACAGATGATGAAAAATGAGCCAGATTCATATCATCTAGTGAGAGAAACTTGGAAAATGAAGCTGTGATTAGATAGAGAGTAAACAGGAACACTTTCCCCAAAATAACATGGCATGTTTGTGCTGCTTTCCATAAAGCTAAGATCACTAATTACATCCAAGTCTAAATTTAAATGCATTTTACTGCCCTTGCTGTGCTTACAATTGTTGCTCCACAATTAATCATCTATTTCACCAAAACTGTTTTCCTGGCATGGAAATATCTTCACTTTGAGTGTCCCCCTCCCCGCCCACACACACACACCCACACCCACTGCTACAGTAAACACAATTGTCATTTGTGGCAATACAGCTGGAAATATAATCACGAAATGCTGCAGCATCTTGTTTTTGTAATGCCAAACTGATTTAGAACTAGATTGCAGAAATAAGTCTTTGTAAAATGAGACCGTCTCAGATTGCACCGGTGAATGTCCCCAACAGTCGATATTTCTTACTTCGTTTTGAAGAAAATAACTGATTTAAAAAACAAACAAGCTGACAAAAATAATTAACTGCAAAAATCCAGACTGTGGTCGCCTTAACATTTGCTGCTTTTCTCTCCTGTCGATTTGAATACTGAAAGTATGATTCAAGATCAATTCCTCACTGAGAGAAATGGAAATTACTGCCTCAGTCCTGTGTCCACTTTAAACAACCCACACAGAAAGTATAGGAATTAATTTTACTTGATTGCACACGGAAAATCAAGCCATGTAATATTGAAGTTGAAATCGACTGATAACCTTCGTGTTTCACTTCTGCCTGAGTGTATAATCATCTTATACCACCTACACAGAACACACGTTCCTGATCTGACCTCTGCAGTGAATAATTTGTGTCATTGTCTGGACAGCTCTGATATTAAATGTAGGCTTTATCTGCTTTTTCTCAAGTGCCTTCCATGAAGGTCTATCAGTCTATCTGTCGCCTCTTCAGTTTCAGCAGATCCTCTTGAAGCTGCATGAGTTGCGCTGTTTCCAACACCAGTCAGCACCGCCTGAAGGTGCAGGGCAGCCAAGAAAGTAGAGCTGACACCATCCTGGGTTAATCCACAGAGAAAAACACGACACTCATTTGTGTTTTGCATGCGAGTAAAGAGACACATTCTCGCACTCCCACTATTTAGACCTTTGTTCTTCATTTTCCTTGTGCTCACACTTGGTTCTTCTCACACTTCAACCCAATGAACAGAGGCATTAAGGTGACAGAAACAAACTCAACAAAAAATTTCCATCTGAACTCATTTATCTGGAAAACCCATAAATCTTTACATTTTGGAGTGGATCCAGGTAAAGCGAGTTCTAATGTCTCGGCTTTCATATCATGTTGTAAGAGCGGAACTATCATTGGACTATTACGTTGACATTGTGGGAAACTTTAACTGCCTAAATTGAGGATTGAAGTCTCTTAGAGTTGTCTAGTGTTATATTTTTGGTTTTGTCGGACAAGCAGTTTTTCCATGTTTTTTAATTACTCTTTTAAATAGCTGATTCAAATGAATACAATTTTCATTTTTGAAGTCTTGACCTTTTAGGCTAAAGGAAATATTTCATGGCAATTTCAATGTTATTAGACATTCTGAGGACTAAATGTATAATCAATTGACAGAAACATAACCATTAAATAATGCAAATGGGTATTTAATTATTGTCAGCAGTAACAAACGACCTGTATGTTTGTTTGTAAAAGATATCAAAGCGGAGGAGCCACATGTGATCCAGGAGAATCATGCTGATTCATGGATACTGGATGGTGAAGAGACAAAGCTCAACTCAGTTATAATCCAGGATGGAGCTCAACATGAAAACAAATTATGCTGACTAACAGCATGAACTGGGAGTGGCAGCAGCAGCGGACGGACGCAGAACATGAATATATTTATCAATAAGTCATCCAAATGGGGGCGTGTGATAAAATCGACTGGTAGCTGCAGCTGGACAGACAGAGAAGTTACAAGTGAGCAAGACTTTGACCACATGGACAGGAGGAGTCAGGTGAAAAGGTAAGTACTTAGTTTCCTCATTTGCATGCAGCTTTCAGACAGCCCTTAACTTCAGGATGCAGTTTCCTGCCTACTATCTCAGTGTAACTGATGGATCTCAACTGCACCTCGGGCTTGTTTGCATGCCAGCAGACTAAAATGACACAGCAGGGTACTGGCATACAGCAGGCCCATATGTCAGCTCTGCAGGGAAATTTAATCTATGTCACTATGTCTGGAGCATGTGTGTGTGTGTGTGTGTGTGTGTGCCTGTTACCTTGGAGTCCAAAAGCTGCAGGTGGGAACAGATGTACTCCATGCTTGCTCCAAACAGGTGGACATTTAGGAAGGTTGAAATGTTCCCTGAGGTTGAACAAATAGGTCATACAGGAATGTTAATTAAGCTGTCAAAATGCAGACACACACACACAAACAACTCCAGCTGACTGAATTCCTTCTGACTGTCATGGTTTTTTATTAAAATGTTATTCTCCCTCCATTTGACAAACTGTCAAACAAGATCCCATCATTCCAAACAGTCTCTTGTCTATTGTGACTCGAGATGCTTGATGACACTTTGATGCTGCTTTGACTCATCAACAAAGATGGCCTTTAGGTTTTGGCACCGCCCCTCTTCCTGCCAATGCTATTACTTTGAGGACTATTGGCACACATTTTTCAATCAAATATAAATCTGATGATTAATTTCATTAGTTAGCAAAAGTGCAAAATACTGTTTTCTTCTCATGTCTGGGGTGAATAGACAGGCCAGTGGTGGGTGTTTCTGTTGGGGAACCATGAAAAGAGAATATTTTGCACAACATGGGACCTTTAATGAAGCTATTATTGGCACTATAGCAGTTATATTCTAATTGGAAAGACGCAGCACACCCTTTAAAAGCATTGGCAGTGGAACCATATGTAACCGGATGGGATGTAATTAGGCAGGCAGGTGTGGGAGGGAGCACCTGTGGCCCATTTGCCGCTGATTGGGGGGGGCGTATATAGGTGCTTCCCTTCCCTCGTTCCCGTCTTTGTGTTTTCCCCGTCAAAGGCAGGTTGGCCATAGACTGTCACTGCCTTGTCTCTCCTTTTCTTTTGTTAGTTTTGTTTGTAGAGTGTTTTTAAGGAAGTTTTTAGAGTGTTAAATAAATATTTTGAATTCCTAATGCCGTGCTGGTCATCACTGTGAGCGGACCTGTGGTTGGGGAAACCTGCTAAAAGGTGCTGGGAACCAAAGGAACAAAAAAATAGATCTTTAGGTTGCAAGTCCTAAAGTGGCGTTGTCGGCAAAGGTCGGACCGTTTGGCCCCATATTCCCAACGCCACACATACAAAGAAAAACTTTCATCTCGATTGAATTTGCTTATCAGTATTCTTGATGGCAAGGAAGAGTTCAAAGATTCTACAGTTCATCTACATTCACCGTGCGGCGGGAGAGAAGAGGCCGAGCAATTCAACCCTTTGTTTTCTGATGAAACATTTTCCTTTAAGAGTCGAGTGGCTCTTTTTTCCTGTGGTGTTCACTTCAACTCGGGATCAAACTAGAAGAGTAAAACTGACATAAGAAGGTGTTTCAGCAGAAGGTGAGAGTGGGCCCAAACACTGATGGCATGAATGCAGGTATTTATAGCAACAGAAGAACTTAATAACTGCACCCAAATAAACTCGAGGACAATTTGCATTGCATTTCCACTCCCCATCGAGATGAAACAAGTTCTGTGACAATTAACATGTGGAAAAGCAATGCACTGGCAACAAACTGGGGCGAGGCTTTGTTTACTTCTGTAAAATATGTACTTTATTATCCACAGGGGAGCTGGATGTTGGCCATATTTTACATTATCATAAAGTCACATTGTGTTATGTAATCTAATATGTAAAGTGGGCTCTTTTTCTGTTCATTTCCCCCTCCCCTCTCGCTCGGATGACTCTGTAATTATGTGTAGTTATCTCAAAGTGACTGAAGCAGAGCAGAAAAAAATCTAATTGAGTGGGAAGCGGTATTTGTTTTTGTTTTTTTTAATGGAACACTTCATTACGATATTAAGCCAAGTGAAACATGCTACATTTCTTTTCAAGCCATAATTGTTGACATTGCGGATGAAGATCTCTTTGGAAGGTGCTCCTGCTATTTTTGGTGACACGATAAATCATATTACGTATACATCATGTGAGTTTATTTATTATAAAAAAGGAAAACCATGTCCTGGACAAGCCACCGTAATGGAGATTTTTGTCATCAAAGCCAAAAGTCAAAACGACTGCCGGGATCTTTATATCCTGATTCACAATCTGCCCTGTTATATATGTCACTCTACTTCACTTTGCAGAAGCTTAGCTCTAAACAGGTCAACCATGTCATTCGGCAGGACCCTGTGGGGCCTCTACTCTCAAAGATTTCCCTTCTCCCGACTGCAGGGAGGAGGAGATGATGGAAAAACACTCAGGAGGATGTATTTTGTTTCAAACTGCAGGGATCACAAAGCACCACTTGAAAGTAACTTGACTGTCGCGTTACAAGGTGTGTGCATAATTAGCATGCCAGCACATGCACTATGAGCAAAATAAAAACATCAAATGAAAATAAAACAAGTTACAAGTCTCAAGGCAGATGAGCAAAGTACGAAGGAACAAATGAATTAAGACCGGAGAAAGCAAAACGAGAGAAAGTGCCAAAGATGCTAATAATCAAGCTGTTGTTTACTGCACGAGTGTGAGACATCCTGATCCACAGACGTGAGGACAGAGGAGGGCGTGCTTGAACACTGCAGCACAGGATACTCATTTTCTAACCCAGTTGTGACAAATACTGTCTCTGTGAAGGCTGGCCCTATCATGATAATGTCATGTCAGCGATGGCGTTAAAAAAAAAAGGAAGAGAAGATGAGCAAAAAAAGGGGAACAACCAATAATTTAAAGTGGTGTGAGGGCTCTGATCTTTTTCCTTCACATACACTGACTTGATTAGCAGTCTGTTCGCTCCCTCTGTCATCTTTCTTTAATGTCTCTAGCTAGAGTCAATTAGGAAAATGAGAGGAGACGTCAATGAGAGACAAGTCACCGGCTAATGCGATCAGACACACCAAAACTCCCTTTCTATCCCTCTCTTCCTCAGATACACGCATCCCTAAAAACCAGCAGCCTGGTTTCAGAGGGACTTTTCTGCACACGTGCTGAAGACAAAGTCAAAGGAAGAAAAGTCAAAATGTTTCAGCTGGTGGCTGGAGAGGGGCCATTTTCTCCTTAGGGCACTGACGATGGTGCCCTTGAGCAAGGCACCGCCCACCAATTGCTCCAGGTGAGCCAATCATGGCGGCGCCTTCACCCTATGCTATGGGACCCCTATAGATATATGCATGTGTGTGATTTTCATTGTTTCAAGTGCCCCCCCTTGTTACTAGGGTGTAAATACATTTCGTTGCGGTGTTTGCAGTGGAACATTTTAATGATAAATTAAGCTTTAAGACTACTATTGCACAATTATGGCCCAAGGTTTAGCGTTAGCATCAGCATCCTGTGAACCTGCTTGGCAAAGGCATGGATGTGATGGATATTGGTTTGTGTGTGGGGAAATATAAGCCAATTTCAGGCTTCACAGGTGAGGAGCAGCACACATTTTTTTGACCCACTGATCTGAGTAGCCTGAACACACTGTGATAGGAATGTGAACATGGGTTAAGCATATTAAAATATATAAAAGTATGCTTACACAAGACAAACAATGAGACAACCTCACTGTGACACAGAATGAGCTGCTGGGGAGGTGGAGAAGAGCAGATGGTGTGCAGGTGAGTAGCAGACGATCAGGGTTAACACGGGTTGTCACAGTTCAAAAGGTGTCCATGTCACAGAAGAGATGGAGAAGCTTTGATACAGGCCTTTGTCGACGCTCAAAGTTGCTGCATAATACAGTCTAGTATATGACCTTTTTCAGAATCTTCAAGGCTGCTGCATAAGAAAAAAAACCCTCAGGCAAGCAGTATGAGAGCTCAGATTGAGCTCATTTTGTTTATTTTAATTTCATGTGGTGAAAGTCAGCCTACGCTCCTTGGCCAAAGACTCTGGGCAGAGTGCAGCATCTTGCTTCTTATATTCATTTTCATCTTAAATAACTATAAAATGCAGACCTTGCAGAATGAAAATCCACAAATTCAGAGCCGCAGGAAGCCTTCAGTGTTTCCGGAGCCCAACAACACCCCTGGCAATAAAGATGCAGCTGTGTTGACAGATGTACGACAAAGGATGACACTTCAGGAGTGGATTTACGAGTGTGTGAAACTGATTTGGTAACTATATATTTAAACAGACGTACGGCATTGGGAAATAATGCAGCGCTGACACTGTCGACCCTGCATGACTGCACACAGGGAATGGATGTTGCGAGGACTTGATTTGTAATCTACCAACCAATAGAATCACTGATCTATCCTGTCACACTGGGAGATGATGCCCTGTAAGGTATTGTATTTTAAACATTTCTCTACTAGCTGACAAAAATCAAAAATAACTATTTAGAAGTACACTGCAAAACATTATGCAGCCTCCATATTTATGCTACATGGGCCTGAAAATGATCAGTCAGATCTAAAATATTCTAAATGTTTGCTTTTAACTTAACCTAAAGGACTAAACACTATAATTTACAATAACCTTTCTCACCTTGTTACTGGGCCACCACAGAAAACTCCGGTCAAATGCAAAAAATATTTGAGCGACTATTTTAAATTAGATTATAATGGTAGATCACAATTTGTATTTGCACTCCTTGCTCGTCAATCATTTTGCAAACCCAAGTGAAATATACCCTGTGTATGGATTACACAAATGATATATGCTAATTGCTAATGAGGAAACTCAAATTGCAGCAGTCAACAGATGTTATTACTATTGCCAGGGAGGTTACATTGTCACCTGCACTGATTTGTATTTCTGCCCATTAGCAGGATTACTCAAAAGGTTGTGCACAGACTTTGATGACATTATTTGTAAAGGAAGGTTATATCGCCCACAGAACATGTTTGTGATCCCGATCATTCTAGGCCGTTCTCGATTCGTTACCTTCTGAAAACATTCCTCAAGGGGGATGAATGAATAAGAGTCGCACCTGCAAGGAGAAGGTGTACCACAGGGAGATATCTGCAAGACCACAGTTTGTATTAAGAAGTTAACCCTGGTGGTTAAAGACTTTTAATCTTTGGTTTGCAGCTGAGAGGTGACACAACTTCATTGTCAACATCCTTGTCAGGAGTTCCAAAACATTCCCAAGGGTTAAGATGGATCAGAATGTATTGGGGGGGGGGGGGGGGGGGAAGTCTGACAAATCAGAGCTTGAGAATATTCCAAATAAACGCAACATACAGCATTCCTGCATGTGCCAGCTGAGCCGACTTCACTTCTCCCATGCGGCCTTTCCAAACTGTTTTTTGTCTTTAATAGAGAAAGAAAGGAATAAATGCAGGGTGTACTAACATATCACTGTATTATTTAAGATTGGAAACTCGGAGTCCAGTTATAGCAAATTGTATATAGCTTGCAAAGATAGGGTTATCACTTTGGGAGCTGCATTAAAATTTTAGAGCCTGCCTTGCTTCTCTTTACCTCAATAGCTGATTTTGTATCCTGTTTTTCTGTTACTGATAGGTCTTGCAAAGGTCAGTATTTAATGAATATGAACTTTAAGGGCTGCATTTAGCTCTCAGTGCACCACATACTGTATCAGCACAGCATATAAAGACAAAAAAGAAAAGAAAAAAAGACCACAAACAGAACCAGAAGGTACCCAGAGTGCATACCTGTATATAATGAAGTTACCAGTTACACTTTGGCATCATTTCCAAACAAACATGGCCGATCACATAACCTCCTCCTTCCACCTTGTCATTGTTGGAGTGTTAATGATACGCACACACAAAAGCGTTCACCTTAAAGTCGGTTGGAGGGCAGTGGGTGTTTTTTGTTGCTGTGTCCTCCTTCATGTCACCGGAGGACAATATCCTCACCTAGGTCCAGACGATTGAGTTACACTGCTTCAATACAGCTAGTGGAAATACGAGCACCCCCTTCACCAGGAGGAAAAGTAGGTTACTTAAGAAGCAGAGCTAAAATCTATTGCCTGTAAATAAACCCTTTTCTATTTTATTGGGGATTTCTAACCAACTAACTCTAGGTTTTGTCTAAAGTGGGGAAAAAGCACAACTGGATCTTATTCAGAGAATCAACTCCAGTAGCATGGGCCAAAGAAATTGCGCTTGTTAGAAATAAATAGTTCAAACAACTTTACTGAAATACGCAAAAACACTGCCAAACAAAAGTGACAATATTAACATCTTACAGCTATGGAACAACAGGCAAAACACACGGGAGAAAACATATTAGCTATGGAGGAACGCAAGTTGGCAATGGGAGACAATGGCATAATCTGGCACTGGAGCATCAGCAGGGTGGGGTCTAAATAGCAAGTAGCAATGAGCACAAAACGGATTGTAGATGTGGTAGCTATTGAGGTTAATCTGCAGACGACTGAGGCGTTGAGAGTGTTGAAGCCTGTTGGAGCGCAGGGCACACAAGAAGGGAAGAGCTCATTTAAATATCAGATCAATGCAGCTGAGCAGCGGTCCATCAGATCACTGTAAAGCAGTGTTCTGAGTCATCAGGCACCACTTTACAGTAACATTTTAGTATTATCGTTATTAAATTACATAGCTGATTGAACAAGAAACTCATTCCCACGTCAGCCATATTCCTTCTTACCATGCGGAGTCAAGATAGGCCAGCTAGAAACGAAAATGTAAGAGGTAGTGGAGCATACCTGCACTCAAATATGGCCTTGTATTTCAAAAAGTGACCTGCAATGAAAAAAACATTTGTAGTAATGTGAGAAAAGTGTCTTACTCTTTTATATTGTTTTGTATTTATTACCCTGTTCAATTCAGCAAAGCTTTTGTTTGTGCTTAGATTCAGCGGCGGTTCATGCGGAATACACATTTTCATATGCATATATTTCAATGGAATGTGTTCTGCCTGATCAGAGTTTACTTGTGGAGTTTCACTCTTGGGGAACTAGATGGTTGCTAAACAAAAACAGATCACACACTTCTTATTTCATTATATAACATCAACATGCAGCCATGCTGCATTGCCTGAATGAAATGAGGATGAAAGAAAAGAAAACCTGCACATATTTGCTGCTTCAGAACTACTTACAGAAAAATTAATCTTATTTTCAAAAGTTTATTCCAGGATTTTATGCATCTCCAAATGCATTTTAACACACAGGGAGCATCTCCAGGCTGCATCTTGATTTTAAACTGAAACAGATAGAGAATTATCAAATACATCTCTTATGCGTACTGAACATTTGTACCACCTTTGCTGTCTGTCCACAGACAGAAATCAGGTGGCATCCTGATGTAAGCGGGAGGCTGATGAGGCGATAATCCCGATAATCTCCTGTGTTTCAGCTCCATTCATCTGGCTGTCGCTCCAAACATGTGCTGGTAACCAGTTAAGATGTGAATCAGAGATCCTGCTACACAACTGGCCTGGCTGCTGGCATTTTATGTTTTTCATATTTTGTACCATAAATTGTGCAAGGACTTTTTACTCCCCATCTGAGTCTGATCTGTATCTTTATTTATATATTTATTTTTCATTATTTTTTTTGTTAAATTATTACAGTGCTTTGCATGAACCGCAATTAAACCAGGTTGCCTCGGGGATAGCGAGGCCCTATAACAATACATAATCTGATATTACTATTAGATGACCCTATTTTGGACTAAAAATATTGAAAAATGAAGTAACCCATGTGGAAAGTGATGGCAACCGACCCGCTACACTACCCACAGAAAAATGCTTCTCAACATTCAAAATTATATTTCGTCTGCCATCTCTCCGCCTAAGGAAGAGCAACTGCAATCTGGGGCTATTTAACAACGCAGCAGGTGATCAAAAGGGTGAATTGTTGCCTGAGGAAGGGTTTTCTGTTTCAGCCGTATTAGTAAATGTTCCTCATAGTAAATATTCTATTCCATTTGGCCCAAATCTGTGGTTCTCGTTGGTGGTCCACGGAATGCAAAGATTTCCTGTTTTCATATTTCATTTTAACCATTGAAAGAGTCTCATTTCTGTCTAAATGCTAAATCCTGCTGTTCAATCAAGCAGCAGTGAGCTGATTAGCATGCCACCATCCATTTACAAAAATACGCCTGCAGCTATAAATGGTCGAATCACATTAGATTAGTGTAACAATTATTACTTGAAGCCAATGCTTTAAAACAGTGATCAAGAATAGATGAATAGTTGGATGGATCAACACAGGTCACACAAAAAGTTGTCCCTGAAAATATCAGGTATCTTTGCAGCGTCACAGTCCTGAAGTTGAGCAGAAACAGAAAAAAGGGTAAGAACACTGTTGAAAGGATCCATTTTATCTGGTGTTACAATAAACTGAACTGTAAATAATAGCATAAAACCTTCAGCGAGAGCAGAGAGGCCGAATGAGATCATCTTCATTGTTTTTAAATATTATCAATTATTTTAAAAGTTTCTTAATGTGTGCGCAGAAACATTTTGAAGGTATTGTTTCCTTTTTTGTAAGCTGTGAAGAAAAGTGATTGAATAAGACATGTGGAAATTCAAATTAATATGGAGTCTCCACACTGTGTGTGTGTTTGCGTCTTCTTCCAGCATTATCTTTGTGAAGGATGTGTCTGTACTTGTACTCAGTCATTACTGTTATATGTTGCACGACTTCACCGAGAAAAATTCCTAGTCTGTGAACCCTCATTGACAATGGCAATAAACACCTTCTGATTCTGATCGAATAGGATAGAATAGAAAGTCCTTGCATAGTGGCTACACAATGAGATTAGGGAGAGAAAGACTGAGGTTTCTCTTATCAAGTGTTATTTGCTGGCTGCCATGGGAAAGCCGACCAGATACTTTGCCCTGATGCTTTCCATTTCCCTGGTGTGTTTTCCCTGAATTTCTCAGTGTGGAATCTTATCAACACGAACAAATACATCCAGGGCAGGGATTCACCGCATTAACAAAGCATCTCCCAATATGAAGCCCAAAGGGAGAGACTGGTGCGTTTCTGCCATGAATTGCCCATTTCCCATTTATTTATCTCGTATTGCCTGTTTCTAATATCAGATTACAGACTCCTGTGATGCAGGCCCCATTTTTATTTATGTGATGTATATATACTTTTTGTGAGAAAAACAACTTTGCATACTTTGTCTGTGATGACTGAACTAACAAAATAAAAAATACTATGCTTCAGAGAAGAGAACAAAGTGATGGTGGTGAGTCAGACATTTACCGGTACTTCCATCTTGTTAGGCCATGGTCTTATTCATGAACACAATAAAACTTCAGCCAGGACCACTTTATTCAAAAATAGGTCGTTTATTGGTATTGCAGGAACTCACATTTGGCAGTATGAGATCTCACTGCCATTCCGTGTGCCTGCGTGAAAAGCCCGACGCAAGATCACTCCTTCCTGCCCTTCCTTGGGGCATCGTGGAATGGCAATGAGCAGGAAGACCAGGCTGCTAATACTTCTCGTAAATCAGATATAACTTGACATGCAAAGAATTAACAGTGCCATGGACCGCCTACCTTATTAGTGTCTGGGAAGCACACACACACACGCACCAAGCATGTACAGTATCTGTTCTGCACTAGCACCAGAGAAAATGATGCTTTGTACCCTGCTAAATGCAGTGTAAGAGCATAAAACACAAAAGACAGAGGGATTAAAAGAGCCAAGTTAAAGGACTACCGATCAAAAGAGTAATCCTTCATGAATGTAAGACGGAGAACCACCTCAAATCCATCCAGGAAGGTTTCCGTGTTGAGCAGAATATAAACTCTAAGATTATGATATACACAAAGCACAGTTATTGGAAGCACAATACAGTTCAAGCATTTTCTAGCCATGCCTGCTCAAGGGTGGAATATGAGCACAAAATGCTCTGCATGCTTCAATGTGTGCGAAATCTCTGAATGAGTTTCACGCAGCTTTATGCTTTTCAATGTGTCCACCTCATACTGCAGTGCCATGTCAAAGAGGAGGAAGAATGGGTTTCCTTTAAGAGAAATAACAGTTTCCACCTGGAGAGAGTAAGATGGGTTGTGATGTTTTGTCAGTACAGATGATTTCCAATCTGTGGAAGCTTATATCTTACAAATACTGTCCATGATTTAAAAAAACAAAATCTTTCTCCAAACTAACAAATGTTTTCACAGCAAAATGATTCATTTAAAAAACGTGTAAAAAAAAGTCACTGAAAACTTTGAGGCTGGCGTTCTTCTTACGATAATATTTCAAGTGTGTACAACTCAATTATATTTGGGAGTCTTATAAGGTGTCCATAACTTAAAAAAATATTAATGAAGGAAATAACATACAGAGAATAAAAAGTCCTGGGTGGAACTTAGAAATCAGAAAACATCGCGTACGGTATGTCTGTTCTAGCCTGGCTTGCTGATGGAGCTTTTAATCTCATTACATATGCAGTGATGGAAACAACACCCTCCCGGCCTGACTGAGGCTGAGGGAATAATTCAAGAGCGCATTTACAATCACGCTGAAATCAAGATGCCTTCGACAGCTGCAGTAACCGTCATCAGGATCTGAACACATGCATTTTGTGCACAGTGGCGCTAACGACAAAGGGTGGAAGCATGGCACACTTCCGAAAAACCAAATCAATATTCATAGGTTAAAGTGTAAAGTGTGATTAATGCGTCAACACTACAATGTGGACAGCTCCCAGTTGCGATTCTGAATGCTTTTTAAGGTCACAGATCTATTTCTGGAAAATTATTAGCATTTTCATAGTTCTGCAGGGGTCGGAACAGAACGAACACAATTCTCTTTTGATACTGTACATGAATATTCACAAAAAGAATTATTGACCTTCAGCCGAGACAGTCTCAGGAAAAAGATGGATTTGCAATGATGTGAGTTTTCCACATTACATAGTGTTTGCAAGGCCACACAAATCTCTCTGTGTGTGTGTACCTGTAAAACATCTGGGTGATGATTACACGCCGAACCCAACTGTTATGCTCATGCATTAAGAAACTCATAAGATCAAAATTCCACCTCCAATCACATTAAAACCTGATGTTGCACTCTATTAAAACACATCAAATTTAAAATTACAAACACTACTTGTGAATAGGCCTTGGCTTCAACCAGAAGGGGGGAAGCCAAACCAAACGACGCCCTGTTTTCCATGACTAAAAGAACCAAAACAAAAGAGTATTTTAACTGGGATTTTTCCTCCTCTCTGGAAACAGAGCGGTGAATAAAATCCCACTGTTGCACCCATGTTACATCCCTCATGCTTTTGATGAAAGACAAACCTGTCAGAAACCAGCTGTGGTCACCGCCCATGGTTGTGGCAATGCTCATAGACAGGCCTTTCCTTTCCCCGTTAACAGAGACTTAATCGGAAGACCTTGCTTCCCCCTGACCAGTGAGTGGAGAAACAAGTATGACATACTATATCAGCAATTTATCAAACACAATCAGAAGAGATGCAGTGTCCAGAGATAATCCTAACATGGTGACTAAAGGGTGTATTCGTGTAACGATATGTCTTTGGATGGAAGTTGGGAGCTCTGGTAAATGCGACTTTGTCTGTTGTTCACAGGTGTGGTGCGTAAAAGCGTCTCATGGGGGACCAATCTCACTGTTGACATTTGCGTGGGTAGAACCCTGGCATGCAAAAGACAAACTCATGAATAGAAATAAGTGTTTGTATGGATTATTGCGTTGGATGTGAATGGCCTTTAATGAGGGAAAACACGGCGAGCGAGAGTGTGAGGGTGACTGACAAAGAGAAGTAGAGACATGTAATTAGGCAGAAGCAAAGAAAGAGAAAGACCATGGGGATTGGAACCTCCTCTCAAGCTGCCCTTTTGAAAGCAGGGCAACATGCCAGAATGGGGAATATATACACACATACTTATAAATATGCATCCAATAGAACACCACAGTGACATCTCTGTTGTTATTGTTGTGCCATTCCTCTAACCATTCCTCATGAGTTGTGTCTATTTCATGTCATACATGTTGGCTATATTGTATTGTGTCCGATTAAATGGAAAAGGGAGAGCACAATTTTGAATGTGCAGAATATATATTGTCTATGTGAAAGAAAGAGCAACTTACCAGATACAAATATAGAGCAGACATGAATACAGTACATATGTGTATTTTTTTTTAGTAATAACCATCTTTATACAGATGTAATACAGTGAAATAGAGCTATGTAATATTTATTTCAATATTACATCAAAAAGTAATTCAATTTGGGGAACAAGCCAATAATAAACTGAAACGTGCTGAAAAAACCATCAGTCCATTATTACCAGCATTCATGCCTTCATTGGTTGCTGCCTCCATTTCAACAGTAGACAAACTGCCTTGGTGTGACGCCGGCTGGTTTAAAATGCAGCATGTAAAACAAAAATAGTTCCAGATCTCACTTTAGTTCTATTTTAAACCCACTGCTTGTCAAGTTAGGCCTTCGTTATTTTAAGATTCTAAATATACATAAGGCATAATATAATTTAACGACATTATGACTCAGCTCCAAACAGGAGCCCTAGCTCGACAACTAAGACAAATGTAAAATCAAGGGCAAGGGCTTCCTTTAAGATGCCATTTTCAAAGCTTGATAAGTGTAATAATTACTATAGTCTATGTTTTTGTAATGCACTGATATTTTTGCCTTGTGTTCCTTTACTTAAATTTTCTTGTTAATGTGAAGCTTTTTCACTTAAAAAAAATGATATGTAATTAAAAGTTTATTTTAACTGCGATGTGTAAGCAGGTAAACGAGAGAAACCCTGTGTGTGTGAAAATGTGTGTGTTAGCTCACAAGTGCTACTGTTGGATGACTGGATCAGTTAGTTTACTAAAGCATCACCTTTACATATCCTCAGGCACTTAAACAACAAAAGAGGAAACGTGGTAAAAATCAATACTGCAAAAGTACAATAATACAATAAGAAAACCACCTATACCAACTTGACGTTGCCCCCCCCCCAAAAAAAGTCTGTATTAGGCCATTAGGAACAGGAAAAAGATGCTTCTGTGGATTCACTCTAGAACCATCTGATGATGAGATGAAAATTCGTCATAGTGTCACAAGAACAGTAAGGATAAAATACACGACTGAGGAGTGAAAATATCATATCCATAAATTTAGCGTAACATGAGAACACCTTTAGATAAAATAAACCATTTCCCTTCTTTTCTGTAAGCGTCTTTAGAAAACGACCTCCACCGAAGGTCCTCAGCAAAGGTGAGCATCACATGCTGCAACTCTTGTTTATAAAGTGCAGGTTGTTCAGCATTACTACAGCCTTGTCTGATGAATAATCCGATGTTGTCAGGAGACATTTATTGATTTCTATTTGTTGTTATTCCTCCGTGGTTTTGCTGCGCTCCTCTGCGCTGCTTGAAATTCAGACAAACAAAGGAGAGGATGCACTCCCCCCCCACAGACAATAGCACACAGGGCGCATGCATCATGGGTACCGGCAAACATTACTTAGAGTCTTAACAGATTGAACAGCTGGAGGAGGCTATGTTTATTTCAGCTGGGCTCTGCCAGTGCTGTCAATTTCTTTGTCACTCAACCAACCAACCACACACACACACACACAGGGGTCCATTAGACAACATCCATGAATGATGATTTATTATAGCTACAGATATTGAATCGAAGCGTTATCTTTTGCATCCCTGAGGTACACCTGCATGTTTATAGGCAGACTCCTGTTTTATAATACATGGGCACCTGCGGTGGAATTATTAATTGATATTCTGGGGGAATGTTTGTGGTATTCAATCACTGACATTGGCCAGAGGGCAGAGAGCTCAGGATTCTCATTTAATAGGTACTGAAGGATCTGAACATAAATACCAAATACCAATTCATACAAGAATGCATTACCTTGGTTTATATAAGAAATAAATGTTCAGGAAACATTCTCACATCTTCGCTTTTCCACATTACATATGCATAATTCAGTGGTATTATGACAAGGAAGCACAGGGATAATCTCTTTAAACTTGCAGTAAGTGATCCAGAACAAAATGTTTTTACCCCACAAAAACATGCTCATTTGTTTGCATTTTATAGTGCATAACAAACCCCAATGAACTGTGTGATTATATAGAATATTTTTTGTCATGCTTTTAGCTTTTATTCCTTTATTTAAACAGGGTCCAAAATTAATGAATTGGATTATTAAAGAAGTCGATTTAATTACGCAAAAATAGGGAAGGCTTCTGAGTAAACTGAGAACAAATAGATTAGAACGATTGCCATTAAGTCATTAATTGGGAGATTAATCAGTTATTTTAAAATAAAGGCAAGGCATCGACCCACCAAATAATTACCAGCACTTCACATTAAGTGGTTCCTCTATTTCAGTGATATTCTCTTCCCAGCTACCGTTATATCTGCAGTAAAGCTCAGAAGATAGACACTGGAGATCAACAAATAATCTCCTGCCAGAGATGCTTGATTGCATCAAAAATCCACAAGGCTCAACAAGATTTTCTGAAATCCCGAAGGCTCTTTCGGCCAACTCTCTACCTGTATGTGCTGTGAACACTGAGCAGAACTACTACCAAATAGAACCCTTAAACATTCAAAAGCCAAGCGTTATATAAAAGTATAAGGTCTGAGAGGCATGCTGACAGTGTGTCACTCACTTCCTCCCACGGTCCAAAATCATTTCAGTCGGTGAACTGGTGACTCTCGAAACACTTGTGAATTGTTGCTTGTATGCATTTCCTCAGTTATAAAATAGTGATCTGTCCTGATAAAAACCCATTTTCACCCCCCCCCCCGTGGCTTGGAAAAGGGTGCAGATACAGAAAATGTAGGAATGGAACCATCAGGTCATTTTAAATTGTCAGTGAAATGAGAAAGCACTCAAAAGACTTTTCCACAGAGGGAGGGAACATCTTGTGTTCAAAGAAATACTTGTTGGAAATGGGGAAAGCCCTACATATTCATGGGCTCAGAAACCTTACAATGGGATTGAGAGGTTAAGGGGAGTGGTTTTAATGACACGGAAAGGCTACGGAGACTGGTTAGAGGACTGAGAAGGATGAAGCAGAAGTCTTAGAATAGTTGTCAAACAGAATCCATCCCTGCAAACGACTACAAACATCAGTTTTGTAAATCAGTAATTCTGATTAATTTTTCATTTCCTCTTTCTAGATAAAAACTGATTTTATCCCTCCGGCGTTTGAGGGCCAATCAGCTTACTGTCGTCTGAGTGGAGATGAATTCATGCTGTGACTCAATTTTGCCTGATTTGTTTTTTACTCCTCCATGATTTGCAGACCTCACACCTCGAGCTAAGAGGGAGAGACCTCCAGGGTATAAGATGTTATGTGTAAGCAATCTGCATGAGAATGCTACTGAGCAGCTCATCAGTGAAAATGTGGACATGTTATTGCTATTAGAAATTGACACAAATAAATAAATGTTATGCTATGCTGAGAATTTCCCTCTGGAGAAGTCCCTCCCTGAAGCTATTTTCAACAGAAATTTTTGAAAAGTGCGATATTTGATAGTCTTTTTTTTTCCTAACATGCCATCTGTCACATCTAATATTTTTTGATTTGCTGTCAATTTCTCGCTGCTCCATTACAGTAGGAACTCAAACAATGTCCCAAACTTCTTTTTAGGCATTCTCTGAGCTCAAAGGTTGGAGGATAACAGGTCTCTTTCTTCCTCGCTGAGACAATATTAAATCCCGTAACCCCTCCTGAAACCCCAGCAATCCTTCACCTCATTTGGTGAAGAATGATGAGCTGTTAACCTTTATTCTGGTGGAAATGAACGGTCTGATATCTTTCACACAGCATTACAATTCTGCAGCTCGACACATTAACTTTGACCATTTGATGGATGGATAAGGACACAAGTGGACAGATGGAATGTTTGTTGCTCTCCATACAAAATCGGAAACTAACCAACCATTTTCTTTGAGACGAGATGATCGCTATTGTCTCTCCTACAGCTGATTCCCCCTTGTGGGTCGCCGGTCTGCTGGAGCCATTCCCATCTGGCTATGGGCGAAAGGCGGGGTGCACACAGGATCAGAGTAAATTATACAGTAAAGAAATGCACGTGCTTCAAGCATTCCAAGCGCGCTTCACTCGTTCAAGAATTTTCACTGTATATGTGAATATTCTTTATTTGGCATTATATAAAAATTGACTTGACTTAATTGTGCCAGAGCTAAATGCTCCATGGCTTTATTGATGGTATGGGACAATTTACAATCACTCAGTTTAACCATAGAGCTGATACATTATCGCCTTGCATTGACACATCTTCTTTACAGTTTGTTAGAAGAGTGTGCCGAGTTTCTAAAATGTCCATTCCGCTTGGGCCCATTGACTTATATAGTCACCTACTGAAATAAAGCCACACTGCCAGACAAATGTCTGTATGCACTTTTAAAATCCTTCAGCCCACGGCT
This sequence comes from Brachionichthys hirsutus, assembly GCF_040956055.1. Classification (NCBI taxonomy): domain Eukaryota; kingdom Metazoa; phylum Chordata; class Actinopteri; order Lophiiformes; family Brachionichthyidae; genus Brachionichthys; species Brachionichthys hirsutus. The sequence goes on from NC_090902.1 coordinate 4,040,582, forward strand.
TTACCCGCTTTGAAAAATACTTATCTCTTCTCTGTTCATCATGTGACTCCAGCTTATGATTTGTTTTATTTATTTATCTCCATCCAACAGCGTCTCCTGCTCAGGTGCCCCAAATCTCTGAATAGCTGGCCGTATATATTCCATCTTCACAAAGCTCATTTAAAACACCAGCCACTGCCATAATACCCGCTGCATTATTTAAGGTGTGTGTGTGTGTGCGCGCACGCACGTGTATTATTTCATCTGCTTCATCCCTTCAGTAAGAACACACACACACACACACACACACACACACACTATACCTGCATTTTCTGATATTATTATTATTATGTTGTACTACGCACCGGACGGAGCAGCGCTCCTAATCCTTTGCATAGCCACTATGCAAACACAATAAAGGCTTTCTATTCTATTCTATAGCCACTGGGGTCTTCTATTATGAAATATTGAAGACAACTCAGTGCCTAAAGCAGGGAGCACAAACTCAAGAAATAGCCCAAGACCCACACTTGTGTCTTCTTTCTGCTCACAGTCATATCAAACTTAATCATGTTTATCCTCTGTTGAGCATTTTTACCTTTTCACATACCCTATGGTGTATGTAACTACAGTGTATTTGTACAGTGTGAATGCGACTGTATCCTGGAAAGTCGGAAGCTGTGCTTCAGATTTACTAACTTTTTTTTAAATTAAGCTTTAAAATATTTGCTGCGGCATCATTATTAGGCATGTAAGTTACATTGGCATTTGAAGAAATTTGGGAACAGTCTGGACCTATGTTCAGCAGAAATGTATAATTTCTTGTGTTCTTAGAGCAGCCATCAGAAGCTTTTGCACACAGACAGACACAGAATAATTTGGATACAGATGGCAGAGCTGAAATGTGGGATTTATTCATATGTACTTGGAAAAGCTGAAATAATTTTCAAATAGATAAAGGGGTCTTCATCATGTGACTTTATATCAATCGCCATTCATTCTGTACTGAAAGGATTGGACATGAAATGTAAAATTATGAGCCTGAAAGGAGCTATTATCCAGTCCGGGAGCTTTAGTGCAGAAGAGCATAGTTATGGTTAAAAAAAAAAAACGTCAAAGATACTTTATGGCTTTGTCCTTCTCAAGTCCCTGCTTACTCTGGCACATGGCCCAAATACCTTCATCCCTCGCTCTTGTCGATGATGATGACGTTAAAACTGAAGCTTACACATAGCTCACACACAAATGGATGCTCTTGCATTGTCTCACTCAAAGTGTCTTTGCCTTGCAGTCAGCTGAAACATGCTGTGGTTTATTGTACAATTCAGCCTTAAATTATAATTAAGGATTTGTATGTTGAGTGGGCAGGACAAAATAAAGGTAACAAGGTAACATCAGAGATTACATTTGCTTTCACACCGGAGCCGTTTGGCCCGCTTTAAACACACCAGATTTTGTTTCCTCAGATAGTCCGCTTCATTTGGACAGGTGTGAAAGCTCATCCGAACTCTGGATGTGGAAATCTGGTTCGGATCAAACAAACGAACTCTGGTCCGCCTGAAAACATGGGTCTTGGTTTGCTTGTAATTGAACCCTGGTTTGGTTCATATGCAGTGTGCAAGCTCACCGGACCAAACACAGGACTAAATGTACTTAATAACGCTATACGCAGTGCATCTCGTGTAGAGGAAGTAGAGCGCACACTACAAAGTCCAAACCAAAACTAAAATGGAAAGGGAGAGTTTCCCCTCCTACTTTCAGCAATTGACGAACGCACCTTTCAACCATGTGATGCTGCTTCGAAGGTTTGGTGCGCTTTAAGAAATCACAGCATGAAAGCAGAACCGTAACGAGTGATAAGTGCAACAATGTTGTGACTTTCAGCCCATTGCAATCCATGCGTGAGTCCATCCAAAGCATGGATGTGTTCCTTCTCCGATCAGAAATGTTGGCCTTTGTGCTTTTATTCGACTTGTCCCAGGAAAAGGTCTTCTCAATAGCTGTTTGTTGCTGGTGTGTCTTACCATTCTATGAAGTAAATTAAGTTATTTCCATAAACGGTAATTTAAAGTTTTTCTCTTTAAGAAATGTGGAATATCTTCTTATTGGTTTCAAAGGACAGTTTTAACTTCTTGGTCTAGTGTAGACGACATCTTAGCAGAGGCAAAAAAAAATCTACACTTTCACGTTGGCAGTAAATTGGCTTCCTCTGAAGACAAACCACTTTTATCCAGTGCACTTCAAGCCTGGCGAACATTGAGCCTTGAAGGAGACAGAAATGGAAGGAAATGAACAGAATGAGAAAAAGGTGAGCGTAAATTTAATTTTGGCTATAAATGTACCAAAGATGTGTGGCAATTCCCTGGTAGAAAGGATGAAGGACAGGGTTGAAGTGAAGGATTTTGTTCAAGCAGTTTAATGGTTATCCAACATCAGATTTTTACACAGGGCAGTTGATGCTCTTCCAAATTGCTTTAAAAGTAGCACTTTTTCTTATATTTTGTGTTTGCGTGGCGCACAGGAAATGTAGTCCACAACCTTAACCTGCATCAGTATTCAGTGAGCGGTTTCTGAATTTCAGCGCATGCTTTTCAATAAATATGTTCCTCTTAATCTTCTTGGCTGCTTATTTGAAACGTTAAAGAGGATGAAGTAAGGGTCTAACTCTAGCCCAATCAGAGTAATGAAACACCTACTGGTCCTTTCAGATTAGAGCTCAAATTTAAACGTAAATGTATTTCTAAAAACATTTAAGGTGATAAATAAACAATGCAGTAATGACATCTTAATTAGTATTTTACCAGTGAAGCTTTGGGACATGAGCCTGTATGACTTTTGTCAATCATCAGGTAAAACCTACCCCATTAAAGAGGAACAGTTTTGACTGGCTGAACACAAACCAGACGAGATGAAAATCTGTCAGAATGGGAGGGCGAACAGATGACTCTGCCAGAGCAAATTCATTCTGCCGATTTGTTTTATTCCTCGGCTATGGCCTAATTTCTATAAAAGTCAGTAGCAGCATCCTTTTAAGCATTTGAAGGCCTGGCTACCTTCAGTTCGGCTCCTGCCTGACAAGAAGCAAATAAAGTGAGAAAGCGCTCATGCTGGGAAAAGAATGTAGCCTAAGATCCTCCCATGAGTATTTATGACAGGTAGTTGCGTGTTAGCATTGAACTGTTACCAGCATGGCTCCAGAATCAGTCTCAGGAACCTTGTATAATGTGCACTGCTTTTGTTCCAATGTCTCTGATCACTGGTGTAACTCACGTGGAGCTCTTACTGAACAGGGACTGTGTTAGACTGTGTTAAATGTGTTAGACCCACATTTATTACATTTGCAAATAGCCACGTGCACGAAGTTTTGTACTATGAGTGAACGCTCAACTCACTACAGACTTTAAATCAAAGGTAAGACTCCCATGCTGGTTGTACTCAGGAACTATATTATATGCTGAAATTGATGTGCTCTCCTTCTGACATGCGAGTCTGCCTTTAAAAAAGCCTCGAGACAGGCAGTATTTTCCGACTGAACAGAGAAGAGTTCCTCCCAGTCTGCTGGAACACAATGATCAGAACGATTTATTCACATAATGTAAAGAAGTGTGAATGAAAAGTTCATGTTCAGTCCATGCGTTCAAGAAACCTTTTTTTTTATCCATTTTACTTTGTTTTACTTATTTATATATATATTCTGGGACATTAAGTTGATATATACTGTATATGACCATATGTACGGAACTAAGACATACGGTAATATCATCGTTGTGCTCCATAAGGGAAAAATATATGAAATCTTGTCATAACACATTTGCCTTGCATCTTTGCATAAATTGCTTGAAATTTTATGAGGCTATAAAGGGTAGACTTGTTTTCAGAGGCTCCCGTGTCCCTTTGGGTGCCATTCCAGTACCGCAGTAGAGAGTTGGGATGGTTGTCAGGCCCTATTCCACTCCCCACAGCTGCTTATTTCTATATAATGTGCTGTTTAACTCACAACATTTTCCTCCTACATTAGGCAGAGAGTTTTCTTTCTTCCTAACAAGAAGTAAAATTATCATTTTAGTCCTTCAGAACACAATCTTAAATTCAAACCAATTACCATTAAACAAATAAAGGCATATAGACGCACAGAAGGAACTGTATCTGTGGCAACAATAACGGAACAAGTTAGACAGATTTCTCAGCATTTCATTGTTGATTTTGACATATTAAATAAAAAAATCCATTTTAGATTCCACACACACACAATACCTTCTGTTGGTGTGTGTCAGTGTATGACCACAGTACAATACAATACAAAATAATGCAATACAGTCATACATTTTTCAATAATCTTTCCCTTTTGTGCACCAAGACATGAATTTAAAACTTTGTCATCAGTGTGACCCTCATACATATAACCATGTAAAGGACAGAGCATGACAGGGACCTTCTGCTCCGCAACTAGTAACTGGAATAGCTACTAGTGAATGGAAAGAATATAAATCTTTTATTGTTATTGTACAGCGAGATTAAAATGGCATACAACTAGTGATTAGTTGTAGTACCGTAGTTGTGAGCCTATTAAAAAGGTGGAAATGAAGCATATGCTGGGAAAAGAAGAGTTTAAATAGAATGAAAGGATCATGGATGTGGAACAGAGTGAGCAGAAAAAGATGGATGGATGGATGGATAGAGAGGAAAAGACAGTGATAAGGGTGAGTTTGGTGGACAGAGTCCTTCCCCTTGCTGACCTGACATATTGAAGACAGCAGCAATGCGTTATGTGATCACAGAGGTCACTCCTCCAATTACACACAGAGACATCAAATCAGTGCTCGTCTGCATGCATACCCACAACCCTTTCATTCCTGCCTTCCTCCCTTCCTTTGTGATGAAATGTGAATGCTGTTGGTACATTTGTGGTGACAATAAGGAATAATTTATTTGTCGTCGCGCAATATCGGTGTGGTGTGCACACACAGCTAAATGTGAGGATGTGGGGACAGAGTTGTAAACTGTGGATGCAACTGAGAGAATATAACTTATTACAGGCTTGCTTGCAGCCTTTGTGTGTTAGTGCATCTGTTGCGACAGAGGACAATGCCATTAATTAATATATAATGGGAATGCCAGAACTGCCCGGTGTGTAACTGTAATGTGATGTGATGCAGCAGCATTGAATGACAACATCTATTAGAGAGGGTGGTGTAATGGTCAGTTAAGACAGAGGCAAGCAAATGACTAAAGAAAAGCCTCACGCAACCTGAAGGTACCTGCTATCACAGAAATGCATTCAAATCAAGTGGGAGAAGAATGGATAAGAAATGAATGTGGATGCTGTCATTATTCTGTACATGCATGAATTCTCATCGCCACTGACGGTTCATGCTGAGAGGGATAAGATCTAGATTCACAATGGAGGTGGACAGTCGTGTAAATATTTCACATGTGAACTGTATTTATGTGCCGAACATGTCAATGTATGTGATCGCTATGTGTTGTTCATACTTAATATATACACACCGGTATATATATTATGTGTTGTTAACCTATTGATCCAATAACAAACCTGTAACCTTGATTCATGTGATGATTCCAAATAAGGTGGAATCAACCCTCCTTTATTTTCAGAAAAATTATACCGAGATTGACATAAAAAAAACTCTTGCTGCTTGTTGGTTCAAACAAAATCTCTTTATATTCAGATGCAAGAAAAAAAACAGCAGGGAATGAGCAATCACATGCACTCAAAATCCATTTTAGAAGATGGAGAAATATGCATTTCTTGGCTCATAGCCATCACAGCTGAACAGACTTGAGACTCACATCAGAGACTCGACTCTCATTTGGTCAAAAACAGAAATACTCTCACTCTTGAGGAAACTTGGAAGTGCCTGATTTTCTCAGTCTAGTTCACTGGTGTGAAAGAAACATGATGAAATATAAATAAATAAAAAAACACACAGACTGTCAACGTCACCGCCTCCACCCAGCGGTTGCATTTTCTGACGGGCTCAGAATTCGAAGAACAAAAAGCCCTTAATGTGACTGCAGTCAAATCAAAACAAAGCTCTCAATCATGACCACTGCTTAATAATGTAAAGTATTGCACTCTGTCATCACTGACATCAAGTCCATTTCAGCCTTTACCTGGAAGAAAAAGATCTGTTTTTCTGCATCCGCCCATGTACACTCAAATACTCCAACAAACTGTTTAAAAGCATGTGCAGAGAGCATCAGGCGAGACATGTGAGTGCGATAAGATATTATTTACTGTCTCTTCCTCCAGGGGATTTTCAGCCGCTCCGGCTCTGGCGCTATGGCAACAACGGCAATTCAGTCCGGAATCCACGGCTGTATGTTTCATCACAAACAGTGTGATAACCCAGTGTTTCGGCGGTTTCAGTGCAAAATGGGTCTGCAGTGAGAAACTCCTCTGAGGCCGAGAGATCATTGAAATAAAAGAGAGAGAGAATCTCCCACCGCCCACACAAGGCCACTCATCTGCGTTTGTGAATTCCTGATCTATTCCCAGTCACTCATCTTTAAATGTGATTTCTCTGAGACAACCTCTCCTTGAGATTTTGTTAAATCTAGCTGGATTTAACAATACATGTATGCAGAGCACATAGATATAATGTAAAAATATGACTATCGGATAACATATAACATATGTTCCCTATCAGAAGAATCTGCCATGCGTACTTAATGGGAGACCAAACCTTCTAGAAGTTAGAGTATTACAATACAAGGTACATCTGGAAATCCATAAATTCATATTAACCATGACGAATTGTCCAATTAATAGCCTGGACCGTGATAGATACCTTTATCACATTTATTCTGGATAAATTGTACCACTTCAACTATGTGAAACTTTTATGCGCCGCTATTTCCCTCATAACTTTATATGGGACATTAACCTCAGTCAGTTAAATCAGTCTCTCATCCCATAAATCACAGAGTACGAGGCTGTGAGTCTTCTGAGCGAATATGCTCGCGTATGACGAGTGTGAACCAAACGGAACGCAGCAGGAAGAACCGTGGGAAACTCTCCTCCTCCTGTGAGCTTTCTTTGTTCAAGCAAAAAACTAAAATAAAATACTGAACGTATTCAACCGTGTGCGCGTGTGTGGCGTCTGCTTTGTCAAAGTAGAAACAGGATTTACCTTACAAGTACAAGATACTCTAAAAAATAAATTACAACTGTTATTATCAAAGTCTGGCCTGCTATTTTCACACCCAGCACCCAAGTTATTTAAGTAGGCAATGTATGTACACACCCACACCATGTAGGTGACCTTTTGGTTCTGTAGACTCTACAGTGTAGAGGAATACAGAACATTAATTAACGTTAGATCTTGCGGCCACGTCAGGAGATTTAAATATGAATGAAGTCGCTGTGCTTTTTGCATAAAAAGAAAGGGTGATGTAGACACACTGATCATGTCCACTCCTGGAAATATTAGATGTGCATAATTCAGGTCAGTGACAAATACATTTGAAATTAAATAAAATTATATATATATATATATATTACACACACACACACACTACCCAGGAAGAGAGGTCACAATGAGGGGTTGCATTCAGAGTTAACTTCTTGCTTATCCTTCATCTACTGAAACCTTCTTGTTGCAGGTCACTGGATGTCCTTCATAAACTGGCATCACAAGCAGAAATAAACAGAACGGTAAGTGCAAATGTAAAGCTGGTCTTTGCTTTTCTCTGACAAGTCAACAAACAAGTAAGAATTTATCAAAGATGCTAAAGCAAAAATGGTCCTGTCTTTTATTAGTTATGTATTTATTTACCTGTTGTAATCGCAGTGCTGGAGCTCAAGTAATGATTATGTCATTTAATTTATTACCATAAACTGCATAATAGAGCGAACAAACTGAAGTACCTGCAAATTTAAAGTATTCTTTGACTGTAATAACAGCCTACTGTGACATCATTGGCAACTACTGAAAAATAGCGCGCAAAAAAAAGGAAAAGATTTGTCGCTGTGATTCTTTAGTGTCAAATTTCAGACCCCCAAAGAGTCTTGAAAACTGTTGAAAAAGCAACATTTTATCCTTGAGATAAAGCGTCTTAGACATAACTGCCAGAGTGAATCCATCCTCCAGATTTAGCTATGAGAGTGTCTGTGAAGATAAGTGGTATCTTGTAATGTTGTAAGGTCAGCGAGGGAGAGAGGGCAAAACAGAGCGGCAGACATAATCATATATGACAAAGAGGAGAAAGAGAGGACCTCACTTTTCCCTCACTATTCTATAATATCCCTCTGCTATAAAAAAAAAATGGTGTAAACCTCAGTGATGTAAAAGCATCCGTTCAATATCCCAAATAACACTTCTCTAACGCACACACACTGCAGCTGACCATAAAGATATCAATACTATATCAATCAATAGACTGTGGCAAAAACAGCTCAAAAGAATAAGTTTACCAGCTAAAATTCAATTGCATTAACAAAATATCACCTGCGCTTCACAATCCACTTTCTTAGACTACGTCTGACTTAGGAATTATTTTGTACATTGACAGTTGGTTCATGGAGTTTTAATATTAATATATTTCAGTCCCTTTCTACACCAATAAATAGCAAATCTGTTCCTTTGACCTTCCCGTGTCATGACGCTGACAAATCTATCAAGATGAATGCAGCATTGAGACGTCAACCCACCGTTCAAAGCTTCATCAAATTTACGTGACTGATGTGATGGACAACCGAGCTGATCGAGACCGATCCTCTTCTTGCCTCCTGCTGCCTCACCGAGAGACCTTTAATTCTAAAAATAAGATCGCTCTGTTCCAGGATGACAAATAATTCTTGCAAAATCAAATAAAAAATTAAGACAATATCTCATGCAAAATGATACTTGAACACGAGGACATCTTTGTTCGGTCTGTCACATCATTTATTATACTCATCTCAATTTCTATTTTTTATTCTCTTAATTATTTATTTGACAAGGATGATTTCTACTCTGATGGAAGAAGAAAAATCCTTGGTAGTGTAAAAACAATACATTTACCAATTTAAACACCACTTCTTTGTTCAATTTTGGAGTTGTGTTTATCCTCTCATCCTGTTTTGCATCTTATCATCATGCCAAGATTAACTAATTTATTATCTGAACTCTGCGAGATGAGGCTGATATTAATCTTCTCGCTTGAGTTCAAGAATGAAAGTCAACAAACCACAATTCACCTCAAAGAGCCATTGATCAGTGGGCTCATTTCTACATTGATAGAGGGCATGACGTGAGGCTGCTCATTTCCAGGTGGACAGTAAATAATAAAAGGGAATATGACAGTGTGTACGGTTGTGTAAATCTACTTTTTCGCGCTTGCCATTTTGACATTTTTATTACGGATCCTGTGTACTGTTTATAAAAGAAAACCTTTGATGACTTTGCTCTAGTTTATAGTCAAAACAGTACACGACGTGCCTTTTTTTTTTACTCATGGTGGAGAATATATATTTATTAATCTAGTTAGATTAGTTCAAAGACTATAAAATTTACATGAGCCCAAGTGCATGTGGGTGCTTCTATTATAGGCAGTTATGCTGTCTTGTCTGCCTTGTGTGTGTGTGTGTGTGTTGAGAAGCCCTCAAAAAGGTTCAGAGCTAACAGCCTGGAAATTTGACCTGGCATGTCATAGCAAGTCTACCAAACATATGGATTATGGATGGAGTTCAGCAAAGGTCGGGTTTGCTGCTAAAACGCCTCCTTTCAGTTGCCTGTGAAGTGCAGACAGAACAGGAACAGTGTTGATGCAGTTAGAACCTAAGCTGCACTTAGCAGCCAACTTTGATTGACCTGAGAAATCCTGAATAAATGGTTAAAGGGAGAGGCGGATTGGGAAAAGGAACTGATGGGAATGTGTCAAATGTAATTCTTTACTTCTGTCTGACAGCGTTTCTGTTTGTCTGCACAATATTACTGGCCCCTCCTGGGACAAAGGTTCCGAATGCTTATGTTATTATTAGTACTTATGTTCTTATGAGGGCCGACAAGAAATAATCATAATGTCCTTTCAGAATGAACAACATGTAATGTTGTCTCGTTTAAAAAAAACACATTTAAAATAAAGACCTTAATTGAGCGCTGCCTGATAGCAAATCATTTAAATCTAGAGATTATGTTTCAACATTCCACTGTTTCATTTTGAAAATCCCTCAAATTGATAACGTCATTTTATGCAGCTGCAGGTTCAATTGATTATATGTACTGTTTGAGTTTTTCAGCGCAACTGAGCGGAAGCTAAAGCTGCAAAACTGCTCAGCTCTGTAAAACCTAGCCAGCAGCCTGTGCTCTAATGTAACTGTGGTCTGCGATGGCTGACTCAGCTGTGATGAGACATTAATGAAGATGCTGGGTAATTTGGTCGCGCGAGGGAGGGAAGGTGGAAAAGAGAGAGCGAGAGTGAGCGAGAAAGAAAAGATGGAAGTTGGGAGGAACCAGCTGTTTTTCCAGATGATCCATGCAGCCTCCGCAGCTGTCTTCCGCACGCGACTCTCCTCAGTCTCCAGTTTTTTCTCCCCCCTTCTTTAAATATAACACTGTTCGTATTTTTAGATGAACTCGCAGCAGCTTCTCCTGCAAAATCCATTTTTGCAAGTTCATTGTGTTTTATTCCAGAAAGTATACAGTACATTACAGTTTAATATGGTATTCTTGTAAATTTACTACAAAATACTGGTCATAGCGCTGCCAGCAAATTATTAGCAGTATTCCCCCTTATATACCGACATCATTAGCTCACCTGCCCGCTACTCTCGGGCAGGTTTATGGGATGTTGCTATGGTGACCAGCTACAGGTCTGATACTGTCAATGTAAAAGAGACATATAAACTATTTTAATTCACATTGTCTTCTGTATTAAACAATAATTATAAAACATTACTGTAATGCCATTGTTACAGTGAACAACGGTTTGAACTTGACATCTCTGTGTCATGTTTCTTTTCCATTCCCAAAAATTATATTCCCTGCAGTTTTCAGTTGAAGTGTAAAGTGCAGCAAGTTGCTGTAAATCAAGACATCATGACCCGAACTGAAGCCAGAAATTGACTACTTTAACAGAGACTGTTATAACTACTGCTTTCTGCATCAAAAGTGTGTGTCTAGCCACGCAATTGCAGACGTGATTCCCCTTCGCTGATTGGCTCACTGAAGTGATTGCGTGTGTTGGTAGTCCGTTCTCAAGTGGCCACAGAGAATCAAGAGTCAGTTGTTAAGGTGTCTGGTTCGAAGCTGAGCTCGCCTTGATTTTCACTACTTTTTGTTTAGTTTTCTTTATTCTTGGAGCTAGACTAGGGATATGTTCACAGTGGTGCTAATTGCAAAGAAAAGACCATTTCTACATTAGGTTTAAGGGGAGTGTCTCCAGGACTTTAGTTCTGGCTGGAGAGGCCTTGGTTTTCATATTTCATTAGTTATTAGGCAGTGGTAGCTTTATTATGTTCATCTTTGGATGTAATTATTTTCTTTGATTTAAACACATTCCAGCTGCCCTTCCCTGTCTACATATTTAGTTTGTAATTTAATTTCCTTTATGTTAACGACTTTAATAAATAACTTTGTTTCACCGCCAACAACCGGTTTTTACATCACTTCCCTTTCCCCTTTACGAGCTGGGTCATAACAAAGATGTATTATAACAAATAAGGCTTGCTTCCTTTCCATGGCACACAGATCAAACCCACTCCGCAGACACACACACACCTTTCTTTTTCACATTGTGTATAAGAGTGCTTTGCTCCTTATCCATCATGCCGGGCAGCCCTCTACTTTGTCAGGAATGTTTATGACACTCCTGAAAGGGGAGTTGGCAGAGGTCATCCCGAGAGTGAGAGCTGTAAACATCCAATAGGTGAACCATGGTTAAGAAGGGCAGCAACGCCCACATGCCTTTATCTAAAATATGGACAGTCAAGTACACAAAGCTTGTGCAGTTTTTAATAATTGTGAGAGATTACATATTTGTATTAATTACTTTGTTTGTCAAGGTTAAGGGGCAAACGTTCAACAAAACCCAGCTCTGAAACACGGACTCAGATAAAAGGTATCGACGGTGTATTTGTCGCTAGGAGAGTCAGGGAAGTGGTGGTTGATGGACGGAACCTCAGCCAGCCTGAGATCTCAGGACTGGGCTGAGGCTGGCTTGAAATCTGGCGTGACTGTCTGGTTGAGGCTTTAAGAAGCTGAAATATAGTCAGAGTATGTAGTCAAAATCTCAGGAATGGGAAAAAATGTGATGAGTGCAGGCAAAAGCACATCACACAAGAAAACAACAAGGTGCTATAAGGCTAACAATATGCATTTATTTAGAAAGCTTGACTGAAAGTCCAATGTCAGAACTGGACTCAACGTTGGAGATGTTAGATTTTTGGTTTCCTTTTACGACAAAATGTCTGTACCTTCTTGACGCGAGTATTCTCAAACCTAATTTCAACTCTCCTTTCTGTTACAGGAAAAAACCATAAGGGCACTGTGACACTGGATTCAGTCTGATTCCGTAGGGACTTAGAATGCCGTCATTTCGAACATATTACTCTTCATGATATTTTCTGCCCAACTTCCACTCAGGGGTTTAGAAGCCTAGGCACTTTGCTCTTCTTGTCTTCCTGTGATCCATGACCTCATCTCACAAGGTTGCAGCTGCTCTGACTGAAAATGCTGGTACAGAGGTCCTGACAAACACACACACAAATTAATTTTTTTATGAAAACATGGTCAATGAAGACAGGGCTTATAATTCATCAAACTGTCCATCCATCCATCCATCTTCTTCCGCTTATCCAGGGACGGTTCGCGGCGGCAGGGAACGGTTCCCTAAGCAGGGAAGGCCAGACTTCCCTCTCCCCGGCCACTTCATCAAACTGCTGTAGGTTAAAATTGCATTCAATTGCGTCCCTATCATTATTTTTTTACTTAGAAACTCAGGAATAACAGATATTTATTTTATTCATTTATTAGTATAGATAATAACTTACGCAACACAATGATTACAGAGTTTGTTGAAAATATAATATATATATATATATTTATCAATGACAAACTTCTTTCAAAATGCCTACACCTGAATGTGATTCATTCAAACCATCGCTGGCTCCGGGGCTTGCTTTGTCCGTATGCTTTTATACATTTCCTCCTTCATGACTATAGGAGTTTAGTCATGAAAGAGAAGGATAATCCATTTGTTTCTCTCTCTCTCTGTTGGATTGAAAAAAAGAGAGTGAAAGAACACATTTCTCAAACCATTACAATAAACCCCTGGGGCAATTAATCTCCCCGTCCCTGGAACAATTCCCTGAACTGCTCCCACTGACCAAACCCCACTGCCACACTATGCTCTTACCAAAGATCAATTTCCACGACGAAGTTATTAAACATTGAACCCATAATCTCAAAGTACGAGCCGTTCCTTATTCCTCAAAACAATCACAATTCTGCAAATGAGAGCTACCTTTTTACCGTACCGTGACCAAGATACATGAAACAATTGAAACCTGGGTAAACAGTAACTCCACATTTAAAATTATACTCCTAAAAAGGTTCACCAACATCTAACCACATAATTTGAGTGGCAAACAAAACTATGCTGGGGAGTGTGGAGGAACCAGCCATTGAGGAAGCAGAGAGAGAGAGCCATGTCTTTATTGTCAAGGTCACAGGTGGAGTGAATCTCACTGATGAGATGGGAGGAAGTCAGGCATGCCTGTGAAGCAGGAGCACAGAAAGACCAGCAAAAAAAACGGAAAGGCTGAGGGCCATCACATCACATTTTAAAGTTCCTTAATCAAGAATGCAATAATAAAAGAAAAGCCATTTAATTCCACTTACTAACTTTAATGGGGGTTTCAACTCCCATTTCTTAGCTATCACCTTCTGTTTACTTTGGTTTCATTGGTTGGTGACACGCAAGACATACTAATGAAACACCATGACAACTGAGAAAAGTCAATCTAGTGAAAAACACTGTGAAATATGGGTAAAAGCCCCTTCGTGGACCGCGATTTAAGAATATTTTTCAGATTTGTTTGTGGTAATTTTCCAATCTCTGTAATCTAGTGTGCATTTATTCAAAAAGCCTTTCTCTTCCAATTGATTAAATCAACAAGCATCAATTAAAGTTGAATCTATGCCTCAGAGAATACATAAGAAGTTCACCTTTTCGAAGATAGTCTCATCTTTCATTCATGAAATGATGACATTTATGTTCCTGATGAGAGAAATCTGAGACTACTCTCACCTGATTAGTCTCAGCTGGTCGCCACTGCTTGAGTTTTGTTTGTCAGTTCAGTCGGCTTTATTCAGTGCGCCGTGCTGTTCTGTGAGGCCTGAATGATTCTGTCGTGGCTTCGACAGAGAACAAGTCATAAATAGAGCTAAAATTGTGTCTTTGGACCGAGGCACGGAAACAGTGTGCTCATTGCAGAAGTCGTGAGGACCTGTAGTGGGCATTTAAAGTTAAGGAAATGGAAGGGCAGAGTAGAAGACAATGTGAGTTGAGTAGCACCATCATTATCATTGAATAGTGGCTTTCTAAGAACAATAGTCGGCACCTTGAATCTATCTTGTGAATTTGTATATTTCTGAGAATTCTGGTGATTATAAATTTGATCGGCAGTCTTCATAAAACTTAACGAGCCACAGGCTTCCAAAAATATCCAAACCAATTATTCAGTCAGTCAACTTGATGACGACAATGAGCGACTGAAAGCAAACAAATTTTAAATAAATGAAAGCTTTCCTGCTAAAGATGTTCCCTTTTTTCCCCTAATCCTAGGCGTGCTGCTTGAATTCCAATTTCTTTACCGTGATTCAATATTTTCCCTGCAAACATGACTTTGAAAAGAAATGTGCAGTACAAACAGTTCAGAGCACAAAGGACATTTTCATTAAACATTTGATAATGAAGGAGAAGCTCTCCCTGCAGCAGTCGTCCCAAATTTAATTATCCAGCGACATATTCAGTGCCTGTCATTCTCCCTTTGCCCTTTTACGATTTACATTTCCTGCTGTGTCCGAAATGAGAACATGCCAAGTCATGGCTTGAGTCTACTTGTTTGTATTGACAGATCCTGTGAACATTCAGTGGTATTTTAACTTACTGTCACCATCATGCTGTATATTGAATAATGTTTTCCTAATGAAGTAAGTCCAGGCCCCTATGGAGGTACAGTAATAATTTTCTTCACTTTGTTTCTTGGGTATAATAGGTCAATTCGGTATAATAGGTCCTTTTATGGCTTGCCAGAGGTGGCAGTGGAATTGATTTACATTTGATTTCTTGACTTCATCGTGCGACTTTATTTCCATTTTAAGGTCAAAGTGTACGCTGCACTATACACTAATTGCAGTACATTTGACCTGATCCTTGTTGCTAATTGCTTTAAATCAGCTCACATTCTGTTCGCGCTGTAGCAAGTAGAGGTTGCATTAATTAACAAACCGTCGCAGTGGAAGGTATTGCATGCATATAGTATGAATATTTCATGTCATTCTTCTGAAACAAATCTTCACCCCATCTGTTTTGGGGTTTTTTCGCTTCAAATTGGGAAAAGAAAATGAGCACAATGTCAAGGCTTTTAATTGTTGTAAATTATCTTTAGTGAGTGATATTGATAGGCTTTTTTTTATCCCTGCTTTTGCTGAAAGGACAGCAAAAGCAGGGATTTGTTAATGTGGATTTGTAAAATGAAAGCTGATTCCTCCATGGCCGAGAGCGGTGAACTCGTAGGATTGATTTCAAACCTTGGCTTCAGTGATTTTCTGCACTTACCTGATTGGCCTTTAGCTCTACAAAATGCCCCCTCTGGGGGTGTTAGGTTGGATCATTCAGCATTGAAAAATATGTAAAAGGAAAAGTATTTAAAAAAAACAACAACAACTATCTGATAGTCACTTGATGAATATGTATTTGCTTGTTTTGCATTATTATGGATCAGTTAATCTGTGTATGTTTTTATATAAGGCGACAAGTGATTATTTACTAAAAGAAACTTGTGTATTCACGCAAGTCCAGACTGGTTCATGGAAAACACACCAGCAGGTAATATAATGCATGGAGCGCAAAAACTGCCTCAGTGGATGGATTTCTGACGACGTCAGCACAAAACCTGGATCATCCCCACCAAGAGCCATCTATCACAGACTTGACTTGATCTTGGAAATAATTGTAATGAAAGATTGAATATACAACAGGCAGGCTCTCACACTCACACCGGGACTTGTAAAGCTATTTTAAAATTATGATTCAGTGTTCACATGAGTGGTGCAATATCATTCATCAGACCCGGGCACCATCTTTTTATTATTTGCTTTAAATACTTTGATTTAACATATTTTTTCAATGCTGTACGCTCCTGCCTTCAAGAATCAAGAATCAAGAATCAAGAAATCTTTAATGTCATTCATACACTCTCATGCACAAACGAAAAACAGCACTCAGGTCCCAGCTCGAGGCGCGCAACACACATTCATTCAACTAAAAGTAAATATATACACAAAATTAAAAAGTGACAAGTGGCAAAGTGACAGTGATTGCACAAAGTGACAGTGATTGCACGATCCCCGTTTGGGTCCAACACGGAAGCAGTGCATTTGGCCTCCGAGTTATCCTCTGTTCACAACCCTCACAGCATCAGGGAAGAAACTGTTTTTGAACCTGGTGGTTCTGGCCCTGATGCTGCGCAGCCTCCTCCCAGATGGGAGGGGGGAAAATAGTCCGTGTGCAGGGTGGGTGGGGTCCTTCATGATGCAGGTTGCCTTTTTCCTGCACCTCCTGCTGTAAATGTCACTCACGGTGGGTAGGCTGCTCTCCGAAGTCCTTTGGGCCGATTTAACCACCCGCTGCAGGGCCTTCCTGTCTGCAGCAGAGCAGCTGCCGTACCACACCGTGATGCAGGATGAGAGGACACTCTCCACCGCACACCTGTAGAAGGACGCAAGGACAGGGGAGCCCATACCTGCTCGCCTCAGCCTCCTCAGAAAGTAGAGGCGCTGGTGGGCCTTCTTCACTAAGGCGGCTGAGTTAGTCCTCCATGTCAGGTCGCTAGCGATGTGCACGCCCAGGTACCTGATGCTCTGGACCACCTCGACAGCCGCTCCTCCGATGTGGAGGGGAGGGGGGGTGTAGCCTCCTTTCCTGTAATCCACAATCATCTCCTTTGTTTTCTTCACATTGATGCAGAGGTTATTATCTCTGCACCACCGCACCAGATGTTCCACCTCCTGCATGTACTCCGACTCGTCGTTGTTGAGGATGCGTCCCACCACTGCTGTGTCGTCTGCGAACTTGACGATATGACTGCTCGGGTACTTGGCTTTGCAGTCATACGTCAGCAGGGTGAACAGCAGAGGGCTCAGAACGCATCCTTGAGGGGAGCCGGTGTTGAGGATGATGGGGGCGGAGGAGATGTTGCGGATTCTCACAGTCTGCGGCCTGTTCGTCAGGAAGTCCAGAACCCAGTTGCACATTGATGGGCTCAGCCCCAGTGTCACCAGTTTGTTGACCAGAGTCTGCGGGATGATGGTGTTAAATGCCGAGCTGAAGTCCAGAAACAGCAGCCTGGCATAAGCATCTCTGGTCTCCAGGTGACTCAGGGCCTCGTGAACCACTGAAGCGATCGCATCGTCGGTGGAGCGGTTCCTTCGGTACGCGTACTGATGGGGGTCCACGCTGTCATCGACGCTGTCCTTAATGTGCCCCATCACAAGCCGCTCAAAGCACTTCATGACTATCGGAGTCAGAGCAACCGGCCGATAGTCGTTCAGGCATGAAACGGTGGAGGTCTTGGGGACAGGGATGATGGTGGCTGTCTTCAGACACGTCGGCACTGAGCCCTGGGACAATGAGGTGTTGAAGATGTCGGTCAACACCTTAAACCCCCTGAGGGATTTAGTGGCGTTAAGGCCAATCAGGAGGGTCTAGGAAATCACTGAAGCCTTTATTTAAAGTCAGATTTCACAAGCTCAGGACATTGGGGGAGGATCAGCCTTCCTTTGACATCACCCTGCGACCCTGTTCTGATGCTCACATGCCTATTATGGTGCTTTCAACAGTGAACGGGGCTCAGCACGGACAACCTAACCGGTCAGTACACAGCTAACTGCTTTATATGTGGAGAGTGTCTCACCGCAACAAAGAGACATAAAACAGACATTGTAGTTTGTATGGCTGTGTAAAAATGAGAAACATGAAATAAATAAATAAAAATCACAAAAGTGTGTGACTTCTGAATGGATTGATTTGTTTGTGCACAAAAATTCATCCAAGAGCCACACTGAGAGCAAACAGAGACTTCCAGACAAACATAATACAGTTTGAATTCACAACAGAGATGGGTTGTAGCATTTCCTGATGGACACATACATCCCCTGGCTCTGCTCATCAAACAATCAGCAGCACATTATGTGGTTTGCCGTAGACAAAATTGATTAATCTATTCTCCTTCTACCCTTGAGGGTCTACTGTCATCAAATGTGTCTTCAGCCCCTATAATTAATCTAATTGGCCCTAATAGAAGCATCCTTTATGGCAGCATCTGCATTGACAGGTGAGAGCAGTAATATTTAATGGTGAATAATCAAACACAGGAAAATACGGATTACTGTCCACGTATTTGTCCACTGAACTCTTTATCAGTCTTCTATCAGAGTTTTGTTTCATATCACATTTCCTGTTTTTGATGATTGGCTATTGTTGACACCTGCCTCTGATTGTCTCCTCCCACCTGAAAGACATGTTCAAATTTTTAACTGGCCTCTCTGTGTATTCACTCTGTCTTTCCCTCATAAGTTCCTAGATGTTTCCTACTGTGTAATTGTTACAGGTTTTTTCTCCTCGCCGCTTTCCTTTGTTATTCTGATTTGAAGAACGTAACATTCATTGTCTGTTTTGTCTTTGATGGATAGTAACACTCAGGTAGGTACAGTAACATCTAATCATTTTTCTTTGAAACCTTGAAGAATACAGTAAAAGAAAGGTGAGGTACCCAACATGACAAAATAAATAATCTCATTGCCAAATTGAGTAGATCAAAGGGATCCATTAATTCACCTGTATCAGTGATATAAAGAATCTGTTCACATCTATGTTTTCAGGGTTTCCTCTGGTAATGTTTCTATTAAATGGAGGAATTTTATTCTAGTTTAGTGGAATGCCCGAATTCCAGGATGCACAAGTGTCCTTTTAATGGTATTGTTATGGCCCCCACATATCGTGTACAGTTAAACTCTCTATATAATTAGATTAAATATGCATGCCTGCATAGAAAATTGACTGCAGCTGACATAAAACGTGTCTGGTGCATCAGAAACATAGAGATTGAAGATGTGGGCTCGAAGCAACTTGTTTACTTCAGATCAGTTCAGTTCAGATCAATAGACTAGGGAGTTAAAACCAAATGACCAACACACTCAAATACCATTGATTTGGCCTCGATGAACAAACTTAGTCACTGCCTGCTTGCAGTAGAATCGCTCAGGGTTCAAAGTAGAACACACAGCTGCTCAGTCTTTAAATATTTATAACTGGAAAGTAAAGTACGGGAATGTCCATCACATATTCCAGATTCAATTAACTACTAGAATGATCAATGTAAATCTGACAACATATAACTGTTATGAGATTTGAAATGTGTATTTTTTTTCAAACTACTTTCAAACTGCAGGAAGTTAAAAATGTTGATTAATGAAGAAAAACATGCACGTCTATGTCATTTAAATATTGAGTGGATTTTTCAGATCAAAATTATGTCAGTAATTTTTAATCAAAACTTCTCATTTTCCAGTCAAACAGGGCATTAAAATATAGTCACATGAAATATTCATTATTATCATTATCTTGATTCATATTATGTCAGCAGTTTGTTAAAATGAATTTTTTTCAGCTTGTGGTAGTGAATAATGCACCTTTTAAAACAGCAGCTTAAATATTTCCTCATGTGATTCTTGTGGCTCATCCATTACACAGTGACAGTGACTTGAGGATTCATCAGAGCAGCATGACGATGTGCTGGTCGATGCCTTCAAGGACAGCCTGCTCCAGTCAGTCAGTCATGAAGACGGAATGCATTTCAGCAAACAAAGAAAACCCCTTTTGGCAGGAATAAAAAGAAGCCTGAAAGGGGCAAAACAAACTTTTAACAGTCACAATAAAGATAAAGTTAAATAACAGCTGCCAAAAATCCTCTATTGCGCCCCGTCAGTCGGAACAATTCGTCTGAGATGTGCAGCAGACGCAATACTCTGCTGACGTCTTCTCTCTCAGACGCATATAATAAACTCTTGAATCTGAGCTATGGGGTAAACGCAACAACAAATCAAGTAAATAGGGCGATCAAAGCCCCACTTGTAAAATGCATTCATTTTACAAGATTAGGAAGAAAGAGAAGTTCAAACACGAATCAAGTCTTTTCCCACGTGTTTTAACTTCCTTAAACCACCCTTAAGTATAATACATTTAAAGGAAGGTTTTCTCAAACTTCTAGAGGCTCCGGTGAGGCGTCTTCCTACACTCAAAAACAAAATAGATTTAATGAGTTGTGGGAATACTGCGTAAGAGATGTGCACCAGCTGACATGAGGAGCACAGTGATGTGGGCCATAACCCCTGTCAGATCTTTGGATTCGTGCTGATTTCCATGTTAAAAAAGGCAAGAGACAAATGTCTCTTCAACCTAGTTAATGGACTATTTAACATAAGTCGATCAAAGCACTTCAGCTGTTTGCACCGCCTTTTAAAGTATATCTAATCTCTGATGAGACACATTGCAGCATAGATTATCCAAAAAGCTCCACACTGACCTATCGAGGACTCTTTCCAAGGGGCATCTGGGGAGAGATGAGATCTGGCAGGTCAGAGACATTCTCTGTGTGTTTCCCCATCACCTCCACGGCGTCCCTTTGAAGACGCGAAGACGCTCTCTTCAGAGCAGGGGGGTGCTGTTAAAATCTGGTAATTATGGCTCGGTCGTTCATGTTTCACTCGGAATGTCCATAGATAATGGATCCATGGCCTTCAGCAACCAACTCAAAGCTTAACATCATTCACCTCTTGATCCACCATTTCTGCCCTGATCTAACTAAGCAGCTCGCTCAGTAGTCGTCATTAAGATGAATGACTGTTAATAGTTCATTACAAGAGCAAATGGTATACGGGCTGAGTAGTATTTGATATTTCTCTCTGCACTCTATCCTCCAAATTACCTTCAAATAAACAACAAAGGTTTACGCAGAAACTTTATTAATGGCTTAACTGACCAAGCTAACTTCATTTGTATAACAAGGAGTTTAAGTTTGGTGGTGGTAAAACAAAGAATAACACAATGAGAATTCCTGTCTCTACTCACTATCTCATTTCATTTGAACTGGAGGGAGGAATGTTTTCCTGCACTCCATCTAATGCAGATATTATTATGAATAGGAATGCACTGAATAATATTGTTATCCGGCAGCTCTCTGGCTGTGAGATCCTCGCACTGCCAAATGATATTGGGATCCAGGGATCTAGAACTAATGGTGTGTTCTGGAAAATGCTGACGGAACAAAAGTATTCAAAACTCGGGAGACATTCCCCGAGCGAGACAGCACTTTTCCGGTCAACCTATTTGTGTGAATCTGATTATTCTCAAATGAAAATCACCCAGTAAAAGTACAGATCCACAATGACAATATGCCTAAGGCTTGCAATCAGATCCTCCATCCCTGACTAGCGCTGCTGCGTAATCCCAGTGTTCCCACTGAAACATTTCACTGGAAATAAATGTTTCTCCCACCCAAATCTAATCAAAGACACAATCTTTTCCAAAGCTTAACCAAACTACTTTTTGCTTGGGCTCTCAAGCCTTTGAATGTAAATGCTCACCATCCAACCTGATTACCTTGCTGTGACTCCCTGCAGCATTCAAATACATCTTGTCTCTATAAAGAACACAGACAATTTTTTTCACCAATGTTTCTAAGTGTCTGGTCATAGAGGAATTGTAAGAGTATTTTATCTTTGAAACACGTCTTGAGATAAATCCATGATGTTGTACTTTGATGCTACTCAAATCATCTTGCCCTGACCTGGAATGTGTGATTTACACTTTGCTTTTGTCAAACGTTTTGCTAGACTTTTGGAAGTTATTTTAGGGAGGAAAGGCCTGTATTTATACATTCTCTTTACCTAAATTCTTTCCAGACATCTGTCAAAATATTTTTACCAAACTATCCATGAAATAGCAGAATTATTAAGTACCCAGTCTTCACATTATTTAAAAAATGTCCATTCAATTATTCTTATTTATTTGATTTTTTATCAAGTGGGTTGTATGTAACTATAATTGTTGTTATCTAAATGTCATAAAATTAAGGGCATCTCTATATGTGAGTATATCAGAGCTATTAGCTTATGTTTATTACCTCCTGGTCAAATTGGACACATTCAATTACTTCCTTGTAGATTCAGAGGATTTGGCTTTCAAAAAAGGAAGTCCCTTTTATCTGAACAATTCACCAATTTAATCAAACATCAGAGAGACGATGCAAATATGAGACTCATTATTCTACTGAGTGCTGTTGAACCGACTAAACATAAGAAGTATAATAGCTTTCCTCAAGACAAATATTATCATTTCTGCAAACAGAGTAAGACCTAATATCATCTAACACAATCATCGCACACACTGTTACAGAAACGCCATACACTCGGACTGAACGCCTCTTTTGCAAATGAGTTGAATGTATTATATGAAGTACTCGGGGTAATTTTGAGGGTCGGTATTGGTTTAGGTAGTTGTCTTGTAATTTTTAATGATACCCAGCCTTACTTTTTATGAAGGAACAAGGCACAACATATTACATCAGCATCACTGACCATGAGGTGAAAAGTGAATCTACCTCCTCTACTGACCTAGAAAATCCACAAGGTTCATCATGTGTAACATGTGTAACATGATGAAGGGTCTCTTTTTAGTTTTGCAGAGAGGGTTATATTCCCAAGGTACAGAAAAAAAAGGTCATGCTCATTAAAGTTGGAGCATCCATAAAGTTAGATTTTACTGTTGAAATCTGTGAAACACCTCCATCAATTTGGTGTGATATTGCTCCATCAAAGATGAGAGCAAAATATATAATCTTTTATCAGTTGTCAGGCGATGAAGGTGAGAAACCTTGGCCTACTGAAGTCAGCTGAAGTATTCCCCATCTTTGAATGTCAAACTTGAAGGAAATTCTGATTGATATTGAACAGGAGTGCAAGACCTTGAAAAAGGTTACTCCAATGTTGGTGTACCCCGAGTTTCACAGTGCAACCTCATGGGGACCCACGGCAACGGGCTATTTGATCCATGCAACATCAGCATCACCTCAAGACTGTTCCATTCCCAGGTGTTTGCAGGTTATCTCAAAAACGGATGAGAGAATCCAGATCCTGACTAATATTGATTCACTACAACATGAGAGTTGACTGGAGCAGATACATTTTGTCTGTGACACAATGTGTGGGTGTTTCTTGGAACTGCATTTGTCACAAGAAACACAATGCAAAAAATAAATAAAAAAATAGATCTACACATTTTACAGGCATTTGGATCATTTTGGCAGTGTGGGTAATTGAGGTTGCCATATAATAGATCTGTCTTACACATAATAGTTCCTCTACAATCTATTTACCAATAAAAAGAATCGCTGGTCTTTCACAAGACCAATTATCTCATTATATGGTCATCCCCTGTAACCGATGGCATTTTATGGAGTAATTGCCTGTGCAATGTTCCTTTGTGTGGGAAGAAAGATTAGAGTATTAAAGTGACGGTAATAAAAAGTTTGCAGACGTTTTAAGAATAAAATTGAGCTATTGTCTTTAAAATCTGGAAGTTGACCACTAAAAACCAGCAGAATAAAATTACCAAGTCAAGTGAAAAACACTCAGAAGGCCGTTTCGACAGTCGGATGGATAAAGTAAATATAGGTCATGTTTGAGGAGCGATTCCATGGAAGTAGTTTATTGCCCAAAGGGTCACAACATACCATAATACATTGACACAGAGACCAAGGGTTTAAGGAACTATATGAGGGCAAAAGTAAAGTTGTGGTGCAGCAGGACCTTTTTAAGCTGAACTCAAAGTATTGTTAAGAGACAGTCAAAGTCTTGGTTATAATCTGACCCTCCTACTTACAAGTGTAGTTCCTATAAGTGCTAAAGGGATCAGAAAAGTGACCCCATTGTGTTTCAAACCCACATTCTTTTACAAGCCTGCAGAGTCCGACTCTACAGGCTCCACGTTGCCTGGATTTATCCTAGAACGACACCAGGCAAGAGGCAGGATGCACCTACACATGAATCTGTTACAGCCGTTTCCTTTTGGGCGAGTAAAATCTTTTACATTCTCATGGATATCATTTTCAGCTGTATTTTATCTGTCGATAAAGCTGCCCGGTATCCTGAAGCATGTATTTTATCCTAGTCCTACCTCCCTGGTGCAGTGGAACCCCAATAAAACCACCGAAAGGTCTGAGGCCGCTGCTGTGAAGACGGAGACGCTATCTGTCTGTTGAGCCGTGATATTGAGATGTCCTCATGATATCACAGCGCAGTCTGAGAGACGGTCAAATGTAATATGCAACTACAATGTTTAAACAAACAGCCGCTGGAAACTAGACCGCTCCAATTGTGAAACAAGCAATCAGTTTTTACTAACATGCCAGGGATCCATCTCATCTTCCAGCTGCCAGATTGTTGATTGTTTGGGTAATTAGTCGGATGTTTTTACATCACGGAATGTGACTTGAATATGTAATTAGTTGAAGGCGACCGATTCTTTATTAGATTGAGATTTTAAAGTAACAACAGCTGCATGATTTCTGTTCGCTAGGATTGCTTTGTTCAGAGAATGACGTGTTATGTGTTTGTGTTACATAAAAGTCCACGGGTAGGTGGCTGGGGTGGATGATCTACACAAACCGCCATATACTGCGATGCCATAATGACGCCCTCCGGCAACGTAACACTTCAAGGACAGGAAGAGATCATGGTCTGACTATTAATAAACCAAACACGTACCGTTGTGAGTCACAGATCAAGTTTCTGTACTAAAGCAAAAGCAAAATCATTTCCTGTCGTGGAGTTTGCAGGGAAGGAATCGGGAAAAAGTTGTTTCCTGCACATTGTGTAAATGCAGTCAGTGAAGAAGTCCAGGAATTCATATTTCAAAACCCACTTTTATAGCAAATGCAGTTGGTTATCAGTGACACGCGTGTTCACCTCACCAACTCGTGCGATTTACTCAGAGCAGATAACTGAGTGCCCTTTGGATGTTAGCATCCCAACCTCCAGTCGATGCTTGAACAGCACACCAGCCCTTTAGAGTTAACGGCCTAATTATTTGCTGCGCTAACACCATCTCCTTATTATACAAAGACCTGAGGGGAAAGGAAAGCCATAAGCTGTAGCAGGGGAATGTTAAAAGGCTCTTAACAAAGTGACTCCTATGTTGATACAAACACCCTGTGGCCCTCGTAATGTATAGGAACTGACGCTTCAAAAAGACAACACTTGTTATCATGGCCAAGCTGCCTGCGATTAGACGACGGCACAACTTGGCCATTTAGGGTGGCATTACTGTCTTCTGCATATAAAATGCTAATAAAACATGTTGCAAATAGGGTTATCGATGAGCAATCAATCCAAATGAGCAATCGCCAAATCGCTAAAATAAAGAGGGCACTTCTGAAATATACTGTATTAGTTGGACATTACCTTAAGTATAGAAACAAGAGAGGGGGGAGTCTTTAGCATATGCAGTGCTATCATTCTTTACAGTCCCTTTTTCATGTCGTTCAATAATTACTTTCCTTGCATTTGTCCTAAAATATTACTGCCTTGATACGTGTCAAACCCCCGTCGACGTCGATTACCACACACTTTTAAATATATGGATTCATCACTCTTCACACTGCAAATAGACTGCATTTACTAATTTCCTACAACTCATCATCCATAATTATAGAACACACAAAGGTAAAGAAATGAAGAAGGCCAGAGAGCAAGACAGATGAGGAGGAAAGGAGGACACTCTGAACCTCTTACTCTTCATCTTTTATTTTTACCAGGAGAACTTTCTCAAGCAGATGATTACATTTTCTGGCCCCAGCTGTGTGTGTATCTGCTGTTTTAAAAGAACTGATAATGGCGGCATCAAAATAAGGATCGAGGAGCAAATGGAGTGTCTTTGATTTAAATCCACAAGACTTCTGAAACATCTGTAAACCAATACAGCTTCATTACATGGAAGATAATGGAAAATAAATACTTCCAGAGATGAGGTCTTTGTATTAATAATTTTATCAGTTGATCAGCGTCTGCATAACGATATCAGAGAAAGAGAGCACAGGCCTCAAGATTGAATGGGGTGACAAAAATCTAGCACTGAGGAAATGCAAATGTGGAGCTTTATTCCCAAATGAGGCACAAAGTAATAATGAGAATGGCTCAGGGAGACAAGGAGAGCAATAGGCCGAAAGCCGGGTGCCTACCAACAATAAAATAGTACTTATGTGTGATAGATCAATCTGTAAGATGAAGATGAAGGGCACGCCGGGGTCATATAGATAGAAATCCTCTGTGATCTCCCCCATCTTTACAAAGGCCATCTGTGGCATTACAGGGGGCACTGAGGGCCACTGAGACTGACAGATGGCACAGATGGAAGATTTGTAATACACGGAATGAAATGAGATAAGGACAAAAAAAAAGATAGACAGAAACTAAGGCAGAAACGATGTCAGAAGGAAGCAGACATTTATGGATTGGGAGAAGATGGGCCCCTGGACAGAGTCGTGAGAGCAAAACATCCAGAATGAAGAAGACACAAAACAAATGTTGTTTTTTTTGCGTTTTATTTTTTTTAGCTTGCATCTTCAAAAATGCTTTTGTATCCGTTCTGCAGCTCCGTGAGTCACGTTGGAGCTCTGTGTGACAGTTTCGACAATCTGCCTGCTTAGTCTTGTTGTCTGATCGTGGCCCCCCATTAGACAGGGTCCGGCAGTTAACAGATTATTTGTGGATATGGCTAATTAGCCTCTAGAGCTTCTCGCTGCATGACTGGTTGACCACATGGACAAGTCTAATGGAGAGAGGAGCTCGATAGGAGTGCGATCGGGTCGCGTGTGGTTTACATGTGAAAGGAGCCTCTCACATTAATCACGGTTCAGATGTAGCACAGAATGGAGCATATATCACTCTCCACTCTTAAAACTGATTGGATACTAGAAACAAGTGGAGGATTACGGAGTTTTAGGACAATATTAGATTAAAACACTAACAGCATGTGGGCAGTTAGTCAATATGGGAAGCTGGAACTCTGCTCCTACTCCAAATGTCTAATCACAAACATTCTAGTGGGACACTTAATTAGAAATCATGAGATCATTATGGAATAAAACCTGCTCACTCATTAAGCTGCCAGCCTTTATTCACAAATTGTTGAATTGGTTGAATTTTCCACTGCCTGGTTGAGAACTGTTGGCCACACAAGAGACGTTGGAAAGTCTATTTAGTAAGCAGGTGACGTTTGCTTCAGGTTTTCCATGCGGTGCAGGTTTCTGTAGCCCGGAAAGCCGTGCAGAATACGCAGCGGGATGGATTAAAGATTAGAAAGGCCTGCTAGAGTTTGCCTCTTTCTAAAAATCTGTTAAAGTAATTCAAGAACAGATTTACCAAACCTTACAGGAGTGTCTTGACAAATGGGTATTTGAAAATCTCAGTCAATCTGTTTGCCCCCCCCCCCCCCCCCCCCCACATTGAATTAATCAATATTTCCTTTAGTGTCTCTGCAGTTGAAAGGCAAGGAGCCTAAGGTGATTTACTTGGGTTTAATCTCTTTGTTTACAATTTGAAGAAAAACTGCCTTTGCTAAGGCTTATGAATATGTCGACCCCCCCCCCTCCACCTACTTGAGTCAGGCACCTGGACCCTTTACCCTCAGAGAAAGTCAAAATTACAGCGGGAGAGAAGGGAAAATGCCAGTAGCTGAGGCGACATGAGCAAAAGGAGTGTGGGGACCTTGTTAAAAGCTGCTCTGTGACAGGCTCCAGCTCACAGTCATTAAATGTGACTGAAGTTGAGAGTAAGTGGCTGAAAGAAGGAGATTTACAGACAGAGAGTTTCAGAGGTGGATGCTGTAAAATTGTGAAAGTGTCCATTTGGAAATGGAAGAAAAGTAGCAGGAGGCTAAGACAACGTTGTTGGGAAATCATAGAAGCAATGGGGATGACACAGAGGAGCAAAAACCAATTGTTAGTTTCTTAAACTGAAACTGTTCCTTAAGAACAACGTTTGATGGAATGCTGGAATATTACCTTTATCGTTAATGTCGTCTAATGAATATAACAATGCAAATCCTGCTAATAACAGAGAAAACGGCACACGGGCAGGATGATGTCGGCCATTGATGATAATTCATTCGGTAGGGAAGTGATCATCAATGTACATTTGTTAGTTGTTGCCAGAAAACTCATTTGAAACTGACAGATAGTCATTTAAAATTACACAGAAAGGAAAAGTGACAGGCAAAGCAGCTGAACAGGATAACATGTTCTCGGCATAATGAAAGCATCAAGCAACTTCTAATGATGCAGGAAATTCCAGCAAACAATGTAAAATAATTCTTCAATTATCTGTCAAGCTTAGAGTAAAACAAGATAGTGGGAAGGGGTCTGATGACATGCTGTATTTACTTTTCTATATATATACATCATCTTCAAATTAAATACAGAAGAATTTACTTGTACGAGTAGTGAACCTCCATTGTTTGGTCACTGGCAGAGCTACACACTGACTATAACCTCAGAATGAGGTTGCTTTTTAAAGTCTATATCTGAGCAGCCAGTCTCATCTATGAAGTCTGTAATGCAGTAGATTTTTGTATTGTCAGAGTTTTGTTGGATCCACAAAATTCTAGCTTTGCTTCCTTTTTCTTCTTGTCGTCATGAACTGGATTGGAAGTGAACCTTTATGGGATTGTCAGGAAAACCACATGATGACTGACGACGGTGATGAAGCTGATGAATGAATAATCCTTTTTGATTGTTTGTTAGCGTTTTCACCTTAATCTCATGCAGTGATGGGCTTCATCCTTGTATCCTGTGACTGCATCACGATGAAAGTCAGTTTCAAATCTAAAGCAGTGGCAGATGTTTGGTTTGCATTAGCAGCTAACTTAATACAACTTTGAAACAGCTGTAGGGGAGAGAACAATGACATTTTTGTCACCAAGATACAATTATGACTCGAGCGGCAGACTCAGCCACAAGTAATACCACTAGTCACTGAGCAAAACAATGTGGAAATAATGGTGCTTCGGTGGTTGATTTTTAGATGACATGCTGGCGCCCGCATTCCATTCCAGTGAATTTACAGCTTCCAGAACAGTCTTTGTAAAAGGGGCTAATAAAAACTACTGTTTACAGCAGTAACTACAGAATGAAAATGACTGATAATAATTCTGACAATAAGCAGCCTGGAGTTTGCAAAAATATTTCCGGATTCTTAAGCATGTCAATTTGTTGTCACATTAAATCTGTCTCAATTCAACTCCTCCAGCCAAAAACCCACTTTGCAACGAAGAGCAACAAGAAAGCAATGTGAACATTATGTAATACACATTTTAGATTTTATATGCATGCATGCGTGCAACTTAATAATGAAGCTAAAATGAAGAACATTCCCAGCTTTTGCTTCTGGCTTCTTAAGATCCACAGAAAGTTGCGCATTCAGTGGAGTCACACACACACACACACGCACACACGCACACACACAGCGTGGCATGAATCTGGAAAGTAGCACAAATTAATAATTCAACAGTCAAAGCAACCCATCAGAGAAACTCTAGTTTGTAGTCCAGCTCTGACAGTGCATTAAATCCAACTCACCTCACACTTAATCAATATAAAGTCTAATGTACTGTACAAAGTAGCTCTGCAGCCTTTCCATTTCGAAACAAGCTTCCTGATCTTACAAATATTCTGGCTGCGCTCCCAGCTGGAGGAAAATGTCCGATTTGAATGCAGGAAAAACAGCAATGTTATAATTCACAAAACATTTATCTCTCAAAGAGGTAGTTCACATTTTGACATTCAAATAAAAAAAAGTTCCCCAGGCACCAACTATAGATTCCTACTGAGTATTCCTCCTGAGGAATTCAGGACCTCCTGAGTATTCATTTTCTATTTGTTATCAAAGCATCACTTATCAAACTTCAAATAACAGCTCATCTGCTGGTGTCCCACATCCTTATATAACTTTATAAAGCCCCCAAAAACCCTCTTTCACATATCTGAATTGAGAAAGGGTAGAATAAGGAGGCAGTGTTCCACATCCAAGTAATGGCGTGAGCAGCCTCATTCAAAATGTACTTTGAATTGTCTTGCAACTCAGATCTGGAGTTCCTGCTTTGTGAGGCAATTTTGATGAAAAGGTAAAGTAGCTCTAGCTTCCTCTTTGCAAAGTTAGAAGCACTGCTTTTAATCCGTGAACACCCAGGCTAAGATGAAGTCTTCCTTGCAGGCTTTTGAGTGTTTCAAAGTCAACCTGTCAAGGAGGGAAATCAAAAGCTGAGTGTCTGGGGAGCAAAAACACTGGAGGCAGAGGACTCTGATTTTGCTCTGCTGTGGGAGCCGTGTTCGTCAGGCTGATGGATGAAACTCATTTCATGACTAATTATTTATCTTCCTTCCAGAACTCTTGTGTCAGGGGAGGTTGGAAATAACACAAACCTCTGGCCTGACCAAGCCGTAAACAGACTGAATGATGGACGGTCCGCTCCGTCTGCCTCACACTGCTGTAGAGCTTGGCTACCATGCACACAGCGCATGGACTAAATCTCCATCCATCCATCCATCCATTTTCTTCCGCTTATCCGGGGCCGGGTCGCGGGGGCAGCAGCCTAAGCAGGGAAACCCAGACTTCCCTCTCCCCGGCCACTTCTTCTAGCTCTTCCGGGGGGATCCCGAGGCGTTCCCAGGCCAGCCGAGAGACATAGTCTCTCCAGCGTGTCCTGGGTCTTCCCCGTGGTCTCCTCCCGGTGGGACGTGCCCTGAACACCTCACCAGGGAGGCGTTCAGGAGGCATCCTGAATAGATGTCCGAGCCACCTCATCTGGCCCCTCTCAACGCGGAGGAGCAGCGGCTCTACTCCGAGCTCTTCCCGGATGACTGAGCTTCTCACCCTATCTCTAAGGGAGAGCCCAGCCACCCTACGGAGGAAGCTCATTTCAGCCGCTTGTACCCGGGATCTCGTTCTTTCGGTCACTACCCAAAGCTCGTGACCATAGGTGAGGGTAGGAACGAAGATCGACCGGTAAATCGAGAGCTTCGCCTTTCGGCTCAGCTCTCTCTTCACCATGACGGATCTGTGCAGAGTCCGCATCACTGCAGACGCTGCACCGATCCGTCTGTCGATCTCTCGCTCCATTTTTCCCTCACTCGTGAACAAGACCCCGAGGTACTTGAACTCCTCCACTTGGGGCAGGATCTCCTCCCCGACCTGGAGGGCGCACTCCACCCTTTTCCGACTAAGAACCATGGCCTCGGATTTGGAGGTGCTGATTCTCATCCCGGCCGCTTCACATGCGGCTGCGAACCGATCCAGTGAGAGCTGGAGGGCACGGCCTGATGAAGCCAACAGGATCACATCGTCTGCAAACAGCAGCGATCCAATCCTGAGGTCACCAAACCGAACCCCCTCAACGCCCTGGCTGCACCTAGAAATTCTGTCCATAAAAGTTACGAACAGAATCGGTGACAAAGGGCAGCCCTGGCGGAGTCCAACCCGCACTGGAAATAGGTCCGACTTATTGCCAGCAATGCGGACCAAGCTCTGGCACCGGTCATATAGGGAGCGGACACCCCGTATGAGGGGGTCCGACACCCCATACTCCCGGAGCACCCCCCACAGGACTCCCCGAGGGACACGGTCGAATGCCTTCTCCAAATCCACAAAACACATGTGGACTGGTTGGGCAAACTCCCATGCACCCTCAAGGACCCTGCCGAGGGTGTAGAGCTGGTCCACAGTTCCACGGCCAGGACGAAAACCACATTGCTCCTCCTGAATCCGAGGTTCGACTATCCGGCGGACCCTCCTCTCCAGTACCCCTGAATAGACCTTACCAGGGAGGCTGAGGAGTGTGATCCCTCTGTAGTTGGAACACACCCTCCGGTCCCCCTTCTTATAAAGAGGGACCACCACCCCGGTCTGCCAATCCAGAGGCACTGCCCCCGATGTCCATGCAATGTTGCAGAGTCGTGTCAACCATGACAGCCCTACAACATCCAGAGCCTTAAGGGACTCCGGGCGGATCTCATCCACCCCCGGGGCCCTGCCACCGAGAAGCTTTTTGACTACCTCGGCAACCTCGGCCCCAGAGATAGAGGAGCTCACCCCCGAGTCCCCAGGCCCTGCTTCCTCACTGGAAGGCATGTCGGTGGGATTGAGGAGGTCTTCAAAGTAGTCCCTCCACCGATCTACGACGTCTCGAGTCGAGGTCAGCAGCGCACCATCCCCACCATACACAGTGTTGACCGTGCACTGCTTCCCCCTCCTGAGATGCCGGATGGTGGCCCAGAACCTCTTCGAAGCCGTCCGGAAGTCGTTTTCCATGGCCTCACCGAACTCCTCCCATGCCCGGGTTTTTGCCTCAGCAACCACGGTAGCTGCACTCCGCTTGGTCTGTCGGTACCTGTCAGCTGCCTCCGGAGTCCCACAGGCCAAAAGGGCCTGGTAGGACTCCTTCTTCAGCTTGACGGCATCCCTCACCACCGGTGTCCACCAAGAGGTCTTGGGATTGCCGCCACGACAGGCACCGACCACCTTACGGCCACAGCACCGATCGGCCGCTTCAACAATGGAGGCACGAAACATAGTCCACTCGGACTCAATGTCCCCTGCCTCCCCCGGTACATGGTCGAAGTTCTCCCGGAGGTGGGAGTTAAAACTCCTTCTGATAGGAGATTCTGCCAGACGTTCCCAACAGACCCTCACAATACGTTTGGGCCTGCCAGGTCTGTCCGGCATCCTCCCCCACCATCGGAGTTGGCTCACCACCAGGTGATGGTCGGTTGACAGCTCCGCCCCTCTCTTCACCCGAGTGTCCAAGACATGCGGCCGCAAGTCCGGTGAGACGACTACAAAGTCGATCATCGAACTGCGGCCTAGGGTGTCCTGGTGCCAAGTGCACATATGGACACCCTTATGCTTGAACATGGTGTTTGTTATGGACAATCTGTGACGAGCACAGAAGTCCAATAACAAAACACCACTCGGATTCCGATCAGGGGGGCCATTCCTCCCAATCACACCCCTCCAGGTCTCACTTTCATTGCCAACATGGGCGTTGAAGTCCCCCAATAGAACGAGGGAATCCCCAGAAGGAGCACTCTCCAGTACCCCCTCCAGGGACTCCAAAAAGGGTGGATACTCTGAACTGCTGTTTGGACCATAGGCACAAACAACAGTCAGGTTCCGTCCCCCCACCCGAAGGCGGAGGGAAGCTACCCTCTCATTTATTGGAGTAAACTCCAACATACAGGCACTGAGCCGGGGGGCAATAAGTATTGCCACCCCCGCCCGGCGCCTCTCACCAGTGGCAACTCCAGAGTGGAAGAGAGTCCAACCCCTCTCAAGAAGGGTGGTTCCGGAGCCCTTGCTGTGTGTCGAGGTGAGGCCAACTATATCCAGTCGGAACTTCTCAACCTCGCACACCAGCTCAGGCTCCTTCCCCGCCAGAGAGGTGACATTCCACGTCCCTAGAGCTAGTTTCTGGAGCCGAGGGTCGGACCGCCAAGGTCCCCGCCTTCGGCTGCCGCCCAGCTCACATTGCACCCGACCCCTCTGGTCCCTCCTATGGGTGGTGAGCCCAAGGGAGCCTCTATCTTACCACCAAATTTCATCCAGATGGACTAAATCTGGTACGCTTATTTTATCTTCTTATGATTGTGTGTATTTTCTAATAATTTTTATCTGTTAATCTTTTTTATTTTAATACACACTTCAGAAAGACAATGTTGCAGGATTATGTTTTGGCACTATTTAGGAATTCTCAGGTTCTTATTTATATTCGGATTTTACGTGTATTTTTACCTTTATGAACCCTCCCTGCATCAACCCAGCCTCTGCTATACAGCCATTTATAAGAAAAAAATATTGATAATATCAGAAAAACAGATCTGATCTGGATGAAATTTGGTGGTAAGATAGAGGCTGCCACCTTACATGATTAAGCTTAATTTACTGCAATATTAACAAAAACTTTCAAAATGATCCAGAATCCAGGATCTGTTCCTCATAACAGTCCCAACATTTTCTGAAAATTCCATCAAGATCCATCAGTAACCTTTTGAGTTATGTTGCTAACAGACATAAAAACACCGGCAAAATCATACCCTCCTTGGCGGAGGTAATAATCATTGCTGCCATTGTAGACTTCCATTTTTTTTCTCTTAGATTTTTTTCATCAATCCTTTCTATTTGTCAGTGCTATTTTTAGAAAGGTTATAATCTAGAACAACAGAAAATATCATTAATTGGTACGACATCGTGGGAATACCAAAACCTTCCAAGCGTATTGCTTTCTTCTCTCATCTGGCATCTTAAACCGTGGGCAGTGATGCAGTCACAGCCTTCATTACTCTGGGACGATCCTGCCCAGCATCTTAAAATCTGGCTGCAGGGGTTTGCTCCCATCATATGAGATTTAAGTATATTTGCAGTTAAGTCATGATTCACTCCAGGCTTGCCTGCATGGTTCTAATAATGCATTGCATCATTTATTTTCTTCAGACTGTGGCATTGTATTTGCAGTGCCTGTATAGCATTATTGTATCCTGGGGTAAAATGTACTGAAGGAGGCCAACAAGTCGAACGCCCAAAGTTAGGTGAAGTAGCTTTGCTTGTTATCCAGAGTGATAAGTATTGACTGAGAGTGGAAAACAGATAATAAAAAACCACCTCGGATGAGTTGTGTGATGAGGGAACAAAAAAGTCAAAAAAATTACAAAACCTTGATTAGCACCTTAATTAAAATGATATTTGTTTTTATAAACAGGCGTAAACTTCATGGGATTAAATTGCGCTCATTACAGTTACTTCTACTGTGATATGATTATTCATTTTGGAGAAGGTTTCAGATATGGAATACTTTACTACACCTACCTCAATTGACAGAAATGCAGTGCTAAACTCACATTGTTAGGGAGTCCAGTCCACAGAGTATTTTTTTTTTTATCCCTCATGATTTAGGACGTGCTTTTAGACCAGGCTTCACTGTCGACTTAGCCACATCAATTCTTACATGAGGTCTGTATCCTCTGGCGCTTCTCGCTCTGCTCATCTCTTATTCATGTATTCAAGGTGAGAGGAGCAGGTAGAAGCGAGAGCCCAGTTGGTCAAGATAAAAGGTAACAGGAGGCTCTGGTTGAGAGACGGAAGGAGCAAGGAGGAAGAAAACGGAAGGACAAAAGATTCGTCTCCCCTCTGATCCTTGGATGAACCTTCTATGGAGGAGGAGACAGGTTCAGGTTCCTGAGCGCCACACAGACCAGGATCCAAGGGAATCCCCATCTGACCCAAATGTATTTTGAATGTTCTATGTCTCCAAGTCATGCTATTTATACTTCAGTAAACTGATGTGAATTTGTTGTATTTGAGTCGTCAAGCACTTTCAATAGCATTGCCTCTTTAAATAACATAGGTTCTAACAGTTCCTTCTCGAGTGCACTTTTATTTAAATGGATCATAAAATACACATGAACCATTTTTTCATCTCGAGTCATTTTATTTATAAATAACTTACACGTGTTAAGAAATAAATAAGAGAATACATTTTCCAAATTCATGGGAACTGACAAAAAACTCTTAAAATGCATTATTGAGCTCGCCTCCAGCATTGGGATTATGTACCATGATGAAACACGCAGGTGCACCAGTGCAACCAGGCTAAAATGCTCTAGATCTCGTGTTGCATGATCAGGTCTTCAAAGCGGCGAGCTATCGCTGCTGAATTCTTCGACAGCTGCAGACGCTGCGCCAGTGATTTACATCCACAGAGAAGACAGCAAGCATTGAGTTGTGATGCATTCACACGCGTACACACACATACACACGGCTTGAGTGCACAGGGGGCAATTCATTTGGGACACTCCATGGTTGATTTATTTTTTATTTTTTATTCCAATTCATCGAGCATCATCCACATTCCTCAATCATTATTATTTGTCTCATTATTATTTAATTTATGTCTGTGTTCTCAGTCATCCAGGTTATAATAAATTACGAAGAGTAATATAAAAAAGAAATTTAAACACAGGGAGACACACAGTCACACAGGTCATGAAGAAAAAAAATGGTCATGTTTGTGAGTTCATTTTTTTTTATCTTTAAAGAGCTTTAGTAACTGTGGCATGTGAGCTATCATGATTGGAGTACACTTAGATTAAATGGAAAGCAATTTATTTTAGTATTGTAGTATTCATAACTGGAGAAATAATGGATGACTGTCTTCTCCATCTCCACGATGGAAGGGGATTTCTTTGTTTTTTTGTGGTTTTTCCAGTGACAGATCAGATTTGTTCTTCACTAAGACTTTGATCTGAAGGCTTTCTGACAGGCTTTAATCTGGGCAGGCCACACACTGACAGGCGTCTTTTCATTGAAGCCACAATACATGAAATGGACGTCATTTAATTTCAGCTGCCTGTTTGTGGCTTAGACAAAAGTCAGTGCAGTGAAAATGCTGAAGTGAACTCTTCCAGAGGACACAGTTTTATAAAAAAAAATAAAAAAAAGAGAGAGAGAGGACATTTATTTAAAGGGGGAAATAGAAAGTGAAAACCATTCTAAGCTCATCCGTTCTCCTACAATTTATGGTGAGTCATACTGCACTGCAACACTGGGACTCGCTGGACTCGCTGCTAGACCCATTGAATCTATTGTTACAAAGGTTGCTTTTATGGATGTGGCTGCTGCCGGTTATTATTCCCAAGGTTTATCTCCTCCAAAGAAACTATTGGTGAGGTGCAGAATGTGGAAAGAGAGGCATGTGAGCAACAAAGCAAAATGATAAAACATTGAAAGGAAGCTAATTTTATATCCTTGGTTGCATGATTTCAGCATGACAAAGACAAAAATGGCAGGAAAACAGCCTCGACTGAGAAGCAACTGATGAAAGTTCTTCAAGGAGCTGCAGACCTGCCAGGCAAGAATATATTCCATTCATTTCATCAATTATGAAATGGGAACAAATGAAGTTGTCATTTTACCCTTTGGAGACCAATAATTGTTCATCAGTCATTTAAAGTAAAGTAAAATACTACTACATGGTATACTGTATACTGAGGGCAGAAGGTGTCAAGTCATGCGGTATATGTGTATTTATATTGTGTTCGCTTGCTACAACAACGAAACCCTGTCAAGATTAAAAAGGATTGTTGGCTGGGAAGAGAGGTTATTTACCTTACATGGCTGGTAGCACTCGCCAGTGAAAAGGAAATAAATAGAGATGCTTTATGTGCAGGTTCACCCCAGACACTCCGCCGTATCTTTACCTCTGGGAATTAAATATATAACAACAAAGAACGCACAAATATTGTCTCGGATGCGGCTGCCCTGCAAGTACTGACATCGGTTAATAAGGTGCCACTGTGTATCTGTGACACGTAGTAAGTCCACACCAATTAGTGTCACACCAATACACGAGAACGCGGAGCAACACCGTTCTGTCTTAACGGCGCTCTTCTTTCAACTGCTCATAATGCAATTAATTATGAAGGCCTTCTTTAATTAGACAGCACACTGTGCCCTGATTAGAATTAGGGTGAGTCTGTCACATGACACGCACTCGCAGGCTGGGCCTGCATTCGTGTGAACACAACTCTATTGCAACAGCGTACCTAAAAGAGCAGAAGGCCTGTTTGATTGACAGGACTTTTTGAAAAGGTGAAAGTCAGGCGGATGTGAAATCTCTGCAGTGCGGCTTTCTGGTTTTAGCCGTGCGACCTCCAAACATTTTAGACAAGCATAGCCGCAGGCTACAGCAAGCTAATCAAAAAACAGCAAAGACCCAACAAGAATACCTCTCTCAGACTCTCCCAAAATAAAAGGATTGGAGTTTATCTCTGACTAGCAGTTACTCGATGCTGGTAGACTATAAATTACATTCCACGTGGAAACATACAACCAAACACAGAAAGAATTGTAATCCCAGGTCGGGTTTATGAAGCAGTAATATGCATTATTGCTACGGCATCATTGCCGAACAAGGGACGAGTATTTCCTTCTTCTGGGTCATAATGGTGAGACAGTACCAGGAGGCAGAGCGTTTCCCTTCCCTTCCCTCGCCTTGCCTTTTTAGCTGTGTTTTCCAGGGAAGCCTGCTCAGTCAACCGTCTAAGTAAATTGATTGGAGGTTGGGTGTTGTTTTAAAGAGCACACCAGCGACCCCTAAAAATTCCAGCATGAACCAAGTTACACGAGACAACACAGCATGGCGATCCATACCAAATGTTGTCTTCAGAATTGTCATTCACCTTTTTGCCATGATCACTGCGGAAAGATTTGACAGAGCTGTTGGGTCAATCTTATCAAATATCAGCAAATATTCGTCTGTCATAGCCTGAGTTTCACACACACTCGTGTTTATGTAGCAACGATCTAGTCACTGATGCAATGAAACAATGCAAATGGATTGAACTCAATCGAGCGTTCGATGTCTCCCAAACTCTCTGCAGAAAACCTTCCAGAATAACTCAATGCTGAATCATTCAATCAAGTCTAAATCACACATGGTAGAAAACACACACACAGACTCTGGGATTTATGGAGTTTTATTTGCAAGTAAAGTTGACAACATTTACCGTACTTGTCCTTGAACCATAGATGTCAATTCATTCATGAATATCTGTTCAATCTGGAAGAGTAGCACGTTCATAAATTGGGTTCATGCACCACATGTACTGTGGTGTTAAAACGTAGAGAAGGCATGCTTATTTATTTTTGTTTGCTTCAGATGCCATGTTTGAACTCTTCATTCCTTTTCACCCTCTTTGCTGTAACTAATGCAGATCAGGATGCACAGATGTTTGCCAGCAGCTGCTGACATGACATTGACTTCATGCATTTATGGATGTGGCCCAACCTCTAAATCACTGTTGTGTCTCATTCTGTATATTGGACATTGCCAGGCCTGTAACGTGTTTACCAGAAATCTTATGTCTTGCTGCACAAAATTTTCAACAGTTTGCTTTAGTCTTGACCAGTATTTATGTGGTTTCTCTCTTATCCAATTGTAGCTTGGGTTCTGCCTACCTTTCTGCCTCAGTGTGTCAGTCTGGGCTCCACTTCTAAATGCAGGAAAAATTATCAACACTTCTTTTGTGGTGCCGACTGACTGAAGTCACCGTTTTGTGCTAATAATGTAATAATAACTTTAAAAGGAATACAAATTATCCTTCAATTAGCAAATCAAGGTACGATGAAGATTACTTAGTTTCTTTCTCCTTTGTTTGAGACCCGCAGTGCTGTAACGTATTTTGTGAAGAAGAAAAAAAAAGAAACATGTTTACCTTTCATCTCCTCTGTAAACATCTTTCTTCAAATTATTCAGTGGTTTCCTTTTTTCGGAAAACAGTCCTTATCAACCCCCGCGACAGTAAGTGTGAATACTAATGCAAACACATTTGAGCTTGCAGCTGTGTTTCACCCCAAAATGTTGTCTTTGTCCTCCTTTCTCGCTGTCGGTGTCTGGGGTTGCATCACACCCACACACACCTATGCGGAGACTTTCACGACCCACATCAATCTGTCTTCCCTGAGACGTCTGCAGCCCATCATCGTTCATGTGTCTGGGACTTTTCTCCCTCTCTGATGCCCAATGACAGATGGAACAAAGTGCCGGTTGATCTCCCTGCTGCCGATTTGATATTAATGCTGTCTCTCTGTCCCATCAGCGACAAAAACCAGTTTGTCTGCATTGTTCATTAATGGTGTGTCCGTCATGGCTGTGAGTAATGCAGCCCTAAAATGTGTAATTCACTGTTTTCATGTGGATTCTTTTTTCGGCACCTTGCTTTTTTATTCCTGATACTTTTGTTGAAAGATCTGGACAATTTATGGAAAAGGAAGGGTTGATTTTACGAGGGTAAAACGCTGTTATCAATAAGGTAACTGCTCATTTATTGATTGATTTTCCAGTCAAAGCAGGACTGTATTTTGCAAAAATGCTATCACCTATATCGTTCTGCATGCAAGAATAAGCAGACCCAGATTTACATGAGGGATGCATACTCAATTTACAGCCAAACTCAATAGGCCCCATCCTTCAGTTAACGCGAACCTTAAAGGTAAAACAACAACTACTCCAGCTCTTGAAATATTTGGGGCAAAATAAATTACTAACTATCCTGCTAAAAAAATCAATCAATCAATCAATGTGACCTATAACGTCCTATAAGAGAGTCATGTCTATGTTAACGTTCTTCCAGTCTGATGTAGGCAGCCCAGATATCATTCTCTCTCGGCATCAACTCCTGGGGGACCCTTAAGAATTTCCAAGGCCAGATGGGATAAGTAATCCCCCCCTGCATGCCCTCGGGTCTGCCTCAGGGCCTCGGCCCCTGCTGGACAGACCTCTAAAGAAACTTTGTCATGTTTCGTCAGTGTCCCATGTAGACTTCTGCCTGTATTATATTTTGGTGTTCTCTTCAATTACCTGTACCTGTTTTTGATTTTTCTGCCTGTTTTTTTTTAGAATATTTACTAAATTGCTGCTTTTGAGTCTCATACTCACCAAAACTCAAGTTACTGGAACTGCCTCATTTGGATGAAACTCATTTGGTCCAGGAGTTTATGCCAGTGTCATGCATCAGACATTAATGCATGGATGGTCCTCTGGATTTCACCCCAGCTGCCATCCCGTTGATGGCTTTACAGAGGTCAATGGATTCAGTCATCCGCAAAACGTAGAGATCTTATCATGAATGTTTCAGCTTCGCCTCATGGCTGGGCACTTTTATACATTCAAGCATTCAGCAAAAATGTAAAATTAGAAGAAAAGAAAATGGTAACAGATCTTTGATCGGTGTTGATCCATCCACGATACAAAAACAATGACTGATACTGACAATAATAAATAGTTGCAGTCATTGTAATGAGGGTGTAAAGATGATATCCTGGATGTCCGTCTGAACTGATTTGACATCATATAAAATCAAACAAGTCAATGCATGAATTTTTCATTGCCCTGATGGATAATCTGGGACACAGTATCCCACTGCTCTCATTTCAGGAACTTTCTTGTATGGAGCGGTTTATTCCACGCTGTCGTCTTTCCAAAACTGGGAACTGAGTCCTGGTGTCTGGGCACCAAATCAATCAAGGCAGCACTGAATCTTGTTGAGGAAACTGAGCCAGTTCACACCATTCGCCATTCACACCTCCTCCTTGATGAATTCAATGAGAATTCTTTCTTGTGTGTAATTTGTGTATACTACTGTACAATCCTTTCATAAAAATCAGTTTCATGGGAAATCGGTGGTTCGGGTTACCTGTTTGAGGGGTGTATGTTTCTGTTTTTTGCTCGCCACACAGCTGCGGAAGAGCTGATTGAACGGAGCGAGGCACACCTGAATCCAATTCCTCCAATCACCTGCTCGCTACTTATACCCTGTTCACCTGCCAGATTACGCTTTCAAGGTTACCAAGGAGTTTCATGTGCAAAACCTTTCAGCACTTAAACATGCATTTTTTAAGGAATCAATTGTGACTCAGTTTCTTTCAATATCTTCAAACACAGAAATGCATATTTGCCTTTCAGAAAGGGGCATAATAATTGGACAATACCATTGGAATCGTTAACCAATGGGGCATAACACTATTTCCATCCAAGATTAGAAAAAGGATAATAAACACTTTTCACTTCACATCATCTTTAATCATTAAATTGTCTGATGTCTACAATGTGCAGTAAGTTCCTCTGAGGGGGTTACAACCTTGCAGAGAGAGACTGAAATTAAACTCAGCCATCTATGACCTTTCTGTCATCAGCTGAATTAGCTTATTCCTGCCTGCTGAGCAAAGCCATCCGGGGCAGAGGGTGACAGAGCCAATGGCAGTAAAGCTGTCACAGAGGCTGCAAGTAACACTCTGTCACAACTGAGGGTTCATAATGCAGTGAAGACCCCTCACATCGATATAATAGCTGATAACCCGTTTCCACATCCTGCACTGTGATAGCTCCAACATTAGTTTACCGACAAAAACGTTTTTTTTCCTATATCTGCAGATTTGCCCATGATGGTCAGAGTTTTCTTTTCTTTTATTTAATTTCTCAAAGGGTTGTTAATCTGGCCTTTCATTTAGTCCTTCAAAATGTTTTAAGCTGAAAAGGGTTAAATTTATGAAGTCGTGAACAAAGCAAATAAAAAACAAACACCATCTCATTATCTCAAATCACATTCCTAACAACTGCGGTTCAGAAAACAGCATGGGCTTCTTCTTTAATTACTAACAGAAGAAAGTCCCTGGAGGCTTTCAGTTGTGGTATATCTAAAAAAATCTGCGATTAATCTCTTTGGGCTCCAGATATATAAACGCCGCCAGATGGACAGCCTTCATGCAGGTGATCTCAGCGCAGCGGGCTGCTTTCTGCATCCAGCGACCAATGAAATGTGAAAAAAAATATTTATCAATACTTTCTCAGTCTGCCCACTCAACATCTGCCTCTGGCGAAGACACAAACGGCCCACACAGTCAGCAAACGCAGACGTGCACTAAATGGTAGAAGCGGTAACAGCTGTGCACTACAAAGAAGAATGTAAAAGTTAGAAAGTCAGCGATAAAACTGTGGTTCCTTTTTTTGCCTTTCTGTGGCGCAGTTCTCAGTTATTCCCTGAGGAAAGTGTCTCTAGATTCATTTTGTCAAATATATTGGGGTTGCTGCACTAAAAAAAAAAAACATTTGCATTGACAAGGAAATAAATGATAATATGATAGTCGAAGATGTGGAAGGAGTTCATAATGATGAACTCACAGATAATGATTGGACAACTGATTGGTTTTATAGGCTCCATTTTGGTTCAATTTCCCTGCTCCCATCTCAGTTGTCCACCAAAAAATAGCTGACAAACTGCTCTGGATTTTGGAGCAACACTAAAAATGGATGGATGTTGTTGGACAACATCTAGAAAGAGAGTTAACGTTGGTGTTGATTTAGGCAAAAGGCGATGAGAGACAGTCATTAAAACCAAAACCCAGACAATATTTCCCATATTGGCTAATTCCAATAATGCAGTCACACAAACACCAAACCAACAGGTAGGCCTCAACCAGACACAGCCTTCCGTTGTTATACCGCCCTCTGAGTCGCCGTGCTTATTTGGCTCTTCTCGATAAACAAAGAGAGAGCCAGAGATATGTGGGTCTAAGAATCGCAAATATGCAGGATTAGGCTCCAAACATCACGGCTGAAGCAGCAGCACTCTGCAGGACCTAAAAGACGGGCTTTAAGCCTTGGCATGGTGCTCAGAGCCGCTGTGTTCACTGTTCATATGGACCGAAAAGAGATGCTTGAGGACACATCCAGTCAGTTTAGCTCTTAATATCATGATGACCAAACCGGCTCTGTTTTCATTTTAAAGAGAGGATCTGAGGAGGTTAATTTAGCCATGGTGAGTGTGTATCCAGTTTTGGGAGTTGGTTCATTACACAGGTTAATATACCATAAAATTGTAAAACATATATTTGCTAAATCTAAAAAAAAACTTTTTAAAATGAATGGAAAATTAAGTTGGATATCCATTCCCTGCATTAAAGGAAGAAAACGGGTCTCTCCCCAATGGTTAAAATCTATTTATAGCACCTCCTCCTTTTTGCACCACCCCTTCTCATAAATAACAAACAGTCCCTGACGTAACATTAATATTTCTGTTTGTTGCCAACACTGAATGTGTTCTGTCTGTAAAAGCTACAGACCAACTGAATGCTATGTCCCATTGATTTAGTTACCGTCCTCCAGTCCAGACTATCTATGTGTGAGATTCTAAGTGACAGTTTGATTCATATTCTATCCAAACCACGGGGGCGGCATCCTGGATTCCAGACCACCGGGGGCTTTGGTTTGTTCTGCATTGATTATTGCATTTCAAGAACACGTATTGATACTCTTTCAAACACATTAAGTTTCGCTTACAACGGTACTAGGATGAAAAGACAGTGATGAAAGCCAGATAAGTTGACTACGGAGACTGGTGTATCCATGGTGACACTGTATCCCATGGTGACAGGTATTTGTTAAAATTGTTGTTGAGGCGCT
Organism: Brachionichthys hirsutus; assembly: GCF_040956055.1. Classification (NCBI taxonomy): domain Eukaryota; kingdom Metazoa; phylum Chordata; class Actinopteri; order Lophiiformes; family Brachionichthyidae; genus Brachionichthys; species Brachionichthys hirsutus. Next base: position 4,084,910 of record NC_090902.1, read on the forward strand.
TTTCGGCCATTTCCATAGAAATATGAAAAACAGCAAATCAGATGTCTGTCAACTCTTTGTCGCACACACCCACGCACGCCACACACACACACACACACACACACACACACACTTTCATAAGTTTCATAAGAGATGCACAGATGTTCTCATGCACAGATGTACACGCAAAAAGATGCAAACACACACAAGTTGACACAGACAGTGTGACACAGCTGGTATTGCATGCAACAGTGAACCAGCTACATTTTCCACTGCATCAAATCAACAGTATAACCGAGACAGTGGAACCACTCAGCCTGCTGTGAGAACCGTTTGATAGCATTCTTGTACAAAGAGGCCTGTACCAGATTTTATGGCATCAATGCATTTATTGAGACAGCAGAAGCTGTGTGAATGAGATTGCTGGTGTGAGACTGCCTCATTTGCACAGCTTTAGTGGAGGTAAAGAGTGGCGAGGGATCTATAAAACATTGAAAAGGCTTCTGATCTCATTGTTATTATGGCAGAGAGCCTATACCCACTATGGTATGCAATGGAGATATCGAACCCCCCCCCAAAAACAGGGTAAAAACTCCAAACCTAAAACAAACAGAAACGAGACATTACATTGCCTATGAATGATGCAAACTGAAAATAGATGTTTAATGTTTTACGATCCAAAACCACAAATGGAATTGTCATGAATGTTTTATGAGCTAATGAAGAAAATGCAGACTGCTAAAAAAAAAAAGGTTTCAGGATTGGGAAAAGAGGGTGGCATTTAAATACGCTTTGAAAGAAAATATTGCTGTGTCCTTTTTAGAGCAAATAATTTAAACTTTTGGCATTACGTAAGTAAGCAAAAAAAATAAAAATCAAACAAGTCGTAGCCTATCCCCGCTGACATTTATCTCTATCTCTGTTATATTCACCATGACCACATGCAGTTTCTCCACATCGTTGACATCATTCTTTTGCTCTGGACTCACTGCATTCATGATTCATCCTCGAGAGCAATCTCATGATTTTTAATTGCAGCATAAATAGATCCTGAAAAGGTTAGATTGGCTTTTCTATGAAAAATAAAAAGAATATGTAGGCAACCATGACTGCATATGATTAAATCTGATTGATATCGCTAACATGCTACGTTTTCATAAATATATCAAGACAAGATCAATGCATCCGAGCCAGAATCATGTCATCAGTGTGCATTGCAAAGGGGACAAGGAGACCATTCTGTTCCAGCTCCTTTTAACATACCCAGAGACCTCAGAGAATCTACTAAAGGTTGATTTATTTAAATCTTCCATCCATTTAACCGTCCTAATAAATCTTTAGTTTGCCCTGTAATCTGTTTTCTACTGTCAAAGCCCCCCCCCCCCCCCCCCCCACCTCCCCTCTTCAGCTGTGTTTTTCATGCATGTTTGTAAGTGTGCACGCCAAGCTAACACAGCAACAGATGAGGTCATAAGCAGATGTCTTGTTTGTGTGTGAGCTTACACATACATGTTCAACTGCACGGATATCTTACCTTTAAACGTTGCAAAAAATATGGCTTAATAGTGGGTCCAATAAAAGCAAGGGCCGTCTTAGAAGCCCGCGTTGCCCCGGAGTCCTAAAGGTCCTGTTAAGTTTAAACCTGCACAAACTTTTACTTCTGTCATCTCATGTTTTATTCCATAATAAAGAATCTGGCCATACCTCTCTGGTCATGATAGCATCCATTAGTCTGAGGTACAAGGGGAGCCTTGGCTGTATGGACAGGCACTGTATCATTATTACGGCTTGTCATGTCACCATTACACAGATGTCGTTAGGATAATGGACGTTAAAGGGCTCAGCTGTTGGGTTAGCAGAGGGTTAGTTGCATTATGTTTGAAAGGACAGCCCAGTTCTGTTATTGCGTTTTTGTTTTTGCATTTAAACGCTTTTTGCTATCTCCCAAGGATCACGGCACCATGAAAGAAGGTCATTTAATTCCACTGATACACAATTGGTGGTGGAAATGTGGCAAAAAAAATGAAGCAATCCGTCAATGCTTCCAATGTATTTTCAGACTGCAGTATTTCAAATTTTACACGAGTGTAGCGTACTGCATGAGTGACAAGCCATGCCTGAATCTCCACAACATGTACCTGCATTTTATCTGAACTGGACTCATCTGGAAATGCTGCTGCTGGGATAATGGTTCTCCACTGTTTGTTTTGGATCAGTCAGCTGTCGAAGCCACTTTCTCAGAGCAGCAATATAAAGTGGAGACAGATGTCGGAATCACTTCATGATGGGGATCTTAAATGAACCACAGGTGTCCTAATGAATTAGCAGAAAATGGACCTCCAAGTGCTGCGTATATACAGTTCTTTTAAGCTTTTTAAATAAATATTGTTATTTTTTTAATACAAAGTACTAATCCTCTTCTCTGGCATCAGCTTTCCTTCCCTGGACCCTTCATGGGATTCCTCGTCAATCAAGCAGGACGCGGAAAATTGTCTTAGGTTCTTTTTTCCATAGGAGCGTGATGAATACGTGTGATGCAATCTGAATCGGAATGAATTGAAACCCTTGAGTGATGACACAAGGGAGAGCTTTATTGCCAAAAGCCTGCTTTCAAAAGAAGAGGGTTTCTTCTTTAAAGCTCTTCCAGCACGGAGTTAGAGGAAAGGCCTGGAGAGAAGGATCGCCATATGTCGACTATCATTCCCTGAGTCGATTAGCTTTCAGATGTGCAAAGCTATCGTATTTCAAAATCCAAGGGTTTATTTTACTGCCCTGCTAGACATTACACTTTGACAACTCATCATATCGTGACTTTGAGTGGTGTTTCAAAAAACATGTCCCATCCATCACGCAATACCTTCGGGGCCCCAAGCAGAATTTGATTTGGACGCACTCCACCACTATGATCATTGACACACTGTAGATCTAACACAGCCATTGTGTATTTCAGTTATGTCTGTGTTGCTTACGTCAGCCAGGCATTTCATCACAGCTTCATGGCACTAAATGGATTTAGTCAGTGAGTCATCTCATGAAAAGAAGAGCAGAAGGCAGATGGAATCATTAGTAAAGTAGGGAAATAAACCGTGGCATTTCCTAGAGCGCCTCTTGTTTTATTTGTCGGTGCGAGACAGACAGATGGCTGCCTTCCTGAACTTTGGCATCAGATTTTTAACATTCATCTTCGTAACCGGTTTGTCCGTTACCGGGTCGCGGGTCGTGCTGGAGCCTATCCCAGCAGTCAACAGGCGAGAGGCGGGGTACACCCCGGACAAGCTGCCAGTTCATCACAGGGCAACACACACAGACAGACAATCTTTCACACTCACACCTGTGTGCAATTTAGAGTAACCGCTTTGCCTAAGATGCATGTTTTTAGAGGTGGCAGGAAGCTGGAGAACCCACTCAGACATGGGGACAACTTGCAAACTCCTCACAGACAGGCCACAAATAGGATTCCTGCAGCCTTCTTGCTGTGAGGCAACAGCGCTAACCACTGCGCTCACATAAAAACAGATGATGATTTTTGATTTTTGACTCCCATTAGCTTCATTTCACAATCTTCTCCTTCAGAGTGAAGTGGATGCATCATCTGCTCTCCCTCATTTCCTCCGCTTGACATTTTGACCTGTTGGAAGAAAGGTATGGCACACATGCTGTATGGTTGTTCCAAAAAAGCACCTGTTGAGACCACTTTAATCTGGAATTTTAAACTGTCGGCTGAATGTCTTTCTTGTTGTGAATGAAGATGAAGGAGTGCAAGTGGAAAGATTAAAAAAAGATCTCGCTGTTGAAAGGTATTACAATTTCACCCCAAGCCAGACAAATGGCATTTTAATTGTTGCCACATCGGCGGGATGATACGAAGAGTATCGGCTGTTCCAAACACAGTAATACCGCTGGAGGAAAACCTGCATTACCATAGATTACAATTTAACTGCTGACGAATAATCAATGAAGGCACATATTATGAAGAAAACACTGCAAATGCCCAGCAGCGATCACTATTCTGAACCTTTAACACCACATATATAAAGTCATGGCTCAGGAGTTTAATCTTCATGTTATGTCCCCAATGTGGTGAGGGATTTCCTGTGCAAACATTAGACAGCACGTAAACAATTAACCAATGCTCCAAATAGCAACGATGCCGCAATGCTGGGACGATGCGCATCAGTGCAACGCAACTAATTTGTGAGGGCATTGCAGAGAGATTAGCAAGAACCTTTCATCACGAGGAACTGACCCTCCTGACACGCAGACATGTTCTGCTTTCTAAATGCGGTACCCCACAGCCCTCCTTCTAAACAGCAGCTGGCAAATACCCTGGGCTATTTCTGTGGGCTGACCTGCAGGAGACCCTTCACCCCACATCGCAAGTCCAACCGCCTCGATGCTGTTGCTGATTCAGCAATATTAGAAATATTGGGACTGAAAATGCTCACCGTGGAATTATAGTCAATTGTAACAGACGAGAGACAAAGAGATGCAGTGACCTTAAGTACTAAATAGAATAGTCCATAGAAACATTCACCAGTACCAGAAACTGCAAGAAGTAAAGGATTGGACTCTTTCTCTGGAATAAAGTTATTCAAACAGGGAGGGGGAGTTTAGTTTATTAATTAATGTGAAGATGTTTCAAGTGCAAACAAATGAGAAAAAAAAACATTTCAGAGGCTTTCAAAGGGTGCTTGTGCATTACAATGCATTTGGTCTGTATATCAGGGCCAGATAAACACATGCACTGAAAGGAAATTAAGCAGAGAACGGCTGCGATATTAATGGGAGAGCAAGGAATAGCCTTCATTACTCAGGATGCCTGCTGAGTATGGAAAATGCATGTTATTATGTTGTTGTTGTTGAAAAATGGTTCATGGGCCGCCAATAAGCAGAACAGAAAAATGAAAGAACAAGAACTGTTGATACATACATGATAACAAAGCGCGTCCTGAGTAGAGAGCAGACACGTGATTGCAATGTGCATCGTGTGTTCTGCTCAGAGAGGAAGATGAAAGTGTTGCAGTTCAAACACCATGCATCCTGTCATATCATCTCCCACAAAAATGGGCCTCCCTTTGTGTGCATGAGCCAACGTTTTAAGCGTAAAAATGTCCAATCCTCAGTTATCTTATTGGTAAATCCAGTTAATCATCATTACTGTTATTATAATTAGTGATCCACGTGTGGAATAACATGAGGCCAGTGGCTGCAGCAGCACTAAAACCAAAAGTACAGCAGCAACAACAAGAAGAATGACTTTAATAGAGGTGATATTGACAGAGACTGAATCCATCTTGTAATAACTGAATACTCCACCTGTGATATTGTCACGCATTCAATTGACAGGTTTAATAAAATAAAAAAAACAACAACAACAGCTCAAACCCAATAAAGACAACCAGAGATATTGTTGTTTTTTATATAGAATGCATTCATCTTTGCTGACAAAAGTCGATGCCATCAATACCCACAACTTGAATTCTGACGTCAACTGCTAGTAGTGGCTAATATAGCCCTGAAATTATTATTATTATTATGTTTTTTTTTATTTTAAGCACTATTATTATTTATTTTCACTCATGTACATTTCTACAGCTCTCTTGTCACATGCAGTATTATTACCTCAAGTCTGGACACCGACTACCATGCGTAAATCACATTCCCTTTTAATCAGTTAATATCAGCACTTTGAAAAACTAGTGTAGCTATATTTTTATCATGATTAATCCTTTGAATGCCCCTGAATTAGAAGGGATATTCACTGGACTAAACGAAAGCATTCCAAAAATCTTTGGATCTAATCCTCACGATGCAGACAGAGGCATTTCTTGCTATGAATACAATTTGGCATTTGTACAGGATTCAGAGGGAAAATACTGCACTTGGCTTCATGAAAGTCACACTACTTCGACACAGGAATCTGAGCTGTGCAGTTTTAATTATTCTCGGGATTACTCCAGGCCTGCATCTTATCCAAACTATAATAACAGTGTTGATATAAAAAGACGGATTAAGCAGCTTAACCTCTTTCACTCAGGAAAGATCACCCAGGGACATGTGAATCATGAAAGCTGATTATTTGAGAAAGAACTGAATTAAAAGTCTGAATATTTTTTGGCTTACAGAAAAAAAATGACAACACGGTTTTAAAAAAAAAGTGTATTTCAAGAAAAGCCAGAGCCACACATTTATATTCCTGGAGGGTTCTTCAGCAGGGAATCGATCCCATTGACTGTAACATAAAAACCTCTTCCAGCTCATTCCCCGTAGCAAAGCTTGGAAATGGCCCGGTAAGGTCAATGCAAATGAAAGTAGCGGTGATTCATGGGAAAGCCCTCCATTGGTGCCCTCTGTGCCATTTTATGGCTGTTATAAACTATACCTTCATCCAATTTCAAGCCGTACACCTTTATAAGACAGAACTCGATGTAGACTAGAGAAATACCAATGAGCCAAAAAAAACGGGGTAGTAAAATAAATGTGTCGGGAAGAGCCGGACAGTCCAGCAGTCGTAAAGCTACATAGGATTTTGCTGATTACCCCTCTGCTACCCGATCAGCACCATCACACCCCTGTATAGAGGACAGCACCACTTTCTTTTCAGTCATAGGAGAAGTGAATGTTCCACTGTTGTTTTTCTGCACTGATTTTCTGCCACTAATCTGACGTAGGTGGCAAAAAAGCAATAAAAAATGCTGGAAGCGAAACCAAATGTTTTCATGTACTTAATGTTTTCAATATAAAAGCAAACAGTGAAACATAGACGCATAGGAGCTCTGCCAAAAGGCATGGCGAAGAGCCGGTAGGAAACCTTCCACGCTGACACAGCAAGTGTTGTGAAATGTATTGTACCAATGAGGAAAAAAAAAAGTGTTTGCTTAATATTGGATTAAGAGATCTTGTTGTTTCAGTGTCTTGAAGGCAGGCATTGTGCATTGACCTGTTTTTCTCTTAAATGTGTTCCTCTGAGTAACTATGATGGAGGAGAAACGGTTATGGGCCCTGCAGGCAAAAAGTAGAATCACAGCAGTTGGCATCAAACCGCCGCTTCTCTATTTTTTGCAGTATTGCTGCCAAAAAATAACACGATTACCAATTATTATCTAAATCGGGGCGAGATGTAGGATGTATGACACCCCCCCGCCCCCTTCGTAAGGTATCGCCGTGAGTAAACGCTAGGATTGCCTGAGGATTGGTAAGAGTGCGCTGCAAGGCACAGGCCACAGCAAGACAGGAAATTCAGTGTCTATATTTATCAGTTGGTTGAAAATCTGAATTCCACTTGACATGTCAAAGGAAATAATAGCCTGCAGCAGAAAACCCAGGAAGCTCTTTAAGAGGCTACAAAAGTTTTTACATTTTGCTTCTTACAGATTTTGTACTGAAATATGTCCAGATTCTTCTACTTTGCAAAGTTTGTCAAAAACTAATAGTCATCGAGACAAGAGAAGTTTTCCTCTATATGTTTTTAACCATCTGATCTGCAAAGACCAGCTGGACAATACATCCTACATGATGGATATTCCTGACAGGTCGATCTTCAAAACTAGTTGAATACACGGAGATAATACTTGACGCACAAATTCAAAATTTACACATGAGTAGAGGGATCACTAGAGAAGAAACGAGACCTGAACACAAAAGTATTTTCTCTTTTTTTTTCATGGATGGAGATTTGCCAAAATAATATCATCACTTTGATCAAAATAGGAATTTGCCATTTAACATCTATTAAACCAAATATGAATGCCAGACCTGAGAGCATCTAAATACTTTTCCATTTGCACAATTAACCAAGATATTTCTATTTTCTGTACCAGTTGCTCATTTTCCATGCTGCTAGCTTCTGTACAACTCACATTGCATTATTTACAAACCGACGAAGTGCGACTCATTTCTTGGATCCCCGGCTGGGAACAGTCTAATTGGGCAAATGCATTTTGTAGAAGGGAATGAGATGGCGTCTGGCATTTTGTAATGTATTTTAAGAGCTGGTGGTGAAAAATATGGAGGGCACTTTACATTTTCTCCTTGTTTTTTGTCTCTTTATTGCTTGGTCCTGAAGCACGATGTGAGTGAATTTCAGATGGTTGAACAAATTTGCCCTTTTGCCTTTTGGTACAGACAACACTGAATCGCAAAAAACCCTGGCAGACATTTGGGGTTTTCAAACAGCTGATTTCTTTTTATTTTATGTTTTCATAAAGTGCATAAGATTAAATTGTAATAGAAAGTAAAATTTTAAATCACTAATGAAATTGTATAAAAATCCATTTCACCCAGCATCACCATGCACTTTCCCTGCCAAAACTTGCATTGTGTTTGATCGGGGATCAGCGCTTTGCAGAGGACCAGGATGAACAAAGAAGCATTGATTTAAAAGAGAAAGACGCATCAGAGGAGAAAGCTGGGGAGGACACAACCTGCTGCATCATGAAAAGAATTCCTCCAAGCGATGAAAGCAAGTTTTTTTCAGCATATGTAACCTCCTCGCCATATGACAACCCATGCAGGACGGCAGCACAAAATGTCATAGAAACCCCCCAGGGCCTACAATGTATCCAGTTTCCCATGCACATGACATCACCTCAGCATGTTCTGTACATTGACAATAAAAAAGAAGACAAATGATGGCAAATTCGGGTGCATTTTCATAAATATGAAAGTAATTGAGAATTGATGGATGAGGCTGACCTTTGTGCTGCATGTGGCTGCTGATCCTACTGGGAGCCATCTACACAATGAGAGAAGAGATTGTCCTCGCCACAAAGACACTGAATGTGTGTTGCATTACTTTGTCTTGTACTATTCTTGTACTATGTTTTGTCTTTGTACTATTTTTATGGGGTCAACGACCATTCATGCATCGTGCATATATTTTTTGTTCACCATGGTAAACAATAGTCCATCTGCACCATGCCAATTATGGACAAATTAAATGCCTCAAAAATGCTTCTGCCATTGCTCTACAATATCTGGCCAATACAGTGCAGCCCAGCTGCATTCATTTATACTTCAGGATAATTATTCCTCTCCAGGGACCCTTTCGTTATCTACAATCGCTCCTGATTGATGCCACAGTCTCAAATGTGTGATAACCATGGCGATGGCCTTGTACACATCCTCATTAAGAAAATGCGAGACAAGGAGCAAGTTTGGTAAACAAGCTGAATCCATGCCATGTCCGTAAGCCCTCCTCCCACCAGCGATAATTATCTCGTCTTACAGAGAGATTAGATGCGAGAAAACAAGAAGCCGTGTGCCGCATGCACTGCCGTGAGGTCTCCTGGCTTTTAGTTAGGCATTCCTCAGGATGCTGCGTCATGACGACGCTCCAGTGCAGTGACGGACGCAGCGACTTGCACAATGTGGTGACCAAACAACCGCCCCACAAACGTATGGCTCAACACAGGAGAGACAACTCAGGACAAGACTCAGCCATCCACCTGCAACTGAAAGACACAGGACAGTCCTTTGAGGACAGTGATGTCCAGGTTTTAGCCAGCGAAGACAGGAGTTCAGGAAGCCATTTTCATTCAACTGGAGAAACCATCCCTGAACAGGGGAGGAGGATTCAATTCAAATTTCAAAATGGTGGTTAATCCGTCAACAAAGGCTGAAAATGGTTTAAAGTTTCAAATTCCAAGTTTTCAGACATTACATTATAAGTATTCCACTGTTATTAAATGCATACATAACAAAACGTTATTGTTTATATGGTTGTAAAACACAAGAACAAAGGACTGAAAAGTCAGACGTCAGCAATAAAAAAAATGAAGTGCAGAGATGAATCTGGGTAAAGTGTACACAAGCGTAAATGGAAAGGGTTGCTGCTGCCTTTCAGGCATACTACCACAGCGTTTAGTCACCATAGGCACTTTCTATTAATACATTAGAGTGTGATCACGTCCAGGCTGTGAAAAGATCTACAGAGCCATCTCATCTCTCCTCAGGCCAGTGAGGACTCGCTGCGGCACCTTGAGTTGCATCAATCGCTGTCAGAAATGATATGAAATACTCTCAGCACATTTAATGAAGCAGAAATTACGCTTCATTGTTGACAATTCTAATAAATATAAGCTGCATCATATTTGTTATGAGTGAGCAAATCACACAAAAACTCGGAAAGCATGTTTTCATATATACTGTAAATGCGAAATATATATATACTGCATAGTATATGCAGTAATTTGTCTGGAAAAAAAAGCTTATTTCCACGCATTCATATTTTCCAAAGAACGGGGTTGACTTTAGGCTCGAATGCTCATTTTGAATACTAATAATTTTGTGCCTAAAAGGAAATGCGAGGTCAGCCAGGTCCTCACTACTGTAGGAATGAATGTTGAATGCTGGGTGTAATGCTGCTAATTTTAGCACAGAACGCTCAAACAGCCCATCCTGGGGCATAGTTAGGAAGGGCACTGATGTATTTCAAGTATGTTTTCTCCTAAATCCAGTTTTAGTTTCCAGACAATTGCTTGTCTTTATGAGCATCAGCAAAAAATGAACATGAGAGAGAGAGAGAGAGAGAGCAGTCTAATGGGAATGCAACAATTTGCTGCTACATGGAGGTTTGACATATTAGGAAATAAATGTAATTGATTTTTGCTGATGTGAAAACACTGATCCGGGTGTATTAAATATGATATTTAATAATAAAACAAATTATGTTTGCACAATAACTACAGAGTCTCATTGAAACCAGCTACTATCCAAATTGCTATTTTGTTTTTTAATATAACCAGTTTGACTTTAAACAAATAGTTTGGTCTCTCGTCTTAAAGCAGATGGACCATCGTTTTCTCACATACAACTAGTGATGCGTGTTTTAAGAGAAGCTCCCGATATACAATGCAATCACCAATCTAATTGGCTGTAGCAAGCAGCCAGTGCCAATGTCTGGAATTCTATCTTGCATTAGTACAGAGCCGTAACCAAGCCTTTCCTGCAAAATCAAATTATCCTTCAATAAATGGCTTCTGCTTATGTGGCGTCCTATTACACTCATTTATCGTCTGGTTCTCTGTGGAGGCTGCCGCTGCTGGAAAGAATAATTTCAAATGAACAACAGTCATCTTTTCTGAGCTGCGGTCTCCAAACACCGGAGCCGGTTGGTGTTTATCAAACACAGTCCATCATTTGCATTTCACTCTCCCTTGTCCTGCAGTAGGTCAAAGGCGGAGCAGCAGAGCAACAGAGCTGTTACACAAAGTTAGAGACCATCGATCATTTTCTATTATGGGAAGAATTCAAACTAATTAGAGTTTGGCAGTAGATGTGCTTCATCGGAAACAGTGCCAAGGCTGTGTGACCTCAGTAAAGCACACACTTGTCTCGCACAGCCAGACTTATTTCCACAGCTGATTTTATTGCTGGACAAAGAAGCATGCTGGAGTTCATTTTTCCAGCCAGCGCTATTTCAGTTGCCACTAAAAAAATAGAAGTGAGCCACAGAAAGTAGATTTATCTAATAATCGTCATTCATTCATCACCATTCAGTATTTCACAGATTTATTTTTTTGGTGATGAAGCGCCCAGAAACGGTTATAGGTTGAACTAGAAAAGCACTCAGAGAGCGCGGACCTCCGCCGAGTAGCTCATTCCCCTCCTAATTGGATTTACACCATCCCCATGGTGATCTGGATCATCATCACAAGGTTCGAAATTGTTCTTCATACACCAACCATGAAAAGTAAAAGTGAGTCAAACTTGAAGTGTATTTTTAACAGATTTTTGAATCCGTAAATTTGGCTTTCTGCATCTGTACACAGGATCTCTTCTGTATTATCACCATATTTTTACTTGAGTACAAATCCTCCGGAGGCAGGCATTTGTTTACTGTATCCTGCTGGATTTGCATCAGCATCGCCCAATCAGACCATCCTGTGTGCACCTACAGTGACATCACCCGCTCCATATCTGCCAGTGGCAAAGGCAGATATTATTTTCCACCCGATCAGTTGCAAAGTCCAGAATTCACATTCTGTTCTGTCTTTCATAAATCAACCAGGAAAAACGCATATATTCCTGTGGCCCCCCCAGAAAGGGAATTTATCATTCAGCTGTTGACTGAATTTGGCACAGCTGGAGAGGTTACACCTACACTGTTGATTTATTGACATTATATACAAGGCAAAGTAAAATAAAATATGCTCCATGGGATGTGAGCCATTTATCTTTGAGCCGTCAAACAAAGCAATCGTCACCACAAGGACAAGCAGAAACTGTAACAAAAAAAAAAGAAAAAAAGGAAACGCAGTTGACCGAGTAAGCAAAGTGTCGTTAAAGCTCAGCTACATTCAAGCTGAAATTGTATCTCTTCATTCAATGCATCTGAAATGTCACAATGAGACACCAGTAGTCTAATGTCTTGAAGATGAACAATGTGCAGCGTCTTCCAAAGAGGTTATGAGATTGGTTTGGCCTTTTTATTTAATAAAGGCAAAATTACCCTAAAAATAGTGCTTAAAAGTATTCTCGTCATTGTTACCTTATAACTTTAGAACTATTCAAAGCGCTGACAGATGGCGCTGGTACAGCCGGAATAACAATTATGTGGAGGATTATTGAGCCTTGGTGGAGGTTTGCGCTCCCTGAGCCCTCATGTCTGGAGCACTGAAGGTTCCATTAAACAAAGTGGGTAGCAGAAATTCTGGGTTTGGATGCTTGTTCTGTTTGGAGGCCAGTCACAGTCTCCTGCTGTGGAACTCTTTTTCTGCTCACAGTACAGGCCAACATGCTGAAACCAGTGTGTCAGGACAAAAGGGATACATTTCTCTCAGAATAAGGATTCTCGGTGGGGGCTCAATAAAACAGACCGCTGGTATTTTCCTCTGTATCATAAAAAAACAGAAGAAAAAGACTTAATCCTCACTCCCTCTGGCCTCGGTGGATCTGGCTCGGACCCATGCCAGCAGAACAAAGAGAGGAACGTATGAGACAAATCTGAAAAGATGCAGGAAACCCCTGATACTCATATCATGGAATGCATTTCTTCTGAGGAACATGAGAAGCAGTACCGGCCGCAGCTTTTATCAAATAAAAAACTAGTTTTAAAGGCGCCAAAGAGGATTATCTTTCAACTCCCCAACTCAAACCGTGCCGGCTACGGAAACGCGTTACAAGAAAAGATTGATCATCTGTAACACAGTTATCAATTGTTTTAATTCATGTTTTTAGAAAGCATTAATTCCACAGAAATGGTTTTCATTTATGACAAGAAGTCGAAGGTTTAACCGCTTTGAAAGGCATGTGTCATTCCTGCCAACAATGCAGAACACAGTTCTTCAGGGTTGAGCGGCAACAAAGCGACTCGTCTCTCATGGGTGATTTCTGCTCAGTAAAAGTGCCACAGAATGGAAGACATGAATGCTGATGATCCCATGGGGCCCTCTTTCTTTCGCCAGTTCCTCATTACCTACAAACTACCTCTGCCAAACAGCATCTGACGTATTACCAACGCACCCCAGTGCTGCTGTAAAACCAAAGCTGCCAGCTGATTTATGAATCCAATTAGCCTCCACTCTGTAATTGGTGATGTTCAGTGACACGATGTTAGTCCGATGCCATCGGCGTCTCTCAGCAAAGAATTCCAGACTCACACTCCTGTGGATTTGCATTGGATTTCTTACTTACTGCACTTTTATGAAAGCTATGTGTGCAAACAGCACCTGGCAAATCGCCTCATCTATGAACTCTTCTGTTGCAGAACACATCCATTCAATTACGAGGTCTTTAAAGACACATCCCGCATTCCGGCGTTCACGGCCGTGACATTGTGATGCAGCAAACTTTGCTAAAAATCTCAGGGGAGAAATAATGGTGAGAGGAGCCTCTGCTGACAGTACTCTGGGTGTAGAAAGGGTACACAACAGTTGGCATCCGTTGACATCTGGGAAACACACAGGCTTGCTGATGGGAGATTATCACAGCTGGAGCTGCTGCACAGTTGGAGCTGTCCACTGGAGCTGCAATGCTCCTTAGGGAGCAAGAACTCCGAGGTCTGCTCGGAGAGGCTTTCACAGAAATGCTGAAAGCCAAGCAGCAAACGGTATTTTTGTATGCCACTGAATCGCACTTGAAGCCATGGAAAGCTCGATGCCACATCCACCAAAGGACTGTTAAAAATGTTCAGAAATGCATGAGTCAGATCCCGTGGGGATCTTTCTACTGCAGGAGGCTGTGGTCAGAGCCGGTTTGATGTGTGCTGAAATAAAAGAAGAAGAAACAGGCAACGAGTCATCTTTATTCCTTTCATCCAATAGCAAGGTCCAACAAGCTGTGTGTTTTATTGGTTTGTTGGCTTAATAAAAGCAGCACATTGGTGACTTGACTTCAGGACTTTGGTGTCACTGTTTTCTCCATCCTACTTCCTGCTGGGCTGGTGAAGGTTTCCTCCTAAAGGCCAAGTGCATCAAGAAAGATGTTGACACATTTATCCACATACAGTAAAATAGTAATCCCCCCCCCCCCCCCCCCACTGGTTATCTCACTGTTTATATTTCCTCAGGCTCAGAAAATAATCAGAGGGGCCGACTGAACTGTTTGCGACCTGCAGCCTTTAGAGGGACTCAGATTGGACTAACCTAGGTGGAGGTCTAATCAGCTCGCAGACAAGACCCAATCAATGAGGGATATAGAGAAATGCAGACAGCAGACTCCATCGGAAAGGTGGTTGATGCAGAACCGCAGGCGGAGGAGAGGCGCGAAGGTTGATGAGAATTCACAAGACGAGTGCAAGGACACGAATAAGCATAAAAGTTGCACAAATGAGGCCAGGCAGGAACCATAGCAGCTGATACCAACACTGGACTTTCGTTGCTTGCTATTTTATTTAGTATACTATAATTTAAAAAATATGAAGCTAGAATGTAGTTAATAATTAAAATGCTAGTGTTTATGTTTATGATGAAGCACAATGGAGGCACCCAGCCACACCAGAAATAAAAGGCACGTCTATTATTATTATTATTATTATTGTTTCTATATCATTGGTATAATGGTATTATATTTTATACCATTTAAAGTGCACTGTTAGGATTATTGAGCAATGGAGAAAATGTGCATCGTGATTTTCTTTTTCTGAGGTCGGCAGTATGATTACATACCTCTGTAGTCCACTTTGCCTTGAGAAGCCTTGTAGTACTAGACATGTGGATGGCATATCGAAGGAAAGTGCTCATTGTGTGTTATATATCGATATTCTTTATGTTATATATTCAAAGAGAAAAAATAGAAATAGAATAAATATGCGACCTCCAGGAAAGCAGGCAACTGAAGAGGTCCTTATGTCAGCGCCTTTGATAGATCACAAAATACTATTGAGTGTAAGAAATAGTGTCAAGTGAAAATTCTTACATAAAGAAGAAAAGCCTTGTGATGAAAGGGAACGCCTGTGCCACTGAAGTACGGACATACCAGTGGGTCGAATGAATGTTGCTTTGCTTTCCTCTTGGAATCTTGAACCAATGATGTGTCACTTCTTTGTACATGTTGGCCATAATCCTTTCCACAAGAAGACCCGAAAAAGAAAACCAAACAGCTGTTGGTCAGTGAGATGTGCTGAGTACACTAAATCCACAAAGTTATCCAAACAGTTGGAGTCTGACTCCGGCCGGCGGTAAACACTCAGGTACAGGGCTCCTCTTTGAGCTCACACAGTGAATCCTTCATTGCAGCTCCATATGACACATTAGATCGAGCTTTTTCTGTAACTTATGAGGGAGTCTGCACAGTGGGGGTCTTTCAGAGTGAGAATGTTTACAGCAAACAGCAAGAAATTCCCCAAAAAAAGCCCCTCAGGTAAAAGGAAAGTTACCGAGCTGACATGAGGTTCCTCCGCTTCTATCTGGAATAGCGATAGTTCCACCAGCAATCCTCGCTAAAGCATATAAGCATGCTGTGTGTATCCTCTTCAGCTTTCCTTTTGTGGTCAAGCTGCCTTCAACCATTTAGGACTCCTACGTGTGTTATGCTGGACACATGGCTGCCTAGCAGACGAGCAATCTCAGTGGATGCAGCTTTTTCCTGGGTCGAACTAGTGAACCGCAACTTCAGTATGTCACCTGAAGTGAAGTGTCCGTGTGGAAAACGCACCGATTTCCTTAGAAATAGAATTCCAAGAAATTTCCATCTGTTGTAAAATTGTAAATATGATGTTCTTCTTTTGTATTTTGTTTTGATTGGACTGATTTACTTTATAGTGTCGCTGTTGGACTCAAGAAATGCCCCAAATTATTCGCACTGCATTCAGATGTCAATAAAAAAAGCTTTGCCTTACAGATTTAACGAACAGAATTTGGTTTGCATAGATGCTTATGTCTAACGGCCAGACTGCAGCACTGTGAACACACTGCCGCAGCCTTAGCGCTGAGTGTTTTTGTGTGTGTTCTGCCATGCCCCTGCAGGCTACGCTTCCTCTGCTCTCCACAGGTCTGCTGCAGAGCACCCGCAGCTGAAGCCAGTTAGCCAGCAGTGCCTGGCCTTGTAAAGCCCTGTCTGCCAGTGGTGTGGTGCCAGTGGGCCAGTGGGCCAGTGGGAAGCTTTTGTGTGGAGTGGACTCTGGCAGTCAGTGACAGCTGTACATTTTGCAGAAGAAGGTATATTAGCAGTGTTTGTTTTGAGGTCTACTTTTTTTTTCTTACCTTGTGCTGCTGACCATCCTTAGAAGGAATCACCTTCAGTATGTCCTTGGTGATTTATATCATTTGTGCTTGTTAAAAGAGAAGCACACTCAAAATACAGATGAATGCATTTTGTCAGTATCATTTTAGGTATTTTCTTGGCGTACGCATTACGAAAGGTCACGGTTGCACCTGTGAGACACAGATGGATGCGACTGAAGTCTTTATATAAATCACAAGTGACCCACAGGTGTTTGGATCTCCCTCTCCACTTGCATGAATAAATGAACACATGTGTGTGAGCCAATGTTGATAAGACAGCAACACAGTGGCACAGTGGTTAGTGCTGTTGCCTCACACAAAACCCACCGTGGCTCATTTAGAACCTCAGCTGAGGAAATACAAAAACTAGCAGTAGGTACGGGGTACCAGGCGACCCTGTGATGAGCTGCGGCATGTCCAGGGTCCACCCAACTCCCATCCAAAACTCAGCTGGGATAGGCTCCTTGAATATAAAGTGAAATGAAATAAAATAAGCAACATAAAAACAAGACACATTCTGGAATAGTGTGATCCATAATCCTGCATTGTCCTATTTCCAATTGCTTATGTGAGAAAGAGAGAAATGCCTGAGTCACTGACCAATCTCAACATCACCTTGTTGTCTGGCTTCTGTAGTGCAGGTAGCTGTCAGAATAATGGTGCCTCAAGTGTCTCCTTTTGATTTTGTCTTTTGTCCGGCGGGAACAAGGTAACGAGGGTGTCGTTCTTTTTACTTTCGGTTGCCAAATTCGAATAGCGATGGAAGTTGGGACGCAGCTCCTGTATATTCTTTATCCATCTCCTATCATCCTTTGTGGGCTTGGCGCCAATCCCAGATGGCATTGATTGTCAGTTCATCGCAAAGCAGG
The DNA here is from genome assembly GCF_040956055.1 of Brachionichthys hirsutus. NCBI lineage: Eukaryota > Metazoa > Chordata > Actinopteri > Lophiiformes > Brachionichthyidae > Brachionichthys > Brachionichthys hirsutus. The sequence goes on from NC_090902.1 coordinate 4,102,422, forward strand.
CACTAAAGAGGGATGCTCCATTCATCAGGGACGAACTATTCCCATCCACAATTATTGGTATTTATAAGCCCGTGCAGCTGGGGCAGAACTCATGCAAACCTGGGGAGAACATGAAAGCATGCGAATGTTCCCCAGATTAAAACCTACAACAACAATTTCTACTTTTCTGTTCCATCTTTCTCAGTGTTTCCAGTCTGATGCTTTGAATTATCCGCATGCACATCACTGCATACACAATCCTTCCTTATATTGGTTCACTAAAAGGGTTCTAAATAATCTAGCTGCTGAATTATAGACGTTAACCAAATATATTAATACTTAAAATCTGGTGTGGCTCCTGTCTTCAGAGTTTAGACCAACTTGCAATGTTCAGTGAATTGCACTTTATCTCTGAGGAGATGAGGAGCAAACAGTGCTCTCTCTCTCTCTCTCTCTCTCTCTCTGTCGCTCAGGTGGCAGAGACCCACAGAGTGCCGAAGCTGATCCAGAAACGCTTTGAAGCTGTTGAGTTGTTGCTGATTCTGCTCATAGTCAGAGTCTACCGCAAAAAAACATTTTTTTTGCAGCACTTTTGTATTTAACTGATTCTGACACAAACATTCTGCTTACCTGCCAAAGTACCACCTCGATGACAATGATGGCAAACAAGAAATGTAAGGGCTAAAAATAGACTAGAGAAAGAAGAGAAGAAAAAACGACAACCACAACCAGGAGATAGCAAGGAAGGCTTGCAAGCCTGACTGTGAGAGTCTGGGTTCAAGACTGTCAGCAACTAACTAACTAGAGTACTAGACTGAAGAGAAAAATCACCTCATGTTTAAAATCAATCAAAGTTGGAAGGATTCCAGACTGCAGTGGGAGTATTATAATAGGGTTTTAACTGAAATATCAACCTTTGGCTTGGAAACATAACAGCTCAATTTGACGTGCTTTGAAGTAATGAAAAATTAAGTTGTGGGGTAGAGCTGAAGAAAGAGGTAATGCTTCAGCAACATCTAATGTTCCCATCAAGTTTGGGCTTTCTAATTAAGAACAAAGAGCTTAACGGGTTTTGGAAATTAAACTGGGAAGAAGAAAAGTTTTTGACTTTGTCACAAAAACTAAAAATTAGGTTATACTTACATTTATATTATGTAAATCCTAATGTTAGGAAAGGGGCAAAGGTTCCTTTTAATTTGGGAAAAGGTTGGTTGTAGCATGGAATGAAGCCTGGTGTTAACTGGAAAGCTGAATCAGTGCCTCAAAGACATTGTGGATCGAATGTTATTGGAATACTACCGTTACTTGAATTACGGAATGGATATATAATGGATATTTTAAAATATATATATAGGGAATATAGCATAACATTGGGATCTACAATGAAAGTGTATTTATATGTTTGAAATTCATGTTTCATTGTCTCTTCTTATATGAGAGACAATAAACTGGTATAGAAATGACTGACCCCTCGGCTATTCTAATAAATGAGGTTTTTATTACTTCTGTCATAATTAAAAAACAACAACTATATTGTTCACTTGTTTCTTGAAGTTGCCAGACTATAAAAGAGGACATGTAAAATGTCTGGGGAGCTGAACAATTCCCAGTTTGTCCAAATAAAATATATTCTAACATTTATTAAGGTTTCACAAGACTGCAGCACAATGTAGGACCCCTTAATTTACATATCGGCCTAATTTCCACCGAGAGCGTGACAATTGGCTAAACATAATTGTGTTATTGATATAAATAATGCGATTATAGCCTACTTACTAGACTTAGGTGGCTCAGGCGGCGTCTAATAAAGCTACAGCAGGAGCTTCCCCGAGGAATTGAATCTCGTTAAAACATATTCTGTCTTTGGCCCAGATTCTCTCTCGGGTACTGAAATGTGACAATTTGATATAACATGAAATGACACTTGGTAGGACCGCTATAATTCATTTGGAACCCTTAATAAAACCCTTTTGTTCAAGCTCAGTGAAAAAAGGATGAAACACACTTCAAGGTGCTGGCTGATCCAGAACCAGCTAAGCATTGGATTCTTTTAGTAATGCATCCCACCTGCATCTCTCTAGTCGCAGACAGTGATGAAGCTCCTCACATTGCTGGAACTTCCTCAAACTCTGAGTCATATTTTTAGGTGTTTAGTATGCTGCCTGTATTCCCCTTAGCATTTGTTGCAAGACTCTTATTGTAAGTCCAACTGAGTAGCTGTTTCTTACTTTTAAATTGGAGTTTGTTTTTTTTGTTTTTGTTTTTCAAACCTTCACACTCCACAGCATCTCACTCTTCATTCTGCTGGGCTCTAATTTGGCTAAACCAGTTATTTAGAAGTCGCTGTAAACTCACAAGACACCCAGTAATTTGTTACTATCGCTCTCTCTCTCTCTCCTCTCAATCTTTGTCTCTCTGTATTTCTGTCAACCCTCTGTGACAGCCTCTCCCTCCTGAAGGCAATCCAACAATGTCCCAGCTCATTGATCAGAGAGAGGATCGGTGCAATGTGGAGGTAAATGGCTGTCACAGGGAATGATAGACCTTAACTCAACCATGGCTACGCCACAGGCCACTCGACTTCCACTTACAGTGATGGATGCAATGATGGCACCCATCACATTCTGAAATTGAGAAAGTGAAATATTAATATAAGGCAGCATTTTTTTTAAATAACATTTTCTTTTTTGAAAATATAATGAATTGAATAGACATAAATAAGGAAGAAGACTTCAGGTACCTCGGGTCAACAGTGCAGAGTGATGGAGAATGTGGAAAGGAAGTGAAGAATCGTGTGCAGGCAGGCTGGAACAGGTGGAGGAAAGTATCAGGTGTGCTCTGTGATAGGAGAGTGTCAGTGAGGATGAAGGGAAAGGTCTACAAGACAGTGGTGAGGACAGCCATGATGGACGGCTTAGAGACGGTGTCTCTGAGGAAAAGACAGGAGGATAGAAGTGGAGGAGATGAAGATACTGAGGTTCTCCTTGGGAGTGACCAGGTTGGATAGGATTAGAAATGAGGCAATAAAAGGGACAATGAAGGTCAGACGTTTTGGAGACAAGGTCAGAGAGACCAGACTTTGATGGTTTGGACATGTCCAGAGGAGAGACAGGGACTATATTGGTAGAAAGATGCTGAGGATGGAACTGCCAGGGAACAGGACTAGAGGTCGACCCAGGATAAGATACATGGATGTAGTGAGGGAGGACAATAATGGAACCAGTAACTTCTTTATCACCTCAAAACTCCATAACCTCAATTTACAGGGTTTAGGATTAGTATTTTTTAAAACTTCAAGGTCAGATGACCCTGATCAAAAGTTGCAATAATCACTGCATTAATTCCTGAATTAATTTTATCCATTCATTCCTCTTATCACTCAAAAATAAATGAAATGGGTTCATTTTATCGCTGCCTCCAAGATGATGGACAAAAAATATTTAGATGTCTTTCTTTGTTTTTTAAAAAAAAGTTTAGTGCCCATTTCTGCAGTGTAAAACTATACAAGGCATCCTTCAATATTGTTTTCTATGGTGTTCACGCCCGCAGCAATGCAAACCCATTAGATCTCTCAGAGACTCTAATAAAGGTTATTTTGTTTGTCCCTATTCATTTCAACTCTTTTTCAACTCCACTCCCCAGGTTCCCCATCGCTCACAGGATGAGAAAAGAGATAAACGTCATTATAAAGACAAATGACAAAGATGAATTTAATTACAAGCAGATGAACACTAATCCTCTAATAAAGTTTTAGAGGGATATAAAGTTTTACATGTTGAGTAAATTTAAACACAACTTTAACTAGAGAGGAAACAAACAAGGCAAATTATTATAGAAGAGTAAAGCTGTCCTTATATAAATTATGGATTATTGTTATTTTCATGAATGAGTAGTATCGATTTATAACACACGGTCCACGCTCTTTTGAAATGTGACTGGGGTATTTTAGCGCACATAAAATGACATTACAGAGTACTGAGTTTAAATAATATACATGTAAACATCAAAGCAAGCAAAGCAAGGTTTCCCAGAAGAGCACAAAAACGAGATCCTGTAAAAAACATTTAAGACACTGTAAAGTCTGCATTAATATTAATTAATTCCATGAATATTTGTTATTTCTCTAAACTCTCCAGGGCAAATATTTCTTATTCTAGGATGAAGCAGTCCAACCAAAGACAAAAGCTCAGTCTGAAATAAATCCCTGAGGATAATTCCATCTCAGTGAAGCTAATCATCGTAGCAACAAATCGCCAAGCTGTCTTGATTTCTCCTTTACAGCAGTAAAGAGGAACACATCTGCATGTCACTCATTCCACCGGTGCAATGTGAGGCGACATGCGTAATGATAAGTATATTATTCATCAGCTGTTTCCGTCAATAAATCACACAGCTGGCATAAAAACAATAATACATTTTATTTATGTAGCGCTTTTCTGGAAACTCAGTCGCTTTATTCCTGTCATCGTTATGCATGTGGTGTCCCCACAGTCTAAAGAGAAACTGAAGAAATGCGTTCGAGTCATTGTTGTGTTCGTGTACTATTACTGGTTAACATAGTTCTATATTATTGCTGTGCTTTAAATTGTTTTAAAACTATCATGTCTATAGAATCAGAATCAGAAAAAGATTTGATTGCCATTATCAGTGAAAAGGTTCCACAAATTACGGATGTTTTTCAGGGCCAACGTGCAACATGAAACATTGAATCAATGTTGTATTTTTCAACTGACAGAGAGATATTGCTATTTTGAGGTTTGAAAGTATTTTCCATTAAGCCTTCAACATTTCATTAGATTAATATCCGAAGAATCTGATTTCAAAATTAAATGTCCAAACGTGAATAGAAATTACATAAACAGTTCTGAACAGATTTCAATGCGTTTTTTAGCAAGAATTCCAACAGAAAAATAAAACATTTGTATTTTACATGATGAATATCCGCTGTGCCCTTCCACCGAAAATGGCCCTGTGCCTCAGCGACGACGGCTGGCTGGCTGTTTGCCGAATATCGCTGGACCGTTCTCGACACTGGCAAGCTCTTCGTCTCTCAGCACCTGAGCAACACATGTTAACCAAATGTTTTATCTCCCGCAGTGAGTTTCACCTCGTCTGCCCTCAGCAGCTCGTTATTATTCTCCTAGGCTATTCTTGCACGTCTGCAGAGACGCTAACATTAAACAAACATCTCAGAACAAATGCCAGTCCATCGAATGTATCACAAATAACAAGCACAGCCGTGATTAAATCTAATTAGCGTCACATTTTTGGCAGTAAGTTTAGTTTTGGCTTGGTATGCATTTTCATACACTGAAAAAAATGATAAGGTAACTTTCCACATTGGAGATTTGAAATGGTTAGTCAGGTATATTGTCATGTTACGTGGACTATGTCAGTCAAAGCGACCATTATCTGACTGAGTGCAGCTAATTGGAAGCTAACAGGAGACGGAACAGCTACAACATGGTAATGGCTCTAGTACTTCCAGAAGACCAAATGCCTATTTCAAGAGTGAACGATAGACGTGCAGTTCACTGAGTAAATTTCTCAGAAACTGTCACGGTGTCATGTTTCTGGTCCTGTTTATGTTTTGCTTGTAGTGTGGGCGTGACTGTGATCTGGTTGGCAGAACACAACGATGCACACCCGTCTCTCATTCACCTTCATTACTGCCCTCCTACTTAAGTCCTGCCCTGCTGATGCCCCAGCACCAGATTGTGCATTTTATTGGTTGCTTGTATTCCTGACTACTGTGTTATTAACTTCAAGAAGTAAATTGTTGAAACCTTTTCCCCGAGTCTCAGTCGCTGCTTCCACACTCGGCTCGTGCGGCGCGACACTTAGCAAGTGCAAAAAGACAGAATGCTTTCATTAAAATGCGAGTGTGCTGCAACACGATGCTGCAGAAGAAGAAAAATGTCAGGCCAATTGTCCACTCTCGAGGATATCTGTCTAGATTTGTTTTTGTTTTTTTTATCAGAATTCTGGTTGCATATTTGTGAAGCTGTTGCATCACCTGTCATTAAGCATTCCCTGAACCTGCATGTGTCCATTATTTATTTTTCTTATTATTATTTTGCCATCTGGGATGTTCCTTGGCATCAGCGTTTGCATACTGGGTTTCTCACCCCGATGAGCGGTCAGGATAGCTAAGGAGACTGACAGCAAGGCATTGCTGTCAGTTGTTTTGACGTAACTTACGGGGTGCAGGAGATCTTCTAAGGCTTCTGTAGATAGCGCTGCGCATTAACAGCAGTTCTCATTGGCAACGTGAACAGAAGGCCTGGAAAGTGAAGGTGCAATGAATCAAGATGATTCCTGCAAGAACATTTCTACTTCCTTTATTTATGAATGAAGCGATCATTCCTGGAAGCACCATAGAGCCACATTTGAACTGTTTCCATAGAAACACCCTTGCGGTCCAGCCCAGGGTCTTATACATTGTAACTTAAAAAGCTTCCTAGTGTGCTCCCAGCTTTGTTAAAACCCTCCAGCATGAAAACTACCCTGATGTTGAAAATGGAAATGTGCACATAATAAAATAGTTGAAAATCTTTGATTCCGAGTTATTCTCTGAATGTTGTGTAGATCAAATACTCCCAACTGAGTTAACTGCTTTAACTCACAGTTGGGTTCAAATTCTTGCATAAAGTCTCCATATCCATTTCAGATCACCCTCGTAGGAGAAAGTTCTCCGTATTTGTCTCCTGTTTTCATTCTGTGCTTCTGCATTTAGCAGGAAATGTGTGACGCCCCACATACAGCTGCATCTAGCGGATTATGTTCTTTATAATCAAATTAGAGGCTTCAATACGGCCCACAGAAGCTGTGGTATTCTCAACATTGCCATGTTTTCTTAAATATGAGCAGTTTTATTATGCTTAAAATACTTAATTTAAAAGAAAAAACATCTTTATTATATATTTTCAGCCTAAATAGTCCCATTGCAATGCATAGCACATTGCCTTCTATCACGATGTGTTTTATGTAATGAATACTCCAATTTTATTTAAGAAGTTCCCCTAACTTTACATTTAATTAAAGAATAAACACATAATGCATATAATTGCAGCAATATATGGTCTTTCTATTTACTGTTGAAATAAAGCATTTCATTTAATGTGACCCTTTGCGGTTAACTTAACCAAATGTTTCCAGGCTAAGCTAAATGTCTCAGCCTCCATTTTTAAGTCAGGGAATGCTTCTTAGTAGCTTAGACACGATTTAGAAATGTCACCAGCGTTAGTTGCTCATATTTCAGTCGTGCCGCTGGTCTGAGTTGAACAGGGAGCATATGCTTGTGACAGCTACGCACTTATCATTCTGGTTTTCACCCCCCTCTCATGTCACTCTGGGGTCTTTGTGATTACCATTTCTCACCCCTTTTTCTCTCACTCACTATCTATCCCATGTGTACTCTTCATCCTATATAGTCATTAATTGTCGTCGTCTGTTACATGACTCTTCCCGCAGCTGCTCATTCATTAGTGTCACCATCCACACTGCGATATGATGGCATTCATCACTTTGAGTGATGCAACATAAATAAAGTATGGCTGAGGTGTTTCATGCTACAAGAACCTGGCCTTGAGGTCACTTATATTCTCGGGGGAGAGGAAGGAGAATGGCATTCTGTCATTGGTAGCTTTCAGTAAATTAGATTAAATTCACGGAGGCCAACCAGTGTCTACAGGGTCACCAGGTAGCATGAATATTGATGCAGGATTTAATGGTGGGCAATGAGAGCTCTCAACCTCTCTAATGCCACATCCCTTTCATCAGCAAGGCCTCAGACCATTCTCTTGAGTCTGCCGGCCTTTTGGAAATAAAACATCATCAATGCAGGAAAGAGAATAGGCCAAATTATTTATTTACATTTCAAGAGAGTCCAAAATTCCCATTAAAATGCCACAAGGCTAAAGTTGCACAACAAAACAGGTCTGTGACAGTGAATGGGCACTCGGATGCATTTGGGCAGCTGTGTTGTGCTGATAGCTAGTCATGAAATCTGGCACCAAATGTGCTGTCTGTGCAGATAAGCATCACACACAGAGGCTGTTGGACGACATTAAAACGAGCCTGACAGATATGGTGTCTATAACACTGCGAAAAAGAATGAGATGAAGCACGATGTTAGCAGACAAAATCAGGTTTTAAAATGTAATTCTGAAGCAAAAGAATTATGAAAGCATTTTAACACATCCAAGTTTAGCCACAAGGACACAGATAAGAGGTTTCCTTTCCCAAAGGTTCACATAGTAGGTCATAAAGCCCAACTTTGTGATTTAAGAATTTTAAGGTGGGTTTTTTTTCCCCACATTTGGCTAATATGTTGTCATCTCGAGCATTTCCAATTATAGCTTTGTATTAAATCAAACTTAAATTAAAAAAAAACAGGTAGAATCAAATTTAATTGGCTCGCAACATTATGGAACCAGCCCTGTCATTGTATTCTAATACAATTCTTGCCCAAGCACATTTCATATAACTTTGATAGAACAAAATTACAATTAAGAGCCTGTCATTAAAAAAATATATATTTTTGTGCTTGATTTTCTCAGCCCTGTTTCTAGCTCCATTTTCTACCACAGTAAAACTGTCAGAGTGAGAATGGAGCACTCACTAATTGCACTCTCAGAGGATAAAGATATAAAAGCTAAAGCTGAGACATCACATTGAAAAATTGAAAATGCACATCCCTTTCAACATAAAAAAAAACACACACGTATATCAGCAGTGGATGTTCTCTTTCTCCCTGCTGCTAATCTGATGTTCACTCTCCCTTCTGCTCCCTCCCTGATATATTCAGGTGTACCTGGGTGAATATAGAGTTTGGATGATCATGTCCAGAAGGTGAGATCCGCCTTTCTTCACACGTTTGAGAGTGGACATAGCTACCACAAAAAAGGTCTGCCATTATTATACCATTATAGATTTTGGACCCATCCGTGAGAATTTTGCTTTAAAAGGCGATGCTTTCCAGTCGAGGAGCAATAAAGGAGCAACATTCCTGCCTTGTCTCCATACGAGAGAGACGTGGAGGCTAAAGAATTTAAATAAAGCACAAGTTTTTATTCTTCATAGTTGCACAATTATCCCTGGATGATATATGTTATTTAAACCCACATCACCTCTTTACTTATGGCTCAGCATGCACGTTCTCAGGTAATTATGCATCGCCCACACTCCAGGTTCATTACCATCACTTTCTGATGAAGAAAAGCACCAACACTTCCGACTATGACCGAACCTTACGCCATGCCCTCCACCTCTAGCTATCACCAATTAAGAGGGTGTGGTTAGCAGTCCTGAACACGACACGTCCTGTGTCTATCCTTTAATTATGTCTGAGTCTTTGAAAGCCACAGGAAAAAGGCAGGATCCAATTAGCCGGTGGAGGCAGAGGGCTACTGGTGACATCACGCACAGTCGGGAATAGTTCAGCTGTGAATGCGAAGGAAGAATTTAATCTCAAATAAGATGATGATGAGCGGGGTGGAGGATTGAGGAGATCAGAGCTGATGAAGAGGAGATGGGCTAAAAGTAGTAGAAAAAAATGAATAAAGATACTCATCATCGGGTATGTGCTCTAATCACGCCCATGAATTCTCCCTTAATCTACACATGTTTTTATCACCACTTCACATTTGGTCTGTATTACAACCGCCTCTTTCACATCCTCAGTCTCATCCTTTCCATCCTCGTCAGCCTCTCTCTGCCTCTCATCATCTTCCCCTCTCATCTTCTCTCTAAATCTATGCTGCGCCCACGCGTGTGAGTCTGATATTGTTCTGGAACACGCCATATGTTTTCAGCCTGAATGAAAAACATCCAGTCAGTTTCCATATACTTTGGTACCCCTGTAGTTGCAGGGCCGTAAAATAAAGGCAGTACCAGCTTGGGCTCCCTCCGTTTTATCACGGCCCTACTTGCCTCAAAGGTCTATATTGTTTGTATTTGTATCGACGGCGTCTTTAGCAAAATGACAGTGCTCACACATTCGTGCGATTGGTGCCACGGAAGAGAGGCGCATGTGATTTTATTGTTTATTTATCTGGCGCCACAGTCTGGTGAATTTCAATAAACCCACAGCAGCAGCTTGTTTAGGGTGAAAACAGCAGGCGGTGGCTTCAGAAGAACTGATTAAAGCCCTCAGTGATGCTGTCAAGGAAGTGCAGGGATACTGATAAAAGATGGAGCTTCTGGGGAACTCTTCACAGATCTAAGAGAAGACCTCGTCAATGGGGGTGAAGAGACCGCTATCAGGTGTGAAGCAGAAATCACTTTTGCTGAGGATTGTTGGGTCTCTGTAAAATAAGTACCGCCTAAGCCTGCTCTTCTCGGAGAACGCTTTGATGTAAGTTCCGTTGCGCATTGGTGCTGTATAGATAACACTGACTTGACTCGTGCTGCAAAATCTGATCAATCAACATGTCTTCGTTGAACTCACCTCTTGCGAGGTGAAACCAGACGTCCCAAGCCGTGTATTTCTCAGGCTGTCTCTTGAACCCCATCCACATCCAGCATGAACTCCCCGAAACTCCAATTTATCCACATGTCAACAGTTCAAGGACACTGAGACAACTGTTAACAAGGGTTACGGTTTTGTCTTTGCAAAAAAGAAAAAAAAAGAGGCTTTTTTTCTTCAATTTCATCTGCTGCAACCAACAACCTTCTTACTGATTGTTGCAGAACCAGGACAGGTATGCACCAGAGAAAGCTCCGAGGCTTTGGAGGGACGCTGCAAATTTATAATTTGCAATCAATCTGGAAAAATAGCAGAGAAGAAATGCTAATGGGGGGAAAAAAAGCAAAGACAGAAAGAAAACCGCAACAAGCCGAGAAAGATTTTTTTTTAAATGGAGTATGATGAGCAAATGGAGCCTGCGGGTTTTGTGATGACCAGAATTAATAGATTTCTACAGGTAGAATCTGCAGCATTAATTTGCCGCTAAAGTATTCTGTCAGCACTCAAGGTATGATCATAGGCTCCACAAAGCTTCCTCCACTAAATCCCAACATAGATCATTTTCTACTGTTTGAATGAAAGCTGCCTCTGTGAATTCAACAGCCCAAGAAGATTGCTGTCTCATTAAAAGTGCTTTTTGGTGCTCAGTAAAGTTTAGTGTATAGAGAGTTGTTGCCGTCAATCATGCGCCTCTGAAAGACAATGCCGAATTTTGGGATTGATAAATAACATTTAGTTTGTTTTCCGTCTCCTACTGTAAATCTGTTAAGTTTCTTGCCTGTACATGAAGGCATAATACAAAAGAAATGACATAGATCTCCTTCGTTTAAAGGAGCAATATGCATCTGAGCCTTACTCAAAGACATCCAGAGACGTCAATGCCAGCTAGTTCATTCCATGAGATTAGTCCTTACTAAAATATCCCAACTATTAGATGGATTACCGTAGATTTCATGATTCCAATTCCAAGCGGGTCAAGTTTATATTTAGTATTTCAGTTTATAAAGAAATGCCTACCAAACTAGGGTCCGTCCGATTATTCTCGGTTGGATTTTGGATTGAGGAATAATTAAATTAAACATAAATGAATATGGTGAACGAGGAAAAACTCATTTATACATTTCAGGTGATGGGCATTTTTGAGGAGATGCTTTATCATACTTTAAACAGTATTTAAGCGTTAATAATTTACCGTCATTATTATCTATAATTACACACATAGTTCTATTTAACAGATACTTTTGAGTGGATCTTTGAGCCCGCCAACAGATTGCCTCTCTCACCTCCTCACAGATCTCCAGTCCATGCAAACATTAAATTCACCTCCTAACTGCACTGCTTGTTTCTGAATTTATTCCAGGGTTGAAACCAAAGAGCTTGATGTTAAAAGGTTTTAAGTAGAAAAATAAAATATGTTAGGAATTCAGCAGTGAAACTTTTACCAGATCTGCAGGAGCTCTGAGGTTTGTTTTTTTCCAGATAATAAAAGCTCAAAACTGTTTATTATAATTTTTAGTTCAGAGACAGGAAGCTGTCCTTTCCCAGATGGCCTGAAGGCTCTGGGTGGTTCTACAGATACAAACTAACAGATTTTTATTAAAAATAAGTTTTAAAGTGAAATTCAAGTTTTCTGTGCCAGAAGGTTCAATCCAGTTTTCTCAATTGATTTTTAGTGGGCACAGCAACAACATATGGCCTGGAGGGGCGGGTGCTTGATTTTTACAGGGAAGAAGACAGATTCTTTGCAGGCCTTTGTTTGGTAGCGTTTCCGAGGCTGCTGACGCAGGATGGTTTGTCAGCCTTGCTTTTCTCAGTTCCAATTTGCGCAGTAGATGTGAGGACTCACTTTATAGGTTTCATAATGAGCCTGGAGTGATATTTTCCTCCCTGAGCACACATTTATTTCATTGAATTCTGTCTGGAGAATGAACCGCAACCCTTTCTATAATGTTGATTTGGAACACAACCATCTTAACTATGTGAATGCTTCACTTCTCACTTCTGCTGACCAGCACACCTGTCCTATTTATCCACATCCTTCTTGTTCCCTCTGCTTTGCAACAGATGTGACTGATTTGTTTTCAACCTATTTGTTGCATAGAAATCCAGAAATCCAGGCAGAGAGCTAATGGTCGAGGACTGCTGATCAATAACCTTTATCTCACATTAGGACAGGCCTGTTGCTTCAGCTCCAGCGCGAGGCCAAGTTGTTCATTGCATGTTGCGTAGTTGTCAGACTGAATAATGGCCAACAGGACAGGAACACAAGCAGCATTGTCAAGGTCCCGACTCCAAACCAGTTGATTGTAAATACATGGACAAAAGTAAAATTCCTGTGGGTCCTGAAAAACATATTTATTAATGAAATAAAAGAAAAAAGCATTAAGGAAAAAATTAGATCATCATGGGAGAAGTGAGTTACTCTCAGTTAAGTGGAGGACAGAGCTTTTAATTATAATTGAAAAACATGTAAATCACTTCTCTTGAATCAAATTATTTCTTGTATAATCATTTGATTAAAAAAAAAAAAAAAGAAACACAGGGCTCTTAGAAAGGTGGATTTTCAGGCAGCTGCATAATCACTTCAGAAAGATAAAACCATGACTCCCCCGTTTGATAGCTGCTGCTTAGAATATCTATTAGTTTTGTAATTTTAATTCTAAATATCACCTTTCGGGACCTTTGACATGCACAGATGCTTGCTGAAGAAACAAATCCAAATTAGGCAGAGCGCAGTTGCTAACTGGGCTCATAAATGCTAATAAAGGCCAGAGATCGGACCAGAATGCACATCAGCCAATAATGGCTCATTACTGGGAAGCCTTGCAATATAATACAAATATTTTGCCTCCTCTGAACTCCTTTTGGCAGCTTCTACAAGGTAGTCTGTGATATCGGTCCAAAAGCATTTGACTATCTACATCTGTGATTCGTTTGTATGAATGCTATATCTACAAAACCTTATTTCTATGGACCGAAAGTGAAGATCTCCCTTATAGCAGAAGAAAGATGACCCCTTCTAGGTTAATTACCGTCAATCAAATAATCATGGGTTGTGGGGGAAACAAATTCTAATAGGCAGGACTTGGCAGGCACACAAAGATTATTCATCATAATAATTGCATAGCCGTAGATTTAATAGTCTCACTGAAAAGGCCATGGGGAGAAAAATAATGACATTTATAAGTTAGTGGACTTCATCTCAACTCAACCATCAATGAGGATGGTTCTTCTTCAAAGGGCCAGATGCCGTTGGAAGTCGAGTGTTTTGACAAAGTGCAGTCAGGTCAAGCAGATGAGCTTTCCGAAGTGTAGAAACCCTTTTGGTTGTGCAACCCAACAAATGAGTCTGCTGCACATTCAGGCGGTTGGTCACAGGCGATCGTGCAGATGAAGAAGCCGGACGTGACCATCCTGGGCTACATGGCTGTCTTGGATCGGATCAGTTGGAGATTCAGCCACATTCTCTGACATTATATTGGAGGCGGTAGTGGAGTGCATTCGGTTCTAATGCGACAGTGGGTATCCCTGAAGTAAACATGTCAGCTGTATTCCCTCTAAACAATGGCATGATTAAACTTTACATATTAGTGTGGCCTTTATTTGTGACCAATCAAAAGCATACCTGTGTAATATTTATGAATTTAATCTGCACTGTAATTCCCCAGAACTGTTAGGTGGATGGTTTATCCTGTGCACGCCAACAGATGTGAACATCTTTGTGTGTAAAATGCGTATAATTTATCCTTGTATGTGCCGGAGGTACGGTTCCTGTATTGGTCTATTCACAAATCAGACTCTTCAAAGTGCAGTGGTTTCTATTTAAAGGCGTATTATCTTCACACACACCTGTTTGGAGCTCTTTCAACTATTCGGGGAAGGATTAGGGAACAACGTCATGTCATGCAGTAAAGAAAATCCTCTGAGAATCACAGGATTCCACATTTCATTTCAAATCTAGCAAATGTATAGTCATTATTCACGGCATGGGATATACGAAGACAACGTTCCGGCATGGTTATGTGTGGCTGTAATCTGTCGCTGACTGGAGAGAACATGCTTAGATTAAGGTGTATATGAAAGTGGGGCAAATGAGCAGTGCAGCTCGTGATGTTACTTTCTTCTCCAAATGTTGAGATATTACATTTACCCTATACTTTGAAACTGGAACCCCATTTAAGACTAGCAGGATATGGGCAAATTGGCAGCTTGTGTATTCGTAACATCTCATTCCATGTCTTAACGCTGCAGAGCATGCCGACACATGAGTTGAGTTTTACAGCATATATATATATACTGATGGAAAGTTTGTGTTCAGAACAAAACGCACCGTCGCACTTTTAAGTTAAAGTTGTAAGAGGTACCACATGCACAAATCAAGAAAAAATAAAACGAGAGGAAGAGCTGCATATTATTAAACTATCCTCCGTGACTCTTTAATCGTTTCATATAATGAGCAATCAGAAGGTGTCAGATCAGAACTGAATATTAGGTGCAGAGGCCATGAAATCCGCTTCAGGCACTGATCGACCCCCCTCCATGTACACAAAATTAGAGGTGAAAGCCAATGTGCACACGCTGTAATGGAAGCGGTAGATTCAACACCACGACGTGACTGAGTCCATCCATCTCGCCGGGGCACACAGCAGCCCGGCGAGACACGGAGCAGATGACGCCCCACCATCTCCACAGCCTTGGATTAATCAAACTAACTTTACCAGAAATAATCCACACCTCACAAGCTCGACTCAGGTTCTTCTTTCCCTCCCGTACCAGAGCTCAGTCTGCATTCTTATCTATGTGATGAAATACCTCATTCCTTTCCCCTCGGAGGTGAGAAGGAACTTCTTGTTTACTCCCTATTGCGAGTAGAAGATGAATTTTGCGAGTCTAAATACATGCGAGGACACAGCGTTCATCTCTGGGTCTTCTCTCCTCAACGTATTGTCTTGTATATGGAGTAGAACCAAAAGTTCAACAAGAGAAAACCAGCAGAAAACCTGCTCTAGGACGGATACCTGCTTATGCATGACCTTTTTAGGTTTGGCATACTAATGCCCAAACAATGTAAAACAGTTTCTGTCTACTCTCAGTTCTTAGTTTTGTGTTTCCATTATGAGCTGGGCCCGTCTCATGAAAAATAGAAGTTGTGCGATGATTGATGGCAGCAGGGAAAGGCTTTCTGACTCTAATCTGTTTTCAGTTCTCAAACTTTTATCTTTGTTTCTTTTCTTTTGTAAAATACAGAATAATTGAAACAGCAATTTAAATGAAACCATGAGTCTGGAAATATTTTGTATCCTAAACATCTTTAACAATGTAGTTGTTCTTGATTTTCTTCTTTTTTTAAAATGTAGGCTTAATGATTAGTCGGATGAATTCATTCATTTAGAAAGGAACCAAACAATACGTTGCTGTTATTCTTTGCGGACTCACAAATGTCCTGTTTCAGGTTTATTTAACTGGCTTGTAAGACCAGTCGGCCATTTGTTTGCTATTCCTCCCCGTCACTGAGGCTGGAACTCGGCGGCCTGCAGGGTGATGGCACAGATTTGTTTAGTTAATGAGTCCCCACTGACACATTTAAGACATGACAGGCACTGTCAGCCTTTCATTCGATCAAGGAACCAACAAACCAGTGCCAGAAGCAGGCATCTGCCTGAAAGCTGGCAGGGGCTCCACCGTGCAAAGCAGATGCCCAGACATAACAAATGGATCCCATCAAAAGGGAAAATAACAAAGGCTGAAATGGTCTGAGGTACAAAATCTGGATCTGAAAACAAGTCAAGCGATTCCGGTACTTAATAGACAGAAGTCTAATTGTTTGTGACCAGACGACCATTGAAAATTAAAGAATGGCTCCTCATTTCTGTGCTAAAGAAAATAAAATAAATACAGAATCTCAACAGAAATGTGTGAAGTGTTGGGTTAACTTTGCAAGATGAATGAATCTCAAACTGAAAATCATTTTAATGTCAGCTCTGGAACAGGATGTTTCTCTATATTTGGTTATTTATGTGAGTGTTTGTGAACCTTGTTTAACAGCCTATAGTCACATATTTTCTTTGCATCCATCCATTTAGCACGATGTGGAAATCATTGCAAGACCTTTGCCTTTTTTTACACACGTGCACATAAACACATCAGACGGTGAGGAAGAAGGGATGCAATACGGCAGCGCCTGCCTGCATTTCGATGCAAAGAGAAATATCACCAACTTAGAAAGAAAAGGAAACTTTAGAAAATCTATAAATCCTTCCCAAAAACAAAGTTGACGTTATAAGGGAGAATGACAGAAGAGTATAACAAGGGGTACTGAAAATGAAAAGTACCTTAAAGCTTTATTTCCAGATGTATCCAAGGTGCTGGATTCCTCTGAGACAATGAGACATTGACATTTATTGTATTTAGATTTCAGATGCTTCCCTGCAAACATCTTTTGCACATGACTGAGAAAAGAAAAGAGATAATTAATTTCAGATCCTTGACATGGAATCCCTGGATGTGTATGATCATTAGTAACAATTTATTGTCAGCACTTTTAATCAGGCAGCGACACCATCTTCTCATTTACCTGGGCCACAAAGAGATTACAACAAAAGAGAACATCCATGCTTCTTTCAACGTGGGCAACATGTCAGTTATTTTAAATGCATTGAATATATGTTTGCCATTTAACCTCATTTGGATTGGCTTTTGCATTCTTTAAATGTGTTTTTTCATGCACAGAGAGCCGTCAAAGGAGATCCTGGGAAATTCAGAAAATGGTTCAAGCCAGTTCGACCATAAAAAGACGACATCTAAAGAGTCAAGTGTTAATGAGAATAACCGATTTTGTTCCATGCTTAAGTTGCACCCGTTGCTTCCAGCAGAGCTACAGTATATGTTTAGATACTAAAGTGAGAAGGAAGAGAGGTTAGGTTTAGCAAATCAAGCTCCTTTTCGACCTCCTGGGGTTTTCAGACAAAGCGTGATTTGTTCTACAGTCAAAGCTGAAAATGGCGAGGGAGCCACTGAAGGATTACAAGGAAGACATACGCCAGTTTGTCTATTTCTAAGATTGAATAAGAAGCCCCAAAGGAGGGCTTGTTAGAAGTGAGGTTTGTGGAAGTTATTGTATGTTTCCAGAGGCTTAATTGTCTCAGTGTAGAAAATAAAAAATAAAAATAAATTGATTTTACAGATTATCTATTTTTCATCTCCTTAATCTTGTCATGTACGAGGCCCCGGGTTCAATCCCTGGCATCTGCACATTAGACTTGGAGCAACAGTAGCTCAGTCTGGAAGGCCTTGGCTCGGCGACCGGAGGGAGGCCAGCTCAAGACGACGACACACCATTTGTAAACAGTGGCCGAGCTGAAGGGCTACATGTATGTAACGTGTGTACGTGAGTGAAAAAAGATATGTCCCCAAGAAGGATTAATAAAGGAATATTTCTTCTTACGTATATTTAGGTTGTGCACCAAGGTTTTCCTCTTCAAGGCCTGTGCTCTTACAAAGTTCTATCTAATCCTGCTGTTAATGTATTATGAAATCCTGACTTTTCTATTTTCTGTGAAAAAAAAGGGTCAACAGTTTCTTAAATCACCTGGTTCAGTCTGCAGCATTGATTTTCTAGATATTGAGCATCATCATTTCTCAGGTCAAGAATAACTGGCTTTCTTGCATATTAATAAAAATAATAAATGCATAGATATTACATAATAAAGAGTTGAGTTGGGTGAGATCTGATGTAAATTTGCTACGATCAAAAAAATAAAAAAAGAATTTGATGAGAGTCCGGAGTCATTGAGCACTACTTAAACTCAATAACAACATAAATATAATTATATGGTAGCTTTAATACATGAACATTAATTATAATAAGAGGGTCACATGATTTTGAAATTACAGCTGTGATTCCCTTTATTGAAAAAGTGTATATAGTAAAAACGAGTAAATCAGACAAGAAGCAAGAATTGAAATGTAAGTATCGTGTACATTTCTACTTGCCAGTGGTGATGTAGTTTTAGATTCAGAGTCCCTGTGCATGTTTCCACTCTGACCTGGCCAACATCTGTGATCAGTAATAGAGACGACCCATCGCCATGAAAGGCTGCGCAGGTGTTTCACCATCACCATAAAAACTACATTACAAGCCTCTCATTCACCTTTTACATGCTTGTGTTTCTCTTCTTTCCCATCTACATTCCTTCGTCTTCACTAAACAGACCAGCAGCAGCTTCGATTATTCACCGATTGAAATGGACACAATGAATACCAATCCTCTTATACTGTCCGGTAGCCTCATCGAGGCGGGTTGTTCAACCTATAAGGTCATTAACATTATTGTCGAAAAGATGACACCAATTATAAGCAGTCAATTTGCCGTTGATACCCACGTTAGCCAGAAAGCACCTCTTACTGCAGAACACTGGCGCAGTTGTGGGTTACATGATGAATCAATCATTGCAGACTTGATTTTTTTCTGTCTGCCTGCCTGCTGACTGGCAAGCCAAACATATGACTCTAGCATAGTAAGAAAGTATTTGCTGATGTTTACATTTTTAAACTGCAGCCTTGCAGCCAGAAGTGAATATGAGATCAGTGACAAGCTTGGCCTCAAACAAGCACAAGCGTTGACTTCCCTTTGTGCAAGGACAGCCATATGCGCTCAATCATTGTGTGTGGTTTCCACTGGAAAACCCAAAGAATGTATTTCCAATATTCTCTCTCATATGAGCTCTGCTTTGGATTTCCACTAACTCCAAAGGGAAATATGTGGCTCTTCAGCAGCGCCATTATGTTCACAAACCACAAGCAAGTCACTGGATACAGCTGTGGGGGGGAAAACCTCATAAAAAAGCCAATTGTACGGCTTTTAAAGGGATCAAACACAGTTAATGAGCTGCTAGAGGTGGTTTGTGTTATCTGGCGTGAAAACAATATTCATAAGTTTGTGGAATATTTATTTCCATTTTTTTATGGAACATTTCACAGGTAACCAGGTTCATTAATTACAGGTAACAGAATCATGACCGGGAATTAATTAATTAATCAGTCACAAGCAAGTAATACTTGTAGTGATGCTGTATTTCACAGCCATGTTGACTCCACTGTAACAGTATTCTGCATTGACTTTTACATTCTATCGCATTTAATTTGGAGTTTCATTGAAAACTGCACAGAAGAAGAAGCTCTTCATGACTGGGAGCAGATAGAATAGCATTTCATTCCTTATTCACAAACAGAAAAAAGAAAAAGAAAACATCTAAATGCATGCAAGTAGATTGGCAGGTTACAAGACACAGCATGAATTATAACTGATTCCTGTCAACTGAAAGAGGAAAAGCCAAACGTCAGATGCTTTCAAGACTGAGCCCGAATTGTGACTGCTTCCTGCTGGTTTGCTGCTGATGACATTTGCAAAATGCCTCAGAGTGGAATAGTAATGGACTATTTTGTTTTTAATTTACTCTGTAAATATGTGCGTCTTCCAGTTTCTGCTGTCGAGCTGATTTTCTTCAGTATGGTTTAGAGGACGCATTTCTAATCATAATTAGAGAAACCCTACTGCAGCAAGTCGTGGAAGACAATAATTGCTTTATATTCCTGACGGATTTTGGTTTCCCAGTTTTTCTTGTCTGCTGTATCCTGACATGATGATAGCCTATATTTGTAACTGGTTGACATAACAGGGTGCTCAGACATTATTCAATACAAGCAGGATACAACACATCTTGCTCTCCTGACTGCAATATGAACTACTTCTTGCATCAGCCCAAAAATAAAACTCAGAAGCAGACAGGAAGAGACACACAAACACACAATATGCAGCAGTTCTTTCAGCAAAGAGGACAACAGTTGCCATTGAGCCGGTGCTGCATTGATTTTAGTGCGCCTGGGGGTTTATGTAGCAGGTCAGAGCATCATGTGACTTTTTAAGGTATTGCAAAATCTATAAATATAAATTTCCCCTGATGGAGATTTCAGGACCCAGTTTGAGTTCAACCAAGAATTTCCAAATGTCCTAAAATAACAAATGCTGAATGTGCACATAAGGCATGGGGAGGCCTATCCCTGAGCTGGTCCTTGTGTTGCGTCCTCACATCACGGCTACCCTCCAACTTGATTTCCAGATGAGTTGCAGCATTCGCTGTCTTCAACGTCTCTTCCTCCACTGCATTCCACCGTCATCTCCTCCTTTCCTCCACCGGATGCTACCCATGTCATAGAGGTTGTCTCCAAGGCTGATGTCTTCACCTGTCCTCTGGGTTCCATTATCCAAAGCTTGGCCTTCTAAGTTTGACTTGGTACCCTCCTGTCTCAGTCCCTCCAATAACAGTATAAACTATGCCTATTGTAAAAACTCTACTGCAGCCGGTTGTTGTTTCTTCTGCATTTTACAGAGCGGTCTTTATACTTAATGATCTGAGCCCATGATGAGGACCGGTGCATTATTTCCTCGCCCATTGGCTGTTTAGCCTAACGGTCCTTTATCTCAGTCTGGCCAAGTTGACTGATGGTTTTCTAAGCTCAGCAGCGTCCAAAGCTATTGAGTGGCTTGCTGGAGCCAAATGGCTTTGCCGTTGCTCAGGTGCTTCAGTTGAGTCAGGAATGCCTCCTATTGTATTAGTGACTAAGTTACTTTCTTGCCAGACAAGCACAAACAGGTATATGCTGACACACACAACAAATACCAATGAAGAGTAATACAGCGTATTACGTTTCCCCTCATTATCGCCACACAAATGGAAACGGATGACACCAAACGAATGAATTATCTTCAGACAACCTTTTTCTCGTTGGCTCCGTTTCACGTCCTGTAGAACTTCTTTTTAATTATGAATCTGTTGCAGGCCTCATCCATCACTTGTTTGAAATCTCCAAGCTCATGATGGTTTTCTTGATTTTTGCTTATTGTTTTCCACTCTCAATTTGAGATAGCATTAAATAAGATGTGATTATTCACTGGCATTGTGTCACGGACTTAATTTCAGAAGAGGAGTGGAAAATATAACACGCCTCTGATCTGTCTTCAACACTTGCTCTACCTGCTTTTACATTATTCATGGACACGTTTAAGTCTCGGGAGATATAGAAGCCCAGTCTAAGCACTGACGGCCCTCTGGGATTTAGTGCCTGACATGGTTGTCCAAACAGGACTGGATTTCCAAGTACAAAAAGCAACAGAAAGTATATATTTCCCATAAGGCCATTCACAGATGCAAGGGACCTCTACCAACAGTCATGAGACAAATGAAAAGGAAAGAGACATTTTCTTTTTTTGTCTTTGAAATGCAGCATGTTTAGCAATGACCCTTTGAAAGAATGCGTGTTGAAGGATGCTCTACACGCCGCTACAGGATTTCCTTCAAACAAGCAGCTGGAGGCAACGTACAAAAAGGTACTGCAGTTTATCCAAAACAATGAGCTGAAAGACAATAAATGCTTCACACGATTGAGAAACAGTCAATTCTTGTATGTAATTCTAATCTACAACTTTACTGTTACACCAAAAAACGCCTGTCACATTATATGCAGTTATTTTGTAATTGTTGACATAAAAATATTCATCTCTGCTGCTTCTAAATGTCTTCACACGTATTCATATTTCATTTACAGGATGGCACATCAAGTTTAATGTTCTCTCCCTCTTGACCGTTATGTGCTGAACAGGTAAACACATTAGGTAATGTTCACATTGCCCGGTGGGATCATCTGGCGGCAAAAAAACAAGTTTATGTCTTTGTTATTTAGAAAAATAAGAAATATCATTTGCATCTGTATTTGCTGGCTTCCGTGTTTCATCTTGATCTCTAGAACCGTGTGACATCACATGTGACAGAGGGAGGGAGAGATTTCCAAACTGGTCTGTCCCATCAATTGAGTGGGGTCACATTGCATTGCAATGCTGTTCTGTCTGTGGGTCTTATCTGGCTGTGGAGCACTGTGTGCACTGCTGCTGCCTTTATTGCCATGGTGATAGGAGGAAGGCTTGCCTTCCTAGATAAACCCTCCCTCTGTTCTCCCGGTAGCCCATCAGGCATCCTGTACGCTGGAAGCATTGTAAAAAAATAATAATAATCCGACAACACACATAAACCTGTCTGCTGGGGACAAGTGAGAACACCTTAATTGGGAAAGTTAAATGATGGAGTGGGAGGAGAATGGGGGGGTAGCTGGTAAACAGGTATACAGAAGGCAGGGCAACAAGGGAAATTGGAATTGATTGAGGCATAAGAGATATTGGCATTTTGCCATGTAATTAAGTTTGGCATTGGCTGTAAAAAATATTTTTGTCAAACATCAGCTATCTGTTATGGACCGATGCGAGAGGACCCCAAGGAACAGAGGACAGAGACGGTGCGAAGGTGACTTGATATTAAACTTTCTAAAAACGTTTCAGCACATACATCCGATTATGGTGTTATGTAACGTGTTCTTCTAAATAAGCAACCAAAATGCGTAATTAAGGAATGATTAATAATTCATGCATAATTAATGACTTGATATATTAAGTCCATTTCATTTTTTGTGCGTACATTGGAATGTTTGTCTCACTGACCAAGAAAACAACACAAATCCATTTGCAACCGTTATCAAAAAAACAACTTTATAAACCCTAAAAATATTAATATCCCCGTTTGCATGCTTGAATACGTTTTTTTCCCAGTCATTTTAATGAAAGTTCTTCCTGTTGTTCTTGGCAAAGTTGCTGCAGCCTTTAATTACATGGGAAAATAAGATTTGCACTGTATTCACATTTATTCATTTCAAATCATAGAAATAGATCTAGCAACATTCTGTGCCCTGTTTCAACAGATAACACTCCACTACACACACACACTCTCTCACACACACACACACACACAAACAAAAACACACAAACAACTGTATCAAACTTATGTTTATGTGAAAAGCAAAAATAATTGGACTGAAGTCGATGATTCTGTGGACTAAAATAGAAAGAACCAGATGGCGGGAGCTCATGTGCGGCTTACCATTAAATGAGCATTGGTGGTTCAATTCCCATCTTCCTCAGTCTTCTTGTCAAGTATACATGAGAATACATGAGTCAGTGAACCACACATTTATATGTGGGGAATAATGACTCATCTTCCATGGAAACGCTCCCAAATGAATGTAACACAGGAAGAATTGTGAAAACAAGCACATTACAAACGAGTGAATCCATCCTCACTGCTTTTTGTCTCTCACGAATGGGTTTCAAAAGCTCATCCTGATAAATATGTTACCAGATATTCCTATAATTGCCAAGAGAATTTGTATCTCCTCTGATATACGATTCAGAATAAAACATCAACAAGAAGCCGCCTTTTTTTAATTATTATTAAAAATGGCCCAACAGTTATAATTGCCTATAAACAAGCTAATCATTTAAAATCTCACAAGCAAATTTAATGTTCGATATTACATTATCTACAGATTGTAAATGCTAACATAGAGTTTCTCACACCGGTGTGTTTATTCTCTCAGAAACACATTTCTGAGAGCAAAGTAATTAGCTCAGAAGTCATCCATTCATCAAAAGAGCTGCGTCGTGACAGTTTGCCAGGGAACTGTACCATCTGTGGACAGTCTGTGGTCACTGTGAATGTTGGGGGGGGACACACACATTCAATTCAGTTCCACAGCCTGGCGCCAGATAGCCAGGACACCGAGCGGGCAGATCAAACAAACCGACTCTGCCAGGCTGTCAGCTTACTCATATCAGGGCAATAATTTGCACCCGGGCTGTTCGGATCCACTGATGAGGAGATCCAACGGGGGCAGACGGTGTAAAGTTACCCTCGTAAAAAAAAAGAACGTTGTAATATAGATTCAAATGACCTGCAGTGTTTTCCCAGAGGAGCCAGCTAGTCACAGCATTTTTCTCATGGGCTTGCTGTCACCTTCCTACCAGAGCCATAGAGGACGCATTAATGATATCGACACAGGACTCCTCACCAAGGTTACTGCTGGTGTGTTTGTCTGAATTTTATTCATGTAATTTGATTACCATTTTTGGAGACCCTATCAAAATGTTTGATGACAATCCGCAAAGTCTTTATTGAAATGTTGCTCCAAATTCTATGGTCAAAGAATCGTATTATAAAGGTCAAATTATTTTTGACATAAAAGGGAACCTGAGCTGCCTTGGCACAGGTTTGCTTTCGCTGAGTGCTCTCTATTTTTTGTAATTTGATAGATAGATCTGATCTGATTTAAAGAAACATGTAGAGACCTACAAATGTGCACACATATTCAGTGACATATTAGTGAATACACATACCTGACAGTTTTTCTTGTGATATAATGATCCACTTTACAGATTATATCATGTACTGGAAATGTTTCATGCTCGGCCACAAGAATGTTGTGAATTTAAACATCTCTGATCAATGATAGCATCAGAGTAGAATCTGGAAAAATCTCTGCAGGTAAGGGACAAGGTTTAGAACCAAAGTTTAAACCTCAGGCATCACTGTGTTGAGAACAGACGTGATTCTACCAAACACATGTGCGATGGAACACTTTGCCCTCAAGAATGAAAAAGTCTGGTGTGACCACATTTCCAATTTTCTTTTGAAAATCATGACTGTCCTGTCCGCAAGGCTGGCAGGGAAGAGAAGGAAAGACATCATCTGCCTTCCAGATGATGTCTTTACCAGGGATGTCCTTCCTTAACAATGCCAAGCTGCATTAACAAGGTCACAACACATCAACATTTCCTGTTGGTTTCAGAGAACACATTGGATAAAAAAAACTTGTGTTTTTTTGACCAGTCAACCCTTTCAGCCTCCGCCGTGTGCACCTAAAACAACACGACAAAGACTTCACATGGACAACTTATGAGATACGGTGCGTGGAAAAGCAACAGCATTTAAGTCACCGGCTTGTGATTGATCAAGTCGTCTCCTAAGATCAGCCTGCAGTTACGCATTGCTGCATGTAGGTTTGATGTTTCGATTCATTTCAGTTCCTTATCGTGTCACAATGAGAGAGTGTAGACGAGAGTATTTGCTAGAAATACAATAAGTTAGACTTTTTAATTAACAGGTGTCCTGTCCTCGGGGTCTTATTTGAAAAGAGGAGCGTCTGGAGGTAAAGAGGAGGCAGGCTAAATACATTGTAATTAGTTATTGAGTGGGGTTGACTGGACAATGTCAGCGAATGGAACGTGGGAGATCCACTGGGTGACTGACATCAGTCTATTTGCTTTCTGTCACCTCTGGACACACGTTTGAGATAGTGCCTGATTGTCTGGATCGAACCGTCTATCAGCAACGATATCAGGTCAACTGCTCAAACTTGGGATCAATAACACACAGAACATTTGTGATAGCATTTCAATAGTTTCCTTCTGCTGTAAAAATATTTTTTTGTTTTCACAGACCTGACAAGGAGGCAATAATTTCAATGTTTAGCATGCAGAGCCTCGACAAATAAAATGTCCATTTAAAGTTCTTTAAAAGGCTACAAAAAAGTGTTGTAATGACTGTAGATCCAGCAAAACAGCAGCATAAAACTAAAAT
This sequence comes from Brachionichthys hirsutus, assembly GCF_040956055.1. Taxonomy (NCBI): domain Eukaryota; kingdom Metazoa; phylum Chordata; class Actinopteri; order Lophiiformes; family Brachionichthyidae; genus Brachionichthys; species Brachionichthys hirsutus. The sequence goes on from NC_090902.1 coordinate 4,128,387, forward strand.
AAAGCAAATACCATGAACATTGCATATAGTAAGATGTGAATGTTCTCATATGCCGGTGGGACTGTATATGTAGTCACATCTCTGGTGCAGAAATAGGGAAAGGAGTTGAGTATTACTGAGCGGTGAGAGGAGATGGAAGGCCTGTGCATTTGCATGCATATGAACATGTGCACAAGTGCAGCATAAAGATATGTGTTCAGGTTTTGTATGCTTGTGTATGTAGATTCATTTGTCTAAAGGTGTTCGTGGAACAAATGCTGAAATATCCCAATGCCAGCAGAATGAACGTGGCTAATGCCTGATGCTGGGACCGTTTCTGGCTCGGTGCTGGACGGGGATCACAGGAAGGAACAATGGCTTTTAAAAATGGTGAAAAGTAAGATTTCTGGGGTGAAACAGCATCAGGTCCTGTGACTGCCTGGAGTCGGATAAGGCAGTCCTGTCACATCCCTCGACGTCTCATCCGGGGCACAGAAGGTATCCTTTAGCGTCTGCAAGAAACACATCAGGCTTTAGGCTGGCTCCTTTGTAATCCCGTCTGTGTCACTATGAGACGATTAGGCTGCACAACGTGACCCGAGTCCTGTGGTGAAAAGTCGCCTATCTTTTCCAAAGCTTAACCGAGTGCTACCCGAACTACCTGAATCACAGATCCAATCTCCTTATCGGGTTCCAACGGCTCCATCTTTGGCATATGTGCCACTCTTCCACGCAATGTCATGGCAATTTGTCAAGTAGTTAATGTGTCGTTGCAAAATCGGAGTGTAAAAGAGAAGAGGATAAAAATGGAAGGATGAATGGTTCTCTCTCTTTCTTGCCAAACCCTCCCACCGACTTTCGGGAAAATCCATCAGAAAGTTTTTCTTTAATCCTCCTAACAGATGAGCAAACAAACACACAAAACAGCACTGGCGAAAGCATTCCTTCTTTGGAGGAGGTAATAAAATTCCCGTGACTGTCATAGTTCCTCAGACGCTCCATTACTCACTTGTCTGCGGTTTATCCATAAATTACATCATTACCACTGTCTGTCTCGCTGCTGTTGAGCTTCAGGAAAGACACAGTGGGGCTGAAATGCTGCTGGACATGTGACAGTTTATTTTGCTTTCATACATTATACATACATCATTACTCTTAAAGGAAATTCAACCTCGTAGATTTAACAAGGAAGAGATTGTTTGCAGAACCCATCATGAGATCTGTCAGTTGCTTTTACGGAAAGAGGGATTTTGAGGAAAGAATACAGAAAATCCTGAGCAAGTAAGGAGATAATATTATTAAGCAAGGCACTCCTGTTTATTAACTTATTAAGATAAATGCTCAGATTATTGTGTAATCTTTTTTCTTTCTACAATATCAGACATGTGTCTAACCTTCTGACTGTGTGGTACTTCCACGCGAGAGCGTGACACAGCAGAGGTTACCATTAATCTCGGTCGGCAAACCCTCACCCACGATGAAAGGCATGTTGGCTCGGACTCGCGGCAAGAAATCAAATCCAAGATCAAACCGAGGAACTCTAATTGAAACAGACTGGGCAGGAGAGAAGTGTCATGTTATTAACTGATCTGTAGATAGACTTATTGTGTTGTAAATTGAGAGGGAAAGGAGCAGACCTGATGCTAGATAATCCATTGTTCCCTTTTGGTCACCTCTTTGGCTTCATCTGTGGCTTGAACACAGCCAGCAGGCCTGGTATCACCAATCTGAATCAGATAAGAGGTGGAAATAAGAGCTGAGAAATTCTCCCAGAGACAGCTCAAAGTATTCACCAATAAATAATCTGACAGCTTTAACAGCTAAAAGATGGGCAGTGGCTCTTTCAGGGTCCTAAGGAAGAAAACCCCACTGATAATTTAACAATAAATAATATTAACTCTGTTGCTCTGCATGCAGTGTGTGTGCGTGCATTAGACAGACTGCATCGACTTGTGATGATACATGAGAAAAAGAGGCAGACCGGGAGGGAGTGTTGAGCTGAGGTCGGCACAGATGGGACTCCAGTTCATTTGACGGAAGGCCTTTTTCACCATGAAATGTTTCCCGGCAGAAGAAAACCAGGAAATCGCTGCAAGAAAACGCGCACAGGGAAATCGTGTGTTATATTTTAGCAAGAATGTTAATTTCGTTCCTTGTGAAGCGACGCATTTCAGGGCATCGCAGTTACGTCAGGATAATATTGAAATGTATCCAGGTTGAAATTAGAGTGCAAAATTAATCAGTAACAAGCCAATCGCCAAGCACCTCATTCTATTTTCCATATAACATAAATCATTGCGATTTTCATTAAAGGCCCAGCAAGCTCAAAGTAATTTCCCCCGGAAGGTTTCATGGCACAAATCTACCAAATCCACATGACTGCCTCGGGTCTCGGCAGGACCTGACAACGCACAGAGCAAGAGCGATGGACAGAATCAGATGTAAAGGAGGGCGCGATGCTTTAATGTGCCTTGAATGATGAGCTCTCTTCTGACTTACTTTAACCACTGATAGCGGCTGAGGGGAGCGGCGGGGCCTGCCGTGATCACGCCCTGCTCCCGACACATCCTTTATAATGAGCACTTCCTGTTTTCACGCTGTCATCAGAGGGCTTTAGTCTACTTTGGAACACAGATCATAGTCTTAAAGCAAATGGATGGGTGTAACAGGTTATCAAAACAAGGCTATTTCTTTGATTGTGGTGAGAAATGTATTTGCACCTGCCAAAGGGATTCTCTGTCATATTAGTAGTACCATATGGTCAAGCTGGGTCATGAATGTCACCCGAAAGAGAGCAAATAGGAAAAAGGGGAGGAGCCTGAGAAAGGCAAGAATTTCTTGGTGCCATCTTGTTCGATATGATCACCAGGACCACAAGTAATCATTTGTGAGAAAGGCTTCCTGGGAAAAAAGTAAACGAGAAAAGAATTGTACTCAAACAAGAATAAAAAAGTACGCATTCATTGATTAGGCGATAGCGAGAATTAAGATATCTACACAGTTTCACAAGATAGAGACTGTGCTGTTATTGACTTTGACGTGCCAAAAGCTTTGGAATAAATCTATAATCCTGATTTTCATCATGGTGCAAATCTTGATTTGTGCTGCACTGTTTTTAATCTTAAATTATTATTATTTTCATTCCTAAATCCTCTTCCCCTCCTCTACTGCTTCAAAGTGGAATGTGTGTTTTTTGCTCCGGGCTATGCCTGAATGACACGCATTCAGTAATAAAACAAGTTTTCCAGGGTTTTGTTTTTTCACTTAAAATAATCCTTTTGTTCCACAGTTTACAACCTGTGGTGAATATATCACCAGAGGATACAGCAGCGGCTGCAAAATGGCATCATCCTTTCAGTTTGTCGCAAAAATTGCCGTTAAAAGGAATTCAAAGAAAAGACTGGTTGTTTACAGTTTACAGCACAATATGAAATAGCCTTTGGAAATCATATGAATGGATGTTTCCATGTCGTAATCACTCAAGCAAGACCCCCATTCTGTTTCTTTAACCTGCAGCCTCTGTGATTCATCATTAAACTCCTGGCAGCCCACTCTCACTGGAGACACGGGTCAGCCTTCACCCACGGAGAGACAGAGAGTTCACTGCTTCCTGCTTTCACTTATGCAGATTTGTTTTTACTACTTGCAAGTAGTTCAACTCTTGTGTCGCACGTCCTTTCTTTCCGTGCCGTTTATTCCAATGCATTTCTAGTCCATAAAGGCATTACCGGCATTTAGTCTTAAGATGAATACCAGCGCTTCACATGCACAATTAATACATCAAAACTGTTTTAACCGAGCCATACAAGTAGACGGCAATAATACATCACCGAATGCTGAGACCATTACAAATTCATCATGGCCTCGTCAAAAGAAGATTCGCAGCCAGGCTCATTCAATATCTCATTCCTTGACTAATATGGCACAAGGTTAGTCCATGACCCTTGGTGTGTGTGTGTGTGTGTGTGTGTGTGTGTGTGTGAAATATAAAGTATGTGATGTAATATGAATGGGCTTCATGCACCTTAGATTCAATCCCCTTGTCCGTTCTAGTTTCCTCATGTAATCCAAGACTGTACAGTAAACAAGTATATTTTATAAAATGTTGATCTTCTCATTTCATTTGTCATCTTTACAGTCCATTATTAATTTTCTGGATGTAATTTAGCTCCTCTACAATCAAGAGGATGCCACAAATGACAGTCTTGAAAAAGGTAGATTTTAGCATGATCGTGTACAAATTAGAAACTTCAGGGTATAAGCGCAAGACTTTTTTTGGGGCGAAGCATCTGCCAGTTAAGTCTCTTTTGAGTCTCATGCATAATTAATTATTTTATAGATCCAGGTGTAACTTTCAAGTTCTTTGTTTTTGTATATCTGAGGCAAATCAACTCTAAATTGTTTTGTTGTGACCAACCACAGAGGAATAACTCGGCCCTGCTGGCTGCACTGAGATTGAATCCCAAATGCTCACAGCATGTCCGCCCAGAGCTGTTGCAGCATTTTGCACCCTGCTGAGACTAGAACTGGCCTTTCTATATCCTCTCATCCCAGAGCGGTCCTCTCATCTGTGCCACCTCAGTAGAAGCATCAGATAGCTGGGACAGAGGAGGAATGGATGAGGAAGCTGCAAGGGTCGGCTTTTGGGAACAGTCTCCAAACAACAACCACCCCATAAAGTTCTGATTTCTGACTCAGATCTTTCTTCCCATCTCTGATTGAGAATAGAGCCTCATTAATGCGTTGCATGCCTCTACATAACTTTAATGATTTTGGCATGTAAGCTAAACATTAAATCATGGGCTCACGCATTCACTGTTCTTTCTAGTGACCACTGATCATTTGAATGTCGGCACAATATTTTTCACCGAAACCATAATTGAATCAGGATAACTCTGGAGAGGACTCTCTGGATGAATACATCGATGGTTCCAGAGTGAGAGAAACAAACATAAATATAGAATCAATTTCATTACAACTTTAATACGAGACACCTGATCTTATCCAGGAGTTACAGGATGGCCTCAAGACTAATCAGAACAAGCAAAACAGACCATTTATAAGCCATGTAAAATACTCTGATATTTACATCATGCAACCATTCTCAAATATTAAGATTAAACAGCAAATATTTTTGAACTGAATGATAACTGGTCCTAATTAAGGTTGTATATATATATTCCACTCTGGTTACAGTTACAATAATGAACACTGCACTGATTTCCAATAGGTTAAAGGTGAGTAAAAGTGATTAATAAAGACATCAGCACTTATCAAGGACAAAGATTGAATTAACTTATTGATGATGGTTCAGTGTAATGAGCACAGGTCATTGTGGGAGACTGAGTACCCAAACACTGCAATGCGATAGGGTGGCAATATGAAAGAGACATAGGATTAAAAGCCCCAATATGTGAGGGCATCAAATGCTAATTGTTACAGGAGTACAGTTAGCATAACATCTATTAACATTAGGGAGATGGGAAATAAATATATAAACATGTTTTTAGTGAAAGGAAGAAAGGTAATGCAGATTTTAATAACGCTATCCAGCATTGCCGGCATCAGTCGCAGTGTGGTTCACGAGCACAGGGGAAATTAGAGGGGATAGTGCTGCCAGAGCTTCCACCTGTTTCAAGGGGAAAACACTTTCCAGTTGCACTGGCCTGAGAGGTAATCGCATTAACTTGATGATATCCTGCCGGGCTTGCAGCAGTAGAATTTGGGATGTTGCCTAGATCCACAGCGAAGCGCACAGCGAAGCTTGAATTTGACCTCAGTAAAACGCTGTGACATTTTAATCTATACCGTTCAGGTCTCTCATCTTTGTTTGTTGCTGCTCTTTCAGCTTTGAATGTACAATAAATAGACTATAAAGAAAGCACAAGACGTATACATTCGGTGGCTCAAGGGGCAGGCAAGGCCAGACTGAACTTGTCTCTATAAATTGCTGTATATCTTGCAACAAGGTTTAGATTCTTTGCACAAATACTGTCTGGATCTAATAAGTTTCCCATGAAACATCTTCTGTTAGACATTTCTGATAAATGCCAACATTCTTCAAACCCATTGCCCTCATTTATAGCAGATTAAGCTAAATAGTTGTAGTCTGTGGAACCTGATGGCCTCATAAAGATCGCTTTCTCTCAGTTTAGACAGCTCCCAACAGAGCGACCACACTAATTTGGCAATAGTGGTGATGACAAGTTAATACTGGAAAAAGCATTTTGTGCTGCTCCCTCTGGTTTAATGATGACAGCAGCAGTTTGCTCTTTGTTGGCAGTTTATTGTTCAGGGGGTTTCTTTCTTCACAGTGCATTTATGCTATGAGAGGGAAAATAAGATATACAGTATAACAACATTAATTCAGGCACAATTCAAATGGCATGCATCAGAAAAATAATAATACAATATCTATACTGGCCTTAATGGAAGCTGTGGCAGTGGGTTAGAACTCAGTGACAGGAAGGTGAAGAGTGGAGGCGGTTCGGGCAACGGTGTCAGGGAGAGCGAAATAATTACTCCAGGTGTGTTGAGCCGATCTCGACCTCATGCTGCAGTGTGCTGGACGTGGACAGGAGGCTGCAGAGGGGCCCGCTGTTTGAAGGGGTTGCACAAGTCAAAGGAAGCTGCAGAGCTTTGATTTCGTGTGTAATAAAACGCGTGTTAGCCGTAGTCAGTGGTGTCCTCATTAAGGAACCCAACCCCAGTGGTAGCAGAGAGCCTTCCTATCGCACTGGAACCCATCATCCGACATGGGCCTTATTGCTGATTATAGGTTGTGAGTGGCCAGCAGTGGAATGAGATATACAGTACCCCCCCTGCCTCTTTGCGTCGCCCTCGCTTCCCAGCTCAACTCTCAGCTCTTCCCCACATAAATCCCCCCCCTCGGTTTAAACCATGAGTGCTGGAGGTGCAAACAGCCCAGACACTTGTACTGACAGCATCGGATGATTGAGGATGGCCTTTTTGCTGCTCGCCATCCAGTGCCTTTCCCCAATTACAGTGAGACACACAGCATTGTGGTAAATGTCCAAAGGAGTGTATACCAGGCTTTGGTGCTCCCAGCAAAAATCACCGTCTCAGTTCCATTTGGTTTAGACCATGCTGGTTGGGTTTGCTGATGCAAAATAACAATAAATTAAAAGACACATAACATGTACAACGTAGGTGGACAAAAAACGGGGGGGGGGGGGGGGGGATTGATCCGGAGAGAGTCGTGATGCCAATCTCTGTTTCTGCCCCCCTGCTGTTGGTTGTTCTGTTTCACTCTTGGGAGTGGCAGGAATCCTTTCAAGGAATTAGGTGGTATTCCTTACTATGGCAACAACACCACCATAGTGGGTGTTATGACAACAACCTGGGTGTGTGGCAGGCCTACCTGCGTTATGCAACAGCAGCATTTCATACACATGCTATCGTGCAAAAGGGCAGCGGTGCATCCCGATTCCTGGAACTGCAATAGAAGGGAAACGCATAATGCTTTCCATCACACGTCGCCAGGCTGTTATAAAAGAAAGAGCAGCACCCTGTCAGCAAATACATTAGTATATTGCATTGAGGCCTCACTGAACAACACTGCCTTGACCATTAATTATGCATGTGAGCAGAGAACAAAGAAGCGAAGCCTTGTAATGATACAGCCGACTGTGAATTATGCTTCCTAAAAACAGCGGCGGAAGAACAATATGCCCCCAAACAACTGTGTTCTACTCTCAGCTAGTCACTAATTACAACCAAAGGGGAGAATTTAACACTCAGTTCCACTCAGCCCAGTGGAATAGCCACAACTATTTATTACAGTAGGAGAGAGGCAGAACAACTGTTTATTACAAATCACTGTAGGGGAGAATACTTTCAATGGAGCGTAAATGAGGGTGGCGCTCATATTCGCATGGTGAGGGATTTGTTTGGATAATCCTACAAATATGCACAAATCCAGGCTGCGTCTTCATTATGTCAGCATGATATCTGCTGGCACATGCTTGGCTTATTTTCTCAAGGCTCCTAGGAGAATGGCCTTCTGAATTACGTTACATAAAGGCCAACAGATGAGCGGGTTTAACAGGTCAGATGTGCGGGTTTAACAGGTCAGCCCCTCTCCAAACCTCAGTTTGAAGCCCTCCGACAAATCTCAGCTGCGCAAAACCAGTAGGTTAAACCAAACTCCTGAAGCGGCGAGAAGAATTATTGTGGGCGTGAGAGTTGTCGTACGTAGTACAGCCCAGACGCACGCCCCCCCCCCCCCCCCCCCCCCCTGTTCCCGTGAACGGAGCACAACGCTTGGCAGCGCATTGATCAGAAGGTCAGACCAGGCTGGAGTTTTCCTCTCATTTATATGCACAGTGTCACTCCATGTTTTATCTCTAGCGTGTGTCAATTGTGCTGCTGGAATGCCACTCGGAACCAAAGAACAATCAAGAGCATTGATTGCAGTTCACTGGTGATTCAAGAAGGACACGGAGAGAATGGCCAGACGTGGAAAGCACTGCTGATATTTAAAAAGAGAAATGTATAAAGTAATAATGAATGAATCTGAATATACAGCAAGTTGTACAGTTATACTACATTTATGAAGGAATAATACAATTTGAAATTTCTTTAAATGGTCACATTTCTACCTGATGACTCCGACCTGGGATTCTGGGATACGTACCAACATGCTGAAGCTAAAGCTACATAAGCTAAAGCTTGAGACCAAAAACATAAGGTAAATAATCATCTTTTTTAAATACATTAAAATTATAAACATTTGCATCCATTCACTTTGTAAACATCCCGTCTCTGAGCTCCACTTTGAAAGGACAGAAGTGTTATTACACTTGGATGTATAGTTTTAGGAACTATGACTGGCTCTAATTACCACCCAACCATAATTTACCCTACACATTAAAGCCTCAGCCATTTTACATATCTATTTTTTATTACAGAAAGAGAAATGTATCTCATTTCTATTCAATTTATAAATCAAAATGTGCCTTTTTGGTACATAAAAGCTGATTCTTAAAAAGCCGAAACAGATTATACTGATTATGCTGTCTTGAAAATATAACGAATACTACATCCTCTTAAATGATACACGTAAAAATGTCGACTTCATCAATATAAGCAAACACACATAAAGGAGATCTATATCGTCGTAGCATATGCAACCATATCCTGTCATTTTAAAGCAGGCCTCAACATCTGACTAGATTTCAGACAAGCGGGGCTTCTTGCACGGAACCATTATACACTCCCCGGGCCCGGTGACAGATGCCAGCCGTGGGTGATGATGCAAGAAGGCGAGCAGAAATAAACTTCCTTATCTTTGGCAGCATGAAACATCTGAAGTGATTCAGCTGAAACAACGCTGACTTCCCCCATGCCCCGGTGATTGCAGCCAGTCAAACACATTACAATAATAGATGTCAAAATGAAAGGCTTATTGTTGATCTTCCACCTGCACTACCGGCAACAGTGCCGACATTCTTCGCTGACAGCAAACCCTTTGCCTTTACTCATAGATAGCTAGACGCTGATTTGCATGGCTGTTTGGTCGGAGGTAAGCACTCAAGAGGCATGAAAACACAGTAGTGACGCTGTTCAGGGGTTTAATCAAAAATACACAAGGGTCAAATCAGGAGAGCAGTTAATGCGAGACGCAAATACCACACCAGAGGATGAACAGGAAGAGTGAGGAAACAGGGTTAGGGTTCAGTAAACGAGTAGACAGCTCAAGCAAACAATGGAAATCAGTGGGGCAGAGGCAAAATCCAAGAATGAGGCAGAGTAGGAGGATTTGATACGACAATACTAAATATGTACACCCCAGTAATAATATACGAAAGCTGTGTCTCCATTCAGGAATGTTGAATGGAGACACATTTTCTTTAGAAAGTCATTTTATGGCTTTTATCTCAGTGGTTTGATCAGATTGCTGGTGCAAATAAAGATAAAAAAAGAAAGTTCAATGACATGACGCACAAGGGCTTTCTTTTTCCTAGTAATCTATGACAAATAGTTAATTCAGCCAGCAACTCTTCAGATAAAGCATTAAAACTGTCTGTTCATGGAACTCAGTTAATGTTTGCCACCAACAAACGTCTCTAATGTACCTGTCAATGTGACCCCAAGGCAGTAATCTCCTCTTCTCATTAAAGCGCAATGCAGATGATGTGTAATTAAAACATACTCACCAGGACCGAGACAATTTGAGTGGTCATGCCTCCAGGTGCGGGAAGCGAAATATGCAGTCCTGCAAAATGAAAATGAGTGGAGTGGTGTTGTTCACAACAGCTGCAAGACTCGTATGAAAACTGTCTCTAATGGGTGGGTGGGGAGAGGGGGGGGGGGGGATTTGTGTTATCTTTCTGTTTGAACCCATCAGACAGTTTAACAGGTAGGGCTGTGAAAAGTGCAACATCAATTTCTACCTTGCTGTCTTGCTTTAATAGAACAGCATGCTAACGTGCAATATTTTTCTTTTGGTTTTATTTTGTACACTTTAAAACGAAAAAACAGCAGAAAGCACACTTGAGATCAATAGAGTTGATCTTGATCGACTTTTGTATTGCACGGGTCTGCTACGAACAAATAACTTTGTTTGTCATTACTAGCTTTATAGTGGGTTGATAGCTCCCCTAATTAAGCCCATTCTCTGTTTATTGAATCCATTGGTTATGTTTCCTGTGAGAGGACATCTCACTGCTGATTCTGATCTGCTCAGTTCATGCAGATCTTCTGGAGAGAACTCGAAAGCATCTCACTGGGGCATTTTGAACATGCAAATTTGTAGATTGTAGCCATTTAAAGTTTTAGAAATATGTTTTGTTTAAAAAAAAAACGGTGCTATCAATATATATGACAGAGAAAGCTGCAGTGCGACGCCCTAATGGAAGAGTTTACAAAGAAGTTGGCTGGGAGAGATGAACAACACCTGCTTGAACCTTCCCCGAGACGAAAGAGCTCAAAGAAGCAACTATCCGATCTAGCAGCGAGCATGATGAAGGAGCTGATGAAGACGAACATAAGCTTTGAAGAATTGCTTTCTGACAGAAAGCAGGTGTCTGAGTGTCGGGTGAAATGGGAGGCAAAAGTAGAGGAGCAGGGAAACTAAAAAGCTGGAGGACGTTTACAAGAGAGCAGAGATCGTCTGGAACGCCACGGAAGATGCAGGTGATAGATGAGGTCCAATGAGGACAAAAGCCTGCTGCAGGTGAAACCGTTATAAATATAGTAAAGTATATAGTAAATATAGTAAAAGAGAAAATATAATGTCAGTTTAAAAAATATCTTCAAGCTTTTCCTTACAAGCCCAGTTAAGTTTTTTCAACGCAGAGATCTCGCACGAACGAGTTCCTATTCAAAGCAGAACCATGAGCTGGGAACCAGAAGTACCATGCAGCATTTAAACATCAAGACAGGCCATTAAAAGAGTTTGTCTACATCACTACCCGACAGAAGGGGAATGGAATTCCCGGTCGACCAAACAACAGTGAAAATGACTATAGATAGAAAATAATACTTAGATAAGTGACCTCTGAGGAACGTCAGTACCAATGCCGCCTATTGTGCGAGCAACACAATCAGCAGTCTGCAGTAGATCATGTGTAATGCTGTCTAGAGCTGTTTCAGCGCTGTGATGGAAACAAAAGAGTAAATGTTTAATATTTCTAACATTTTAGATAGTAAAAGAAGCTTAGAATTGGAGCACCACGTGAATTCTTTTTCAGGAAAGGTCAAACTGCTGCAATTTTAAAGCTTGACGGGGGCAGATCCGGCTGAAAATGAGGATTTAATAATAGAGAGGATTTTAGGGCCAACTGCAGGAAACACGTCTTTCATAAATCTAGTGGGGATAATGTCTAATTGACAGGGGGAGGGATTTAAGAGGGGGAGGAGTTTGTCCAACTTGAGCACTGAGATCTCCTTGAAGTAAGAATTCAGATAGCGGGTTATGTACAGATGAGATTTCTTGCCATAGGCATGACATGGAGTGTAATGTAATCTATGAATTTATAAATTCATTGGGTTGCCAGGAAAATGACCAAGCATTGATCTGATTGCCTGAAATAAGATCCTGCAATTATAGTTGCTACTTGCAGTTAAGTTTGAAAAGTAGGAATAATTTTGCTTCATTAAAAGGTGAGCCGATTAGGCAGCGTCAAGCTTTTTAGGAAATCTGGAGAGACCTTACGTTTGTCTTTTATTTCATTTACGCTGTGCTCATCCAAATTTTCTGGAGCCTGTTCTATCAAAATGATTTAGCAGCCACTTGTCCGCTGCATAGTACCACCTCTCGTCAGCGCTGACTCTTGGTATTGGGTCATCTTCTGCGGGTTCAGATGCAAAAAGTAGAGATTAATACGATCAAGAAGTGGGAGCAACTATAGAAAATAACAGCTTTGCCTACAGAGACAGTGAAAAATCAGGCAATTCAAGCGTTAAACCTTTGCATTTAGTTGATAATGCAACTAAATTTATTAATATACACTTAAGTTAAAGAAGGTGTCGAACCATTGGGGCTAGACGGAAATTAACTGCATCAACCTACCTAAAAGTGCTCAAGGAACCTAAATCTAATTTAATGATGACATAATAAAACTGTCGTCTGTGACAATTCCTTTACTGTGCTAAAAGTGACAATCTAATCTTGTTTGAAGAATGCACAACCTTTCGTATCTCGCATATATATCTAACTCCCATTAGCCTGAACTGAAAAGATGTCCTTCAGGTTATTTATGACTGCCTGAGATTTACCAGAGTAAGAACCAGCAATATAACAAATATCACATGCTTCATCACCACCATCGCTGGTGGCTCAATTCCTGCAGCAAAAATACAATCAGTGCCACCATTGACCAGCTGTGTGAAAAATGTGGTGTTTGTGAGGGTGAGGCCAGTAAATTCCAGGAATAGACTGAGTAGTGACAGTTAATGAACTCGCAGCATGTAGGTCAACCACTGATGATTGGCAAAAGGGGGGGGGGGGGGGGCACAATGTCTCAATTCATGAGCATCCCTGTTCAGTGAATTCCGGCATGTATGGGTGTGCGTAAAGCCACGCTGTGCCTTTTTTTGCTCTGCGGGATTAGCATGGAGCATTTACCCACGTCAACCTCAATCAGGGCGACTGCTCGGTCACAACTGAGTTTTCAGGCTTACTGGTGTATGAAATTCATTTACTTCACACCTCTTCTCCGACTTCCTTTTAAATCAGAGCCCATTCAGCTCTGATGGGAGGACTCGTGGCATGTGGCTGCCTGCATCAATTTCATCAGTAAACTTTGCACCCCAGAAGGAAATATCGACAGAACTATTTGTAAGGTTGATAGAATCGGAACAGTGTCATCTTAGGAAGAGCAAAGAATGATGCCACTGGTGTGAGTGCCATGTTGATGCAGCAGGGAGCAGGGGATTAAAATTAAACTCTGACATTAGGCTTGTATTTGCATAGAAAAGCATTTATTTATATATAAATATATATATATAATTTAATTTCAATGTTCATTACCCTGTGTGGTCTGAAAGAGGTTAAAATATGACTAACAGTAGTATTGACGACAACATCAGAGTCCATCATAAGTCCTATTTCACTACCACCAGTCACTTCTGAGTTCTTGTAACCGTGACTACAATCATTCCCATGTGGGAAACGTTGCCATCTCTGTACCAGTTAAAGAAATACAATTATAATTTTTGTCTAAGTACAAGACAATTTTTAAGAAACTACTGAACACATTGGTTTGGGTTGCTTGACTGACTTTTGTCAGTATCTTCACATCTGACGCTATTTCTTGAGAAACAGCCACAATGCTTTGTCAAACTCATCCCAAAAGATCAGTCCCTCGTTAAATAAACAAACCCGTCTGACAAATGTGAAGATTGGGCCAAAAATGAAGAATGTCACAGCTGATATGATACAATAAGGATCATAATGATGGCAGCTCTAGAGAAGTGGAATGTCTGGGGATGATCCCTGAACTTAAGCCCGGAATGGACAGAGATGATCCCTGACCTTAAGCCCATTGAAAACCTTTGGGTTTTGGTTAAATGACTCAGACTGGTTTTTTTTTTCCTGTGAACAGCTGTTCTCTCTTAGTTGCTGCTACTGCTCCGCAAGGCACTGAGACAACTAACAGAAAACATCAATCAAACAAGTGTAACAGCTATGCATGCATCATTGATTGCCCTTAATTGTGGCACTTTTCCATTCTTTGAACACCGTGACTCACATCCCTCCTCTAAATTGTACCATTGAGTCACAACATGGCCCAAGCTTTGTTAGATGATTGTGAGGCAAGAACAGAAGAAGCTGCTGCCATTAGAAGCTAAGCTATATATATCTTAGCATTTTCTTAGATGTGATCTCCAGCATTGTCCTTTAGGTGACATAAGTGTGCTTTATCTTTTTGTTATCATCACATATATTAACCTTATTACAATATCAGACTCAAGTTAAATCTTATGTGATATATCCTGAAACTATTTTGAGACGCAGTGGGTTCATTTGTCCTTTTTAAAGAGTTATTTTCCTCTTTTCGGAGGTGTTGTTTACTGGATTGCAGGGATCTAGGTGTTTCCCGCTGTCGCTTTATTAATGTGACCTGTAATCTGTTGGTTTTGGGGCTGATATTATCACCTCTAAAGCCCTGCTAAGAATGTCTGCAGGGCTGATTGCAGACATGGTAATCCCTTATGAGATGGTGCACAATCATTTTTCCTCAGGCAGTGTCCCTCTGGTTCCTGCAGAGGCTGTTACTATTGACAAAGGCTTTTCAATCATTCAGGTGTGGAACATTTTGGAATGAGGACCCTGGGCAGTCTTCTTCATTTTAAAAATATGTTCTATTTTATCAACTTGCTTTAAATAGGGTGTGATTCTCATTGCCTCTTTTTGAGTTTGTTTGGCCTATTTAGGTTTTCATTAACAAAGACTGAAGTAGCGTCATTATCTAATATTAATAGTTCATTTTATTTGCTGTGATTAGAAATGAGGCAATACAAGGGACGATGAAGGTTAGATGTTAAATATAAAGTCAGAGAGGCCAGAATTTGATGGTATTTGATGCCACAAATCTTTTAATGTCATCCAATCACACAAGCATCTATCACCATGCTTTAGACCAATTCCTTCAATGCAATTACTTTGTCAATGCGCCCTCGGCCAATTAGAAGACATCCATAGAAACCAGTGGGATACCAATTAGATTGAGGTTGCTCATATGTGAAACAGGTTTCCATTACACAAAGAGAGGTCTATAAATACAGTTGAGGCACTGTTACACACCAGTATCAAGGACTTTCAATGATCTACTACAGACAAGACTGTTAATCCTCATACAATCCTTGTGTGAAGTTCAAAATCAAGTATGTGGTCGTCTTCATAGTGCACACATGGAAAACAGACTTATAAGACAGCATGTGCGCTTATAGGTGTAAATATGCAGTGCATGTAATTTCAGCATCCTGTGGTTTGCTGCCGTGGAGTGCAACAACTTGATCTTTCAACGGAAACAAGACCGCAAGGGCTTTTTTGAAATGCTCCTCTTAGACAGGATGTTTGACTTTATTTGTACTGTAATACATGCTACTGTGTGACTGTACTTGTACTCTAACATTCTATCTAATAAATATATTCATCATCATCATCTGTCGTATTTTTGTGGAGACAGCAAGCAGTCATTCGATCAGGTTGCAAATGTTGAGAAAGAGGATTCTGCAGTTCCAGAAATGGAATCCTGGTGCTACGTCCACAAACATATGTCAGTGCTGAAAGAAGGTGCTGTGCTCTGATCCACATGCATCACGTCATGATTCAGCCCGCGTCACTGATGTTTTGCAGAAGATAAAGATAGTCCTGTTCCTCTGACAGACAAACACAGCCTCTAAAAAGTATATTGATTGTACAGAGTGGAACCTCCTCATAGCCACATCTTTTCTCATCTTTCCAAGACCCTCAAGGGTCAACACAGAGTCTTTGGTAATTGGAAATGCTGTGAAGGACAAAAACTATTTTCCCTGGGATGGATAATAAATGGGACTAATGTCTCCGCTGTTCAGATCCTGTCTGCAGGCTTGAGTTCTGCTTATGCAGCCTACGGCAGAGGAATTGTTGCTCTCCTGAGGTCAGCTTTGACGAATTTCCAAACCCAGCCTTATATAAACCTGGAGGAAAATATTCCAGCGGGAACCAATACTAGGAACCAGTCTTGAAAATAATCACAATGACTCACGCACGAAATAGACTTCATTTATACAGTTTGTGGTGGATTTCAAGAACAGTATTGAATAGATCATCAAATAAAGCATTACATTATGAAACTCTCTGCGAAGCCAGGTAGATTATATGGATACTGATTTAATTGCCTGCAACCAATGAGAAAAAACAAAGCGAATGAAAACCAGTACAATTCTGACTTTTTTTTATTTAACCCAGTCTTTACAGAAGGTGGGCTTATCATAGACAGCAGTAAAAAAAAAAAAGACTGAGAATATTTTCCTCTACATCCTTTATCAATCCCCGTTCGAGGTATTTACTACCCTTGTCAGGGGTACAGCTGCAGCCTCGAAAGAAGAACAGGCCTTCTTTGCTCCACCAGTCTCCCTCCAGGGAACCTCAAATGGAGCCTTAACCCCTCCAGTATGTCCTGGTCTGCCCCCCAAGCCTCCTACATGGCTGGTCTATTCCCATTAATTTGTGCTTGAAACACATCCAGAGGCAGGTGCCCGGGGGAATGCTAACCAGGTGTCTGAACTGCCTCAGATCCCCTTCTCTCTTGTTCCGTGTCCAATATGACCCTGATGGTGTTGCACAAAGCTGCCGTTATTATCTCGTATCCATTCCCAGACTCAAAGTGGATCAAATAAAGGCCACATTTTCTGTGCACTAAACATGAGGACACTAGCAGGTTACCCACAAGCAAAGTTTTTTCAAATTGGTAGATTAGTTAATTCTGAAATATAGGCAGGTGGAGGTAGTTCAGGAGTTGTCTCAAGTAATCATGGGTTTCAGTCATGGGTTGGGTTGCTTCAAGCACCAAAAAAAAGCTTATTGTCTTTCGGGAAGAAAATTAGAAAGCATGGTGGCTCTGCTGTTAGTGCTGTTGCCTCACACCAAGAAGGTCACAGGTTCAATCAAGATTTTTATATTCAGACATGATGGTGTCTGATTGTCTCATCTCAGTCTGTACAAAAAATTAGGTATTCCCCAAAATTACAGCCTCTTCTCTGATATTAAGCGTTGCATAGGAAATGTAAAGTTTGTATTTGCAGAAATATATTATTTCTATGCAAAAATGAGTCATGTATACCATATTTTACTGATCTCATGTATCATAATAAATTCAATTTCAGAGTACTGCACAAATGACTTTCTATTGCACAAATAACCAACACTGATTTCTCGAAGGACCTGCACCATGACGCCGATGCCCTCCTTGAAGCCTCACTCCGCTGCCGAGCTGCAATTACAGGACAAAACGAAGCAGCTGAATGATATCTCTTATTCAGAAAACTTGCTTTGAGAAAAATAGTAAAATGATCATGTTGTTGATTTCCCGTGCTCTGCCTTTTATTCTAATGTGGGACCGGAATGATGATACAGTGTGATAAATGCGAGAGGAGTTTATCTGCAACCCAAAGGCAAAGATTGTGAGATTAGATTGTTTATTCGGTTTTGCAGCATTTCTTTATATTCTGGGTTTGCAGCGATTACTTTGAAGGGACTTTGGGGGTGAATAGATGTTAACGGCTTCTTGTTTCTGCCGATACACTAACTATACAGGCAGCTGTTTATTTCTGCTGGTATACTTCAGCAGGTACAAAGCTACCTAAAGAATGAAACCTACATTTTGATTTGATTTGAATTGAATTCTATATCATACATTATTGTGAAAGGAAAAGACAATCTCACTCCCTCGCTCTCTTTGATAAGGATCATGTGAATTGCTGATGAAACGAAACACCAATGCTCCCTCATACATTTACAACACTAGAATTGGGTTTTCCCCCCAGAATACATTGTATGCCTTTTATAGCCTTAAGAGACTGTCATAACTTAGTTGCTGCAGGTAACTTTTGTATTGGGAAAGCAGTAAATGTAGGAAAACGAAGGACATGCACTATAAATAAGATTTGCATGTGTTGAGAAAAAACATATTTTGACTTGACAGTAACCTTTAGTAAGATTTATTCCATGTAAATTGCTGTTGTGAATCAAGATCTTCTGTATCTATCTTGGAGACAGCATTAAGCAAAGAGAACAATGCTCAGAAAGATGTTTTCTCGCTGGGGTGATCCTACTCTAAATTATTACAGCCCCAGAAAATCAGTTTCTGAGAATTGTTTTCTTCCAGACGCAGCAAGCTCTTATCTGTTTGTCCTGTCTGTCAGGAATGATAACACTTCTTTTTGTGTTTTTCAAACCCTTAATGTGGAAAACAGTATTTATGATACTGCCTGCTTTTCTACTGGCTCATACTTATGATGGATACAGTTCAAAACTGTATCCATTTGTTTTCCTATCTCAGTTAATACAATAATGTTCACCTTCTATTGGGAATCAAATTAAATGGATTGTAATAAAGTCAGTGTCTTTACAAGCACATTCATTCATCTAATTATTCATTATTTTAATATATTGTTACATACAGTGTAAATCAATAGTCCCAATAACTCAATAGGCTTAATACAAGAATACCAGAGAGATCACTGGGAGAAGAGATTTAATTGGCTGCTTAATTTCTGCTCTTTAGAGGTGAACATGAATGGATCTTTATATCAAACACCAGAACACTTGTCTTGCCCTAGAAATACTGTAACGCTATTATTTCAGTAAGAAAACTGCAGACAATGTAGAACTGGCTTTATCACATAACACACCTTGAACTGACTGTGGCTGTGCCATGATTTTCACTGTCCATGTTATCACATCACAAATGAAGTGTTATGCATGTAAGCAAATGGTAATATGTGAATTCATTTCCCTCGGCGTCTGAGACTGACAGAGTCCGTCAAGATTTTCAGTTCGGTGTCACAGAGTGGGAACAGGGTGTGATAAATCCACCAAGCACTTTGCATACAGTGTGCCGTTAAATCATTCTCACACTGAACACTGGCAATCAATGCACAATCAGAAGCAGTGATGAGCAGTGAAACATATCCATGGACGTGCACCTCCACGATGAATAAGGCCCGCATGGTTTAATTTAGCTCTCGCCGCTCAACTCAGCTCGCTGATTGGGTCCATTTTGCCTGCATAGACAATGCAACTGTTTTGCCAAGAACAGATTACATGCACTTGAGCTCTTGTTCAACCTTTACTGCAAGCTGTTGAGAATGATTAAAACACACTATGATTCCTTAAAAACACTTCTGAAAGTGAGGTAGCCCCATTGACTCTTAAGTTCCAACGGCCACAGGCAACACTCGTTCAAAGCCAGCTTCTTTTCTTCTTTTTTTTTAGCCGTTGCCTGGATACCAATCTTCTCCCTATTTGAATCACCCCGGACATGATGAGATTTTTGTCAGGCTTGACACTTGAATGCATTGCATCATACCACGCACTATGCACTTCAAAAATACTTGGGATGCATAAGAGTGGGCGATCTAATGAGAAAAGTTGTTCAGAATGGTGCAGGTACCGCAGACAGCAGCTTGGAAGGAGATTGGGAGCCTGCAGGAGGGATGATATTGAATTGAATGCTTACACACACTGTTGATGAGAAATAACATGTTTTCTTTGGTAAACACCAACTTATATTGTGGGGGGGGAATCTCTTTTATGTCTTTGCAGGGATAATTTGTCATTGTGAGGGAGACATGTTACATTATAACATATTACCAATATTATCATTTAAAATGTTCAAACTGAGTCGCAGTGTAAAAGCTAATAAATGTCCTTAATGAAAAAGAAATAATATTCCTAGTCATAGATTTGCAGACCAGTTCGTCTTAATTGTTTCCATAGTAAAGCGGAAACGACGCCGTCATAACGTCTCCGCATTCGGGGGGCGCTAGAAACGTCAACAAAAGGCACGTGTTCGCCTCCCGCTTGCCGTACATGGTTCCGCCGAGACGTCTGACAGGTCTCATCGCTCAAGATTTCCTGGATTACTCAACGAGAACAACAAAGAAGGAGCTTCCAAGTTCAGTGAGGATTTAAACGACGCTTTCCTGTTTCTCCGCGTGCACTGAAGTGGACCTACGTTCCGGCCAGGTACCGTTCTGCGTCCCATCAGCGGTCCTCTTTCACTTCACAGGGGGCTAATCCTTGGTTAGCGTTAGCTTCTTTCAGTGTAGCAAAAAACGGCAAGTTATTCACGACGCAGTAAATGGAAACACAAAGTTAACGTTCTATAAATATTCCGATTTTATTTGTATTTTTTTTTTTTTTATCACATACAAATTACTTTTGTTCTATCAGCCGATGTGTTGAAGCACGTTTGCTCAGATTGAGGACTTTATCTGAACGTGGATTGTTGTGTCCGCCAACTTCCTGTCGTATAACTTGCATATTATTTCATTAATTTAGTTCGTTTAACATGATTTGCCGAGTTTAAAATGTAATTTGACACATGCAATGAAAGTCCCCGCCGACATTATACTCGACGGCCTTTTGTATTTATGCATAAGTTATCAAACATATTATATAAAATGTTTTTGTTATAGCTAGTTTCACAATTCAAGACTCACCAAAGTACGTAGTATAGCTTAACTTTGTAAAACGCAACATTTGATAAGTGTTAAAGAAGGAAGCTCCAAGGATTATGTTTTCGTCGGACTCAATTTGGCCAAACCCACATGGCATAACGCTGCCAAATAGTGAGCATTTGGTGCTCACTATTTGGCAGCTTTGTCCCATCACCAGATCGCAAATGTCAAGTAGCTTCTGTGAGCGAGTTTGTCATTGCTCCTCTGCTTCATTACATGAGCGAGCATGCGTCACTGTGCAATGATAACCGCCCTGACATGCCCTCATCACACCAGTAGCGTGTTCCAGGTCATGCATGTTCCAGGTCATGCATGTTCCAGGTCATGCTACCCAGTAGACTAGAGCATTCTTGCAGTTGTCATTTTCCCCTTAACCTTTTTTATTTGTTCGAGATATCAAATGGATAAGGACCTTTTTTAGAGTTCAGTTTTTAAGTCCACTTAAAGTGAAATTAGTTGGGGATACATAGCATGTCTATGGCTCCAATAGTCTAAATCCCAAACATATTAAAAATATGAGCAAATCATAGCCAGCTAATTTGTTTATTTTTATTTATTTATTTTATTTTTACATTTGGTCAGGGATAAATGGTTCTTTTAACGTTTGCTTTTCTCCCTTCCCTTCTAATGCGTTTTTTGTTTCTCTCTGAACCTGAAACACTTTGATTCAGCAGCTTTTGTTTTCGTATGAATAAAGATGAGTTCAGTCGAGTCAAATGATTATCAAGCTTGTTTTCAATTCATTGGTTGATTCTTCGGTACTACCAACGTGTGGGAATGGTTTATAAAAAATAGTTTATGTCATATCATTGTGTTTTGCTGTTAAAAGTGGAGGCGTCTTATGAGGGCTGATCAGACGAGACGCCTCAGAACGCTTCACGGTGAGGTGCATTTCTTTGGGGAGATTTGATGGATTACTTGGTCATTAGTCGCAACCTAATGCTGGCGATATATTTAGTGTCATAGAGGTTTGAACATCTAATAATGAGCTAAACCATCTTTTCATAGCTATAATCCTAAATCTTGACTTTTCATTTTGCTAGGAAAGGTTAGGGTAGGGGAGGTTAATCCTGCTATTGATTAAAAATGGAGCATGAAATTTGTCCCTGTTGTCAGAAATAATACCAAAATCTGTGCAGGAATGATGTTTGAAGTTCTAATGGTATGGATTCAACTGGCTCAATCAAGTCGAAACGACAGCATATATATATATATATGTGTGTGTGTCTAATATCTGCACATGCCCTGCTCCATGCTTCACACAGAAACACCCAGCAATGCAGACACAGGTTGAGTGGCAGTAAACTGAGCTTAGTATGAAGCTGGTACGTTTCATGCAATAAAAACTTTCCCAAAACTGCCGATAATAGTTTCTCCTCACATGAGGGGATTGAAGTTCACCCTGACCCCCCCTCTGTTTGTCAATTATTATTCATTCATTCATTTTCCAACCGCTTTGTCGGTTATCGAGTCGCGGGCAAAGCTGGAGCCCATCTCAACAGTCAATGGGCGAGAGGCGGGGTACACCCTGGACAAGCCGCCAGTTCATCGCAGGGCAACACAGAGACAGACTATGGGCTACGGGCAATTTAGCGTCACCAATCCACCTAAGCTGCATGTTTTTGGTGGTTGAGGTGGTGGGAGGAAGCCAGAGAACCCAGAGAGAACCCACGCAGACACTGGGAGAACATGCAAACTCCTCACAGAAAGCCTGCGACCTCCTCGCTGTGAGGCAACAGCACTTACCACTGCGCCACCGGGCCGCCCCCTTGTTTATTATTATGAAGAAAATTTCTTGCATCGCTGAAATTGACTGCAGCCGTGAGCTTTTAGAATAATGTTTAACTCTGGGACATTTTGCAGTGAAGTATTTCCACCCCCCCCCCCCCCACTCCATTATATTACAGCTCTTCTTGCATTCTGTTTATGATCTGAAGGATTAGGTTCAGGCTGCCTCCCTCGTCTTGTATTTGATTTATTCCAGCGACGTTCAGGACTGCTGAACCGAGATGTAATAGGGGTGTCAATATTCGTCATGTCAGCAAGTTGCACTTCATTTGTCTGTCTGACGGATCAGGTGCATATGGGGGGGGGGGGGGTTCTCTGACCTTGCTTTGAACAAATAAGAGCTGCACCAATGTCAGTGCTCCCTGATCTATTGCTTCATTGATGTATTTTAACTTTACGTATCAGACGTACGTGACAGAGACATATGAACGCCCAAGCTGAGGCTGCAGAAGGGATTCTACAAGTAACAGTCTCAGGTCTATTTACATTTCACGATTGTATGAAGTCACGATTGGGCAACACATCTAAGTGATTTTGCTCGTTGCTTTGTCTGACCAAATTGGAAAAATAAATAGTTATAATTATGTATAGATGCCATTTTAATGGAACCCGCTACCTATTTTAATGATGCATTAATTTACAATAAATTAAGATGATGATTAATATGTAAAACAGCAACTCCGAATGTGTTCGACTTGCTTGCAAACTGACTGAAAGGGCAATGGCAAAAGTAGAATGGCGCTGAATTAAAGACGCATTATTTTAGAGATGACTATTATAAAAAGTTCAAATCATTTAGTTCTGGGTTGTTCTGATGAATCAACATGGAATCAACTCAGCAAGTTCTTCTGAACTGATTGTTTTCCTACAATTTAAATGAGTTGTTCTTCATTGTTGTTGTTTTGTCTTGTGAAGGAGGTTATTGCAAAATTTGAATTCTGAATAATTTAATAGACATTCTTAAAATAAAAAGAGGTTTGGAAACATTGTTTTGTGAAGATTTTTTTTTTCTTTGCTGCATTTCTGATCTGACGGCTCAATTAGATCTTGATGTTGGGTAAGGTGACCCTTTCCACTTGAAACAGAATGAAATAAAAATCCAATAACCTTCCATTTGAATAGAAAACCTGCCCAGCATGCAAATTTATGGTAGACGTTGCGGATCATAGTTAAGCAAGCTGGTTCATGTAATGATCTTGCTTTGTGATGTGCTTTAGTATATTCGAGAATAACCTTATGTTTGCTTGTGATTTGAGGTAGCATCTTCTCAGAATCACAAACGTTCTACGACCTTTGGTTGATTGATATCAGTAAGTATACGTATTTGCATGGATGTGCCTGTTTGTGTATATTGCGATGGACAAGACAAATTTAATTTTTTTCATTAAGGCCAATCAGTAGAGTTATCAATGTTTTTAAAATAATCATTCCTCTAAATTGTCCATCTTTGCTGACACAAACAAACATAAAACTCCTTCTCTCAAACCTAATTCAATTGATTAGAATGCATTACCATCGGCACCCCCACTTTTCCATCAATATGGTCAATATTTGTGTTTTGCTTGATGCGAGTGTTGGGCGGGCTGCCTGCTTTAAAAGCCCACATGTGAAATGTCCTGCCTTTTAATTATCCATTTGTGATATTAGAGTGTCTGAAAGCTAGTCTAGGAGCATGAAGTAGGTACACAGCTTTAGATGCATCTAAGTTGTTTCTGTTCTTTTCTTTTTTTGTTATTGCAGTGGTCTGTTAGTGCTGGTTTACTTTTACTTTTTATGCCTCTTGCTCTGCATTGATAAAAAAAAAATGAATGCATGTCTCTTGCAGAGACAATCATCATGTTTTTATCTGGTTTGCAGGAAAATCTCAGCGGAGCAACAACTTTGCCCGCTGTACTGTATATACGTTCGGAGGGGAAGCTCGGAGCGCTTGTATATTTTTCAGCAACCTTTCAGAGCAGAGAGAATTAAACCTGTTTGTTCTGCCTCTAGGCAAGTAGATCTGAGTATGAATCAAGGTCTTCCACCTACAGATGCCTTGCTAGTTCAAAGTCCTCAGTTCCCTTGGAGTGGTCTTTTTATTTGTTTTTCTGAACACATTTGCAAGATAATGTTTTGGGGATTAGAATTTGCACTAGCACCTCTACCTCCAGCCATTGACGCCTGCATGGCACCATCTTGGGCACTGACACGAACTCCTCCAGGAATGCACGGGTTGCGCTTTTTAAAAGCCTGGAGTAGGATGATTAATTTTAAGAGGCTGCGTGAGATTTGACATTTTGCACATGCAATTTTATCCATTCAGCACAGCCTCATCCAGGTTTGGCGATTGCTGATTTAGGCCACCATTGTCTACATTGCATTGTGTCTCTGTAGAAAATAGTAAAGGGCTCTTATCTTGGCGATAACAGTGTGGGGTTTTCCAAATGTTTGATAGATGGCGGCGATTGGGGATTCTCTTTTCCACATTCTTTGTGCCGCACATGTAGTTAAAAGATAACTCTGACGATCACATGGTCCCATACTGTGAGACATTGCTCACCTCATTGTTACTAAGCTTTTATTTTCTGAGAGTGGGTCCAAATAATTAAAGTAGATTTGGTGAGATGATATGATGGGAATTGCATTGCCTTTGTCAAATTAGGGAGGTTTCCCAATGTTCGATGGTGAGCATCGTGGAGGCAGCATTCGTTTCTCCACAAGGCCTTGAACATAGAATAGAAGGCATGAATGACTAACCGTTGATTACTGTGCTTCTATTCCATATTGCACACCGCACGCACTGCTGCACCTTTCACCAGCAAAAGAGAAACGCCCACGAATGAGTGCGATAATGGCAGAACTGAGCTCCATGGCAGGCTTCACATGACCACAGTATGGCAGTAATAGTTAAAATAGTAAAAAGATTTGCAATTTAATGTCCACATTTTATTCCAGTGTGAAATTCTAAACCAGCAGAATATTGCTTTGCCCTTAACAGATACTATAGAAAGTACTATTCATTGAAATCTGTGATACAAGTTATGTTGCATCAAGCTATTGAGCTACTCAGCAGCAGGCGTCGTAAAGGTGGTTGACATGACCATTCCCCACAGATGAAGCAGATGTATAGTGTTGATTTGACAAAGCAAGCGGTGAAAAGCATTTTCTCATAATTTTGCTGTTTAAATAGATTTTTAGATGACCCCAGCTCATCTCCATCATGACTATGAATGTTAACACGTCCACTGTAATCAGTTAAAGATCATCGCTGACCTTTTGCCTCCGAATATTAGTGTGATTTATTTCAGTGTCATGTGTAAAAGTGCTCTATCAGTGTGTTGTTTTTAACCATTCTGTCTGACTGCCTGAGGTCATTCTGCTGAACTTGACTTGTTAGACGGCACAATGTCAAGAACATTTCTCGTGCCCTAAACCAAATTGTTTTTGTCCTACCTCGGGTGAAGAATGGTGACATGTCTCATTACAGGATGCTCTATTGACCCTCCAGAGAAATCTGGACTGGGGTAAAAAGAGGCAGGCAGTGAGAGGGGAGGCCATCTAAGCAAATCCATAATCTCGTGTGTATTTTTTGGGTCTTCGAACAGCTTCAAACATGATGTGAAAACTACAATATATGGCCATGAAAGTTGTGTGATTGAGAGCAACTGGAGGAGGTGGTTTTTAGAATATTTTTCCAGCTCCTCCTGGCTTGAAAACAAATTGCCAAGGCACAGCAATCCTCCAGATAATTGTTAATCCAGTGTTACCAGTCTGATTTATGTTTCTGGTACAGTCTAATCATTGTATGCCGTAAAACATCTTCATCTCTGTCTACAATAGAAATAACACCTTAACATTTGTTAGAGTGTGTATAGTTCTAAAGTTGTAAGCCAAAACAATGAAAACTTCCTTTTTCTGACAGGGTTAAAGAGTTTTCAAAATAAATGACTGATAGAAAATATCATGAGCCTCTTAAATTGTTTGTTTGTGGCAGAAATATTTGCTTCAGATACAAGTATCTGCCAACAGAGCATGATTAAACTGGCAATGTGTCATTAAACTGATGAAGGTTAAAAAGATTAAAGTCTTTTTTTTCTTTCAATGGCAAAGACAGATTATGCCAGCCAGCCAGGAAATACTTGGATTTTTATCAGAAATAATTTTATGCCACTTCACACCAACCAAATTTAGTGCCGGTATTTCTTTTTCTGAATTTATAGTACGACATGTATGGCAGCGAATAGAAACCAACACAGTAGGAATGAGCAGTTAAATACATTTATTTGGCATAGTAACTTAATTATAGTCGTCTCCCGCTCAGAAATCTTACTTTGCCTCCTGCTCCGCTTCAGTCAAATGTCTGTTAAAAATAAATCTTTCATAAGTTTTAACATTGCCTCCCTTTCAGTACAAAAATAAACCAGTTTAAATGACAGTATTGGAGCATACACTGTACGCTTCCCAGGAGGCTTAAAAATAGAGCAATGGATTCACTCGCGCTCAAAGCACCACATGTGATACGCAGGGCTTCCTATGTGAGAGAAAATCAATTACAATTTTACATTGACCTTGCCATCAAAGGTGCCCTGCTTGTTTTCCTTGTCGAGACTGATTTGCTGTTGAATTGGCACATCCTCCTTACAATTGTTAAATCCTTTATCACTCCCTGTGGTCCATTTATGCAATCTGGTTTTCAGCTTTAGGGTAAATCTTCTAATCAGATGTGATTTAGCATTCATCTTGTGAAATATCACCATACCTGAATTCTGGTGTCTGAAAAGCGGTGGCTGTACTTGGATTCTAATCCAGTGCAGAAAAGGTCCTTTATTCATCACATCTAAACAGTCACATGTCAACTGTGAGGGCGTTTTAAAATTGGTCTCACACTAATTACCCTGTCATTTGAGGGTGATCTCAGTGCTTAAAGGCTTTCGGACGGGGCAATTGCTTTCTCAGAAGCTTTGTTTTTCATAAAGATTAAATCCACCCGTTTAATCAGGCAGTGCTGAAAATGGTTTCATACCAGTAGTTTTGGCGATTGAACTAAATCCTCAGTTTTAGTGACGGGCTGCGAGTAGATTGACAAAGGTTGGTCACAACATTCCTCCCTGTACCCTTGGCTATTGTCCCATTCATGAATGACATTCACATATTTAAAGCTAATGGGGACTAGAATTGGATTCCCTTGTCCTTGTGCCACGGGCTATGTGGGATTTGGTTTGTTGGCATTTATTTGTTATATTTTTTTCATTTTCATCAGAATAGGATTCCGTGCTAGGAATAGTGTAAAAAATAAATAACATTTATTTACCCATGTTACATCCATAAAAAGACGGTAGCAGGCATATTCCACACTCTGGATTAGTCCATGTTGATCTAAAAAAAAGAATCTGAAGTTTCATAATCTTTTCAGCCAGCGCATGATTCTGACAGATCTGTGTCTAAAGCAGCTGGAGATTTGGATTAATGTGTGAACGGATTTGACCTGTTTTCCTTCCAACACAGCAATTGCTATCCTTTTAAGGCTCTGCAGGTATTTCAAAAGGTTTTGCCTTTCCTGTGATGTTTGCCCAGTGAAATTGAAGTGACTTTTCACAACAGCAAACTAATGAAACTTTTTAGTCAAATCTGTGACTAAATGATAGTTGGATGCTTTTCCCACACAAGCAATAATTTATTTTAGTATATAAGTTTGGTTTATGCAAATGCACAGAGGTAAAATCTAGTTAGAGAGGAACTGGTGGCACTAGTGTCTATGTACAATTGTTCTACTGTCTGTAAGGTTTTAGCATTTCTTTTTTAAATGTCCTGTCCAACAACTCTAAATGCAATATGAAGGTCTCTAGATCCTTACAGTGCCAAGTTTTTAAATATGCAAATTAGATTCATAGAATGGCAAGGCACTTTTTGTTATTATCTATAAGGCATTAGAGACTATAAGAAATTTGCATTATGCTGAGGAAGGGACATTCTTTGTCAGACATAAGTTGAGAAAATCACAAGGCAGATGCAACAGCGAGCAGATTAACATGTTTGCATACTTCTTTAAGATAAATTAGATGTGTGTGCCATTTCTTATTTGCCCTCAAAGATGAAGAT
Organism: Brachionichthys hirsutus; assembly: GCF_040956055.1. Taxonomy (NCBI): domain Eukaryota; kingdom Metazoa; phylum Chordata; class Actinopteri; order Lophiiformes; family Brachionichthyidae; genus Brachionichthys; species Brachionichthys hirsutus. The sequence goes on from NC_090902.1 coordinate 4,156,926, forward strand.
GAACAGGGCGACAAATCAAATCATCCTTCTGGAGTGTCTTCTCCTCTGTCCGAGGCTTCGCCCACCTCGGTATGAACTGCCATGTGTGTTGACGGCTTTGTTTTTACCCCAGAGACAACTGACAGCCGCTGGAATGGCGCAGACAATTAAAGGGGTGGGATTCAGCCTGGTCTGACCTTCTGATCAATGCACTCCTATTTAGAGCTGGCAGGCTAGAGAGCAGCACTCCCTTTTCCAGACTAATAAAGACGGCACAGAGGGCAGTTCCTGGGCATGGCTGCCAATACTTTTAAAACCTCTATCGATTCTCATTACTTTTAATGGTTTCTTTGCTCGTGTGAGTCGGATATTGAGGAGGATGTGGGTGGGCATGGGTGTAGCCGATAATTTGGCAAGGGGGCGGTGGAATGGCTCAGATACTGTCAGTCTTCAGCGTATTGACCATGCTCTGCGATACCATCTCTTAAATCACTAAGATAATTTCCCCCTAATCTTAATCAACCTTGCTCCTGACCTCTACCAATCCGTGCTGCCAACATTTCCGATCTATTCAACATTTAAATGGGCCAGTTGTTCCGTTCATTAACAGCTGTTTCGATCAGCCACATCTTAGTACCGGTAGATGATTTACAATGATAACTGGCTGCATAGTTACACTTGACAAAAAATTCCTTAAACCTGGATGCGGTGTCAGAGCTGTAGAAGCTGTGCTTCGTCCATATATGCAGAAATAACTATTAAATCATCATATTTTTAGGATTAATGCAAGACATTCAGCATGTGCGTGGATTGTAAAGGATTTGTTAATACGTATCAAATGGAGCAAATAACATAACAAAGTTTCAAGCTACTAGCATAAAGTCAAATTAAATGGCAATTCAGTCAGGTGATATCTTTACCAGGCCAGAAGATGACCTTTCACTTTTTTTTTCTTTCTTATTATTTGCGTGTTCTTCTGCTGTAGTAACACATTAGTGGCCTATAGAGGTGTTACTTACATTATTTTTTGGACTGACTTAGTGAGGCGCATGTATAGCGATGTCTCTTTAGGGGTATGTAACTTTAATTTTACAGTCAAGTCAAAGCTGATAGGCAGCCTTTGAATTTCTCTGCCTCACTCAGATGTTATGGGACTACTGGAACATTGACTGCTCATCATTTCAGTCTCCAGTACCGCACCAACACACTCTTCACACCTGGCAAGTGCGCCATAGAAAATCAGTGTATATGTAATGTATATGTTTGGGTATTTCCAAAAGGAGGCGCAAACTGATAAAGAAAGTTAAATGCAAATGATCAAGGGCAGGGTCAGTTGTGATACACACATATGCACACACACGTTTTGCTTTTTCTTTCTTGTTAGCAGTGCAAGGCTTTATTTCCATATTTGTGTTTGGTAGGCTCAAAGATGCTTCCCCGAGTGAGGTAGCCTGACGCCCAAGGGAAAATGGCCTATACCTGCGACCACACAGGTAGGACCTAGATGACATCCATCCAATGAGTCAGTGACATGCTTGATTGCCATGAGATTCTCATTAGACCGTAAAATGCCTTAGTTTAATACTTTGCATGGAAATAAAGAAAAAACACTTTTTTTTTTTTTTGCTGTGCTCAGAAGAATATCACTGAGAACTGTTGTGCCATCATTCTAGTTGAAAGACTGAATGCAGAGGCATTCTTAATGCTTCAGGGTTTTTTTTATTCTTCTGTACTTTAGGTTACAAAATGAATACTTTTGTCAGTGCATGATATATTTTGCAATTCCGGTCATCCTGTCCCTAAAATGACAAACTTGTGCCAGCTGTAAGGTACGATAAGAGCTTTTTCTGTTCTCTGTCATCTAAATCATATTCAAAATACTGAAACTGTTGTCTTTGCTGAGAGCAGCGTGCTGGACTCAGCAATACAGAAGCTTAACACACGCGCGTGCGCGCACACACACACACACACACACACTCATACTCATACTCATACTTGCCAGAGGTTTGTTCGTAAAGCTCTTACTGGTTATTACTGATAACGGCTTTTTGACATTTTAGAACAACCCTCCTTCTGACATAGAGAGGATATTCACTTATACAATTGCAAGTGCAGACATTTTACAGACCAGGACAAACTGCTCTCAGGTTCCAGTTGAATGTAATGATGTAGCCATTTTCTTTTGAGGGCTATGTCAACTTTTTTTTTTGGCTGATTTCCAAAGTGAACTGAATTTTTTTATGGGAATTATTTTTTAATGTTTCCTGCAATTTGGTGCATAAATGAAACTCAAAATAAACAAATGAATTGATAATGAAAATAATAGATTCAACCCTAAAATCTTTTCCAGGCTCAGTACTAAACTTCCTTTCACCTCTTTGCCTACAGAGAGTGGAACAGATGTGACTTCCAAAATACCCATCTCCTTTTCACACCAGCTAATTGTTGTGTTTTCTTGACTATGTTTAGTTAAAATGCAAACACAACTCCTGTTAACATAAATATTTTTCTTTCAGCATTAAATTCCTATTTTCAATCCTGCATGGTGAATAGCACCAGCTTCCTACCGAGTTCCATTCTTGGTTTCATTTTGATGCATGCCTAAATAACAATATGACAAGTAAGTGGGTGAGATTGCAACAAAAGTATGAAGCACAAACTACTGCTGTCACCGAAGTGGCTCAATGAGCACATCATGAGAATTTCTGATGTGCTTTTCCCTGGCATATTTCACAGCATCAATTTTCTGTTGGTAACTAATTGCTGTTCTTTCAAACCATGGCTGCCTCCTTCACTCAGTAATTCCAAAAAGGAAAGCTTTGGATACCTTGTTAGTTGAAATGGCTCAGAGAAGCTTCTGCACATACTCATTGATGTGATTTCATTTGATTGAATCAGTATTTGTAACAAAGAGTGAGATTCTCTGAAAGCTTTTATCAAGGGAGGCGTTGTGGAGCTGAAAGGGTTGTGAATGTGATGACGGGCTCTAAAGCCGACGCAGTGCTACCCAAAATCCCAGATGTTACCTGGATGAGCTGTGTGTGTCAACACAGATGTACCAGT